>NC_073385.1:21107094-21707094 GCF_028641065.1 Leucoraja erinaceus
TACATGTTGGGTCAGAGTGCTTCCCTTCTCTGCCTCCTGCCTCACACACTGTCTACTAGCTTTCTCTATTTGAGTCCCTCCCCCCAACCGTTCTAGTTTAAAGTCTCCCCAGTAGCCTTTACAAATCTCCCCGACAGGATATTGGTCCCCCTCAGGTTCAAGTGCAACCCGTCCTTTTTGTACAGGTCACACCTTCCCCAAAAGAAGTCCCAATGATCCAGCAACTTGAATCCATACCCACTGCACCAGTCCCTCAGCCATGCATTTATCCTCCACCTCGCTCCATTCCTACTCTCACTGTCGCATGGCACAGGCAGTAATCCTGAGATTGTTACTTTTGCCGTCCTTCTCCTTAACTCTCCTCCTAAATTCTCCTTTTGGGACCTTTTCTCTTTTTCTACCTATGTCATTGGTACCTATATGTACCACGACCTCGGGCTCCTCTCCCTCCCATTTCAGGATATCTTGGACACGTTCAGACACATCCCAGACCCTGGCACCAGGGAGGCAAACTCCCATCGGGTCTCCAGACTGCGTCCACAGAATCGCCTGTCTGACTCCCTAACTATAGAGTCTCCTATTACTATTGCCCTCCTCTTCTTTTCCCTACCTTCTGAGCAACAGGGCCGGTCTCTGTACTGGAGGCCCGGCCGCTGTTGCTGCCCCCAGGTAGGCTGTCCCCCCCAACAGTACTCAAACAGGAGTACTTATTGCCAAGGTGTACAGCCACCGGGGTACTCTCTAGTCCCTGCCCCTGCCCCTTGCCCCTCCTAACCGTGACCCACTTGTCTGCCTCCCGTGGTCTTGGAGTGACCACCTCTCTATAACTCCTCTCTATGACCTCCTCACTCTCCCTGACCAGACAGAGGTCATCGAGCTGCTGCTCCAGGTTCCTAAAACGGTCCCTTAGGAGCCCCATCTCGACGCACCTGGCGCAGATGTGGACGTCTGGAAGGCTAAGAGACTCCATGACTTCCCGTATCTGACATCCAGAACAGTAAACTGTCCTGGCCCTCATACTCCCCCTTACCCAGGATACAATACAAACTGCTGGAAGAAATCAGCAGGGATCTGACTCCCAACCAGCTGCTTCCTCTAGTCCGCTTCCACCAATCAGCGGCTTCCTCAAGCCCACTTATTTTGAAATGTGATGGAACGTTGCAGAGTGGATACTCCTCCCGCTCCTGGGCCTCTGTGGAACAAAGCCCCGCGCTCTGTTTTTAAACTCACCGCCCAGATGCTGTTCCTCCCACTTCAACGGCTCCTGGACCCTCCGACCATCGATCACCCAGACACTAGTTCCATGTTATCCCACTGTCACATCAAGGGGCAATTTAAAGAAGCAAATTCGCCTACTAATCTTTACGTCTTTGTGATGTGGGAGGAAACTGGAGAAAACTGAGGTAATCACAGTGAGAATGTACAAACTCTGCACAGACTGCACCATTGTCAGGATCGAACCCGGGTCTCTAGCACTGTTAGGCAGTGGCTGTAGTGCTGCATCATTGTGCTGCCCTGTGGGATGTTATGTTACAGCTGTACAAAATATTGGTGTGGCAACATATGGAGTATTCTGTTCAGTTGTGGTCACTCTGTTGTAGGAAAGATGTTAAGCTGGAAAAAGGGCAGAGATTTATGAGGATGTTGCCAGGACTCGAGGACCTGAGCAATAGGGAGACGTTTGGCAGGCTAGTACTTTATTCCATGGAGCGCAGGAGGATGAGGTATGATTTTATAGTGGTGTATAAGAGCATGAGGGGAATATATAGGGTAAATGCACAGTCTGTTATCCAGAATAAGGGAATCAAGAAATAGGGGACATAGGTTTAAGGTGAGAGGGGACAGATTTAATAAGAACCTGAGGGGCAGCTTTTTCCCCAGAGGGTGAAATATATGGAATGAGCTGCCAGTTGAGGCAGGTACTATAACAACATTTAAAAGGCATTTGGAGAGGTATATGGATAGGAACGGTTTAGAGGGATAAGGGCCAAACATGGGCGGGTGGGATCTTGGTGGGTATGGGCACATTGGGCCTGTTTCTGTGCTGTATGGCACTATCGTATTGCCGGGCCTCATTTCTAACTTGAAAATTGTTTGGGTTAGGAGCAGTTCTCAGGAACGGAGCCCTGTGATAACTTGGGCAGGACTCATATTGGAGAGCTCAGTAGCTGGGGCCATTGATTTAAGTTAGAAGGGAGAGGAGAATGGAAGAAAAAATAATTTGCACCCAACTTTTTAAGGATTCTAGAAGGTTGTGGAAGCAGAATCCTTGGTCATGTTCAAAACCAGAGTGTGCAAATTGCAAGGGGCAGTGCCTGGGCAAAAAATTGTGCCAGAGTATAACATGGGGAAAATGTGAAATTATCCAAATTATCCAATTTGGTAGAAAGAATGGAAAGGATGAAATATCTAAAATAAAAACTACACAGTTGTGGCTCAGAGAGTCGGGATTCTGTAACTAACATACAAGTACAGCAATCAACTTGTTTTTAGCATGAGTGTTTACTACAAATGAGTTTCATACAAGTGAAAGGAAGTCGACCTGCATCAACACATGATTTTGTTGAGACCAAACATGGAGTATAGTTTTACCGAGGGAAATAATTGTTTTAGAGAAGGGCATTGTCATTTACTAGTTTGATTCCTGGAACGAGGAGCTGCCCCGAGAGAACAGAATGGGCTGCCTGGCCCCAACTGAGAAGAATGTGACCACATGGAAACAAAAATGGGCAGATCAACTGGCTCTAAGCGAACAGGTGGCACTCGGTCATTGAAATAGCAGCGAGTCCTCCGTGGATATGTTATAAAACATAGACGTCCTGAGCTGAACTAAATGGCAGAACTGACTGTCATGCTGAGTGAAGTCCAGCTGCAAAGCTGAAACTAGCTGATGAATGGGTCCGGGTACACTGCTTATCTGGCCTTCCACTCTCTGCCAGGAGGGGATGGGGGAAGGCAAGGCTGATGATATGCTGTAATCCCATGCTGGTCTTGAGACCACTTAGTTCTGGAAGAAGCTTCTCACAGAGAACAAAGCCAGCTGCAATGGGATGCTTGCGGATTTCACAGCTGTTTCAAGATTATTATTTCATTCCCTCATTCATTGCAGTGTTATTTTTCACATCGAAATAACTTGGAAAAATCTTTTTTAAGTTATTTCAATACCGTTTGGTTTTCTGCAATGCAAAGGGAATCTTTTTCTCTTCATTCAGATTTTACGGTGAAGGGGAAAAAATATTTAATAGGAATCTGAGGGGTTACTGTTTCACACAAAGTGCGATGAGTGCGTGGAACAAGCAGCCAGAGGAGGTAGTTGAGGCTGGGACTATCCCAACATATCAGAAATAGTTAGGCAGGTGCATGGATAGGACAGGTTTGGAGGGATATGGACCAAACGCAGGCAGGTGGGACTAGTATAGCTGGGACATGTATGCTGGTGTGGGCAGGTTGGGCCAAAGGGCCTGTTCCTACGACTCTATGACTAACTGGGCAGAGGCCCAGCAAAATTATGGGTCGATCCCAAATAACTATCATAGGTGGTCAATGTGTCCTGGATACAGACTGGAAAATTTTATATCAGCTAAATTCAAAGTTCAACTTGTTTTCTTGGCTGTCCCCTATGGGAGTGTTTATAAGTTTATATTTAAACAGCACAATGGACAAGTGTCCTCTGGTATGCTTGTTGATTTTCGTGACTGGAGGATTGGAAAGTACAGTGGAAAAAATAGTTTAATTTGGTATGTTTCCTTGGACTTTTTTCCTAATAACTTGGAGTTCATGAATTTAGTGTTAGTTCAGTGATACAGCATGAAACAGGCGCTTTGGCCCAACAAGTTCACGTTGACTATTGATTACCAATCCAGCCAAGTTCTATGTTATCCCACTTTTCCATCCACTCCCTCTACACACAAGGGGGTAATTTACAGAAGCCAATTAACCCATAAACCCAGATATCTTCACGAAGTGGAAGGAAACCAGAACATCCGGAGGAAATCCACGCAGCCACAGGGAAGACAGCAAACTCCACACCAAGGTCAGGATCAAACCCGGATCTCTGACACTGTCAGTTTTGGTCCTGTCAAAAGAGAGCATCTTACTTGGTATTTTGAGCTGCTGATATTTGACCTGCCCATAAGGATGACTCCGAAGAATGAAAAGAAGGGTCTCGATCCAAACCATCATCTGTCCTTTTCTCTCCACAAATGTTGCTTGGTCTGCTAAATTCCTACAGCACATTGTTTAAAAAAAAAAATTTAAACATGAATGCTGTTTCACTCTTCACATATGCTGCCCTACTTATAATAACCATATAAACCATATAACAATTACAGCACGGAAACAGGCCATCTCGGCCCTACAAGTCCGTGCCGAACAACTTTTTTTCCCCTTAGTCCCACCTGCCTGCACTCATACCATAACCCTCCATTCCCTTCTCATCCATATGCCTATCCAATTTATTTTTAAATGATACCAATGAACCTGCCTCCACCACTTCCACTGGAAGCTCATTCCACACCGCTACCACTCTCTGAGTAAAGAAGTTCCCCCTCATATTACCCCTAAACTTCTGTCCCTTAATTCTGAAGTCATGTCCTCTTGTTTGAATCTTCCCTATTCTCAAAGGGAAAAGCTTGTCCACATCAACTCTGTCTATCCCCCTCTCATCATTTTAAAGACCTCTATCAAGTCCCCCCTTAACCTTCTGCGCTCCAGAGAATAAAGACCTAACTTATTCAACCTTTCTCTGTAACTTAGTTGTTGAAACCCAGGCAACATTCTAGTAAATCTCCTCTGTACTCTCTCTATTTTGTTGACATCCTTCCTATAATTGGGCGACCAAAATTGTACACCATACTCCAGATTTGGTCTCACCAATGCCTTGTACAATTTTAACATTACATCCCAGCTTCTATACTCAATGCTCTGATTTATAAAGGCTAGCATACCAAAAGCTTTCTTTACCACCCTATCTATATGAGATTCCACCTTCAAGGAACTATGCACGGTTATACCCAGATCCCTCTGTTCAACTGTATTCTTCAATTCCCTACCATTTACCATGTACGTCCTATTTTGATTTGTCCTGCCAAGGTGTAGCACCTCACATTTATCAGCATTAAACTCCATCTGCCATCTTTCAGCCCATTTTTCCAAATGGCCTAAATCACTCTGTAGACTTTGGAAATCCTCTTCATTACCCACAACACCCCCTATCTTGGTATCATCTGCATACTTACTAATCCAATTTACCACACCTTCATCCAGATCATTGATGTACATGACAAAGAACAAAGGACCCGACACAGATCCCTGAGGCACCCCACTAGTCACCTGCCTCCAACCCGATAAACAGCCATCCACCATTACCCTCTGGCTTCTCCCATTCAGCCACTATTGAATCCATCTTGCTACTCCACCATTAATACCCAACAGTTGAACCTTCTTAACCAACCTTCCATGAGGAACCTTGTCAAAGGCCTTACTAAAGTCCATATCGACAACATCCACTGCTTTACCCTCGTCAATTTCCCTAGTAACCTCTTCAAAAAATTCAAGAAGATTAGTCAAACATGACCTTCCAGGCACAAATCCATGTTGACTGTTCCTAATCAGACCCTGTTTATCTAGATGCTTATATATATTATCTCTAAGTATCTTTTCCATTAATTTGCCCACCACTGAAGTCAAACTAACAGGTCTATAATTGCTAGGTTTACTGTTAGAACCCTTTTTAAACAATGGAACAACATGCGCAGTACGCCAATCCTCGGGGACTATTCCCGTTTCTAATGACATTTGCAATATTTCTGTCATAGCCCCGGCTATTTCTATACTAACTTCCCTCAATGTCCTAGGGAATATCCTGTCAGGACCTGGAGACTTATCCACTTTTATATTTTTCAAAAGTGTCAGTACTTCTTTTACTTTGAACCTCATAGTATCCATAGCTACTCTACTAGTTTCTCTTACCTCACATAATTCAATATCCTTCTCCTTGGTGAATACCGAAGAAAAAAAATTGTTCAATATCTCCCCCATCTCTTTTGGCTCTGCAGATAGCTGTCCACTCTGGCTCTCCAATGGACCAATTTTATCCCTCGTTATCTTTTTGCTATTAATATAGCTGTAGAAACCCTTTGGATTTACTTTCACCTTACTTGCCCAAGCAACCTCATATCTTCTTTTAGCTTTTCTAATTTCTTTCTTAAGATTCTTTTTACATTCCTTATACTCCTCAAGCACCTCATGCTGCCTATAATTATTGTAGATCTCCCTCTTTTTCCGAACAAGATGTCCAATTTCCCTTGAAAACCAGGGCTCTTTCCAATTTTTACTGTTTCCTTTCAACCGAACAGGAACATAAAGATTCTGTACTCTTAATATTTCCTCTTTAAATGTCCTCCATTTCTCTTCTACATCTTTCCCATAAAACAAAATGTCCCAGTTCACTCCTTTTAAATCATCTCGCATCTCATCAAAGTTAGCCTTTCTCCAATCAAAATACTTGATGAGCATTTTCATTATTTTATGTTTATATTTTTAAATGGAAGATCAACACCGATTCAGAATGAAAATGCCAATTTATTAAACATAATATTAAATACTAGTTTTTAGAGTAGCAGTATGTACAGTTCATGAAGTATCAAATTAGGTTTACTTGACAACGTAACAGACAAGTTTCTGAAGGTTTTGTGAAATTTTCAAGTTTACTTAAAATTGTTTACTTGCCTACAGGAAGGAGATAGTTGAGGCAGCTATTATCGCAACATTTAAGAAACATTTAGACAGGTACATGGATAGGATAGGCCTAAAGGGATATTAGTCAAAAACATGCAGGTGGGACTAGTGTAGATGGGACATGTTGGTCGGTGTGGGCAGGTTGGTCCGAAGGGGCTTGTTTCCATGCTGTATGCTACTCAAACAGAAATCACAAAACAGGGCTAACTTCTGCTGTATAGGCTGGTTTTAGTGAGGAAGGTGTCCTGGCCTTTTCAGAAGGTGATGCTTTGGCCCAACACCTCATGACGCACCTTCTGTTTGAATAGGCTCCGGATCACGGAATGCCTTACCAGATGGCACCAGCGTGCTCCTTAGCAGTAAAACTGCCTCCCAGTTTCCTTACTTAGTTCAGAGTGTAGGCACTTTGCAGCCACAAGCAGTTATATTCGACAGCTGGAACAGAACAGAAATGTGTGCGCTGACATTTTGTTTTAAACATGTCAGATCAGATGCTGAAAACCTATTTCGTTCGAAGAGTCTTGGAATCATAGTTTCAGGATGAAAGTTAGCCATTTAGAACGAAGATGAGAAGAAATCTCTTCATGCAGAACGTTGTGAATCTTGTGAGGTTTTTTTTACCCCTAGAGGACTGCAGTTGCCAAGTATGTTCACTGATTTATTTTTAAAGGCATTCAGTAAGTTGCTGCACATTAGCTTTGCTTGATGGACAAAACTGGGAAGGGAAATAAATGGATGGTTTTCATGATATTCAGAGTGTAATCAATGATGTGCTCCAAGTATCACTGTTTGTGTCTCAGCAATATATAAACCGAATCATTAACTTGGAGATGATGAGGCTACATGCAATATATCAAGAGAGATTTTTTTTAAAATTAATGGAATTAATGGATTTAGGGATAGGATTGGAACATGATATGAATGTTCAGTCAATGGCAGAGTCAATTCTAAGCACTGCACAGCCAACTTAGGCTATTATTTTTAATGCTCTTTCGCATACTTGTAAACATTTAGAGATACTTCTGGCTGTGAACGGAGAATCGTTATAATAAAAAGATGTAATAAAGCTTACGATTTCGTGGACTAGATTTATCTTGGTGAAACCCTATGTTTTGGGGTTTGACTTTACTCCAGCCACTTTAGGCTGTGGGTAATAATCAGGCTATAGTTGGTTTCTTTACTTTAATCACCAGCAATCACAGCAGCAGGTAACTCAACATGCAGTCTCCACCTGTCCTCCAGGGGACTCCTGCACCACACAAAGTAAGTCCCAACACAATGATTGCTAGTGGGAACCAAAAGTAATGCAAGGCGCGAATGACTAACCAAAATCCCACACAATAATAACATAGTAACAATATTATTGCACAATAAACAAAAATGCAAGACTCAGATTACATTGGCAAAGGTAGATTTGTAATTAAGATTACTGCGAGGTCTTAAAACACCTACCTGGTAGTCTCTGTATTGCACTTCGAATTAGCCATACATGTAAGTAAATGCAATATTTGAATGTTAAGTCCTAGGTCATCACCTTGCTGCTATTTGTGTTGGCTGAATGCAAACTACGGGGAATTAAAAAGCTGCTGAAAGTTACTTCTGAAAGCCTTTCATGTCAGGAATGAAAACATGTTTGTAATGGGTTTTGAAATCAATAATTTACTATCCATAATGTGCTTGCTGTAATGGGGGGGAAATTCTTATCAAGAACTCTGCATTTTTGCCAAAGGATGATATGCAAGCTGAGCAAAAAAGATTGCAAGACGGATATATCCAATAAAATTTTACTTCATCAAAAAATGCACAATAAACTGAATTAAACAAAAGATTAAACATATACAGCAATTGCCATTAATACAGCAATACTTGAATCTGTTGCATAGAAATTAAACTGAAATATGGGATTAATTAAGTTGTATTCTCTATTGCGATACTATTAAACTCTGTAGAATTTGCATTTCTATTGGTTTCAAAATATTGCTGCTTTTGAAATTTTAATACCTGCATTTACCCAATATATGGAAACAATATTAAGGCACTAACATGATGTAACTGGATACTGTAAGCAAAGTTATCGATCATTCCAGAAACTCAATTCACAGAATTTCACCCAATTAAACTTCAGTTATTACCCATTGTTTACACCATTCAAGATTTCAAGGATGCTTGTTTATGAAATTGATTAAAAAAACATTTACATGATTTTATTTTAACTTCAAGCGCATCCTCTTCATTGTTGTGACTGAAAACAGATTGTGGTCATTAAAGTCCACGTGATTTCGATCTTAGCAATATACAGTACAATTGTTGAGCCATTTGGTTAGATGTCAGGTCAGTGGTACATTCCCATTTAATAGCTTGAAAGATATGTGAAGGTTCATTAACAATACAATTTTGCCTCAACATTTAATAACAGCACACAAACATGTGATATTATATTAACAATGCATTTTAACTATAATTCATCCAAGTACAAGGTGGAAAAAAAAGGTTACCCGATATATTTTGAAGCCTGCTTGTCTTTTGTTTACCCTGATTTCTAACTAATTTAATTCCTAAAATAAGCATTTTTAACTTGTGGTGTCGTGAACATTTTAAAACCAAGTGCACTCTCTTACCAGATCAATCTCTGCAAGCACAACTACTGCATATATTACGTGTGCAACAAAACAAGCACTGAACTTTGTGAGGATCAGCAATTTGATCATCTAGGTGAAGAACGAATACCATTAAACCAACTAGAATTTATCAGTAATATTTATGAAGAAATGCCAGTCAGATGCTTTCATAGTTTAAGGTCTGCAAGGAAATCAAAACACTGTCCAATTCTTGCAAGGAATACTGATGTGAGGCTGAACCACATGAATATGAATTTCACCCAAAGTGCATTTTTCAGAAATTAATTTCAAATCTGCAGTTCATACTTTTAGTGTTTTGAATACAGGAAACACTGGAAATACTCAGCAGTTTGGCAACATATGTGGAGAGAGAAAACAGGTTACGAGCTTCATGTCAAAGACCTTTCACAAGTACTTTCCTTCCACAGATATTGTCTGACCTGCTGAGCTCCAATATAAATCAGTTTATCTTTGAGACATCTAGCATCCACAGTAGTGCGCTTTATTACTTATAGTGTTCAGTGATTCCAGACAGTCCACTAATGGAGAGAAATGGGAAAATAACTCAAATGTGTAAAGCACTATATTAAGTTAACATGAATTACACAATATATTGTCAGTTAAAATTAATGAGAGATTAGTATTGTTTGACTATATTTTATCAAAAATCAAGATATAATCAATATTAAATTCATGTTCATTTGATTTTTGTTTAACAGATTAATACATAATTGGTAATACATGAAGAGGGAATTGACATCATAAGAAAATGCCTTCAACTCACTGTTAAAGCTAAATTAAGGAGTTAATTATATTTTTTTAAATGATATGAGTAACGGAGAGATCCTAGCAAAGGAATCCCAGCAAAAGAGATCACTCCCAAAACACCTTCATATTAGCAAAGCCCCAGTTCTATACTGCAGCAGCTAACAAACCATGCAGTAAGCCTGGGTAATGTTAATGCCTTTTAAAAGACTGAGTTTTTAAAAAGAGAGCAGCATCTCGACCCAAAACGTCGCCTATTTCCTTCGCTCCATAGATGCTGCTTCACCCTCTGAGTTTATCCAGCATTTTTGTCTACCGCAGAATATCAGAAGTAGTTTGTATGCTTTTCAAAAGAGCAGTCAGTTATATATGCATTTCTGTAGAACATCTATACCATAAATGCTTATACCATAAATCTATTCCATAAATTCACAGTGCCCTCCATAATGTTTGGGACAAAGACCAATCATTTATATATCTGCCTCTGTACTCCATTATTTGAGATTGTAATAGAAAAAAATCGCATGTGGTTAAAGTGCACATTGTCAGATTTTATTAAAGGGCATTTTTATACGTTTTGGTTTCACCATGTAGAAAATACAGCTGTGTTTATACATGGACCTCCCCCATTTCAGGGCACCATAATATTTGGGACACATGGCTTCCCAGGTGTTTGTAATTGCTCAGGTGTGTTTAATGCAGGTATAAGAGAGCTCTCAGCAACGAGTTTTTCCTCCAGACTTTCCATCACCTTTGGAAACTTTTATTGCTGTTTATCAACATGAGGACCAAAGTTGTGCCAATGAAAGTCAAAGAAGCCATTAAGAGACTGAAACAAGAATAAAACTGTTGGAGACATCAGCCAAATCTTAGGCTTACCAAAATCAACTGTTTGGAACATCATTAAGAAGAAAGAGAGCACTGGTGAGCTTACTAATCGCAAAGGGACTGGCAGTCCAAGGAAGACCTCCACAGCTGATGATAGAAGATTTTTTTCTATAATAAAGAAAAATCCCCAAACACCTGTCCGACAGATCAGAAACACTCTTCATGAATTTGTCAATGACCACTGTCCGCAGAAGACTTCATGAACAGAAATACAGAGGCTACACTGCAATATGCAAACCACTGGTTAACCACAAAAATAGGATGGCCAGGTTGCAGCTTCCCAAGAAGTACTTGAAAGAGCAACCACAGTTCTGGAAAAAGGACATTAACATATCAGAGTGATGGCAAGAGCAAAGTATGGAGGAGAGAAGGAACTGTCCAAGGTCCAAAGCATACCACCTCATCTGTGAAACACGGCTCCTGAAAGTACTGGCTCACTTATCTTATCTTCATTGATGGTACAACTGCTGATGGTAGTAGCATAATGAATTTTGAGGTGTATGGACACATTCTATCTGCTCAAGTTCAAACAAATGCCTCAAAACTCATTGGCCAGCAGTTTATTCTTACAGCAAGACACCAATGCCAAACATATTGCTAAAGCAACAACGGAGTTTTTCAAAGCTAACAAATGGTCAATTATTGAGTGGCCAAGTCAATCACCCGATCTGAACCCAATTGAGCATGCCTTTTACATGCTGAAGAGAAAACTGAAGAGGACTAGCCCCAAAACAAGCATAAGCTAAAGAGGGCTGTAATACAGGCTTGGCAGAGCATCACCGGGGGGGGGGGGGGGGGGGGGGGGGGGGGGGGGGGGGGGGGGGGGGGGGGGGGGGGGGGGGGGGGGGGGTGGGGGGGGGGGGGGGGGGTATAAACACTGATGTAATTTCTACATGGTGAAACCAAAATGTATAAAAATGGCCTTTATTAAAATCTGACAATGTGCACTTGTGACTTGCACAATGTCCGCATGTGTTTTTTTCTATTACAATCTCAAATTGTGGAGTGCAGAGGCAAATAAATAAATACACTCCAAAGGTCGAAGGTGAAAACCCCATCAGAAAAGAAGATAGGCTCATATAACTGTCTAAGAACTGAAAGACTGAAGAGCAGTCACCATTGGATTTGTTAAATAAGATTCCAGTTTCTAGACCAGCAGCATATCTATGAGATTCACCGACAATGTAAAGCACTAACGGGCTGAACAGACACTACTTGACAATGGATGGAATCCCTGCAAATACTACAATGATACCATATTTCTGTGCAGCATGTGGTTCCGCTTTACTGACAGAAATTGGATCAAAAAAGTTATTGCTTTCACTGTTCACTAACATTACACAAGGAGCAAACCACACGGCCAGTCATAATCCATGCAAAAGGGAGGCACAGTGGCATAGCTAGCAGTGCCACTGCTTCACGGGGCCAGAGACCTGGGGCCAGAGTTGACATTGGGTACTGTCTGTGTGGAAGTTGCTCACACCTGTGATCACCTGTTCATCCAGGTTCTCTATTGTTTAGATGAGTGGCAGAATGCGGGAGGGTGATGAGAATGTGGGGAGATTTAAAAAATAGGGTTAATGTGGGATTAGTGTAACGGTAAGGTTGATGGTCAGCACAGATTTGTTGGGTTGAAGAGCTTGTATCCATGCTGAGTGAGAATATTTTAAAGAGACATGTCCCACATTTGTGCTATTGTGATGATCTCAAATATGCTGCCAAGCCAAAATGTAACTCCCACTTAATGCAACATTTTGTGAAATCCAATATTTTGATCTTTGCTGATGATTATGTTTTATCACAAGCCAGCCACTTTCATGGGTTTGTCAGTACTGCTACCCATTATACCCACTCAGTGATGGGAAGCAGGAATTAAAGTCAGAGAGGAAACAAGGAAACGAGGAATAGTGCATTTGCTGGCATAGAGGAGGAGGATAAAATAAGTCAGAGAAGATTGTTAAAGGACCAAATAACCTGTGCTTGATCCTCCCGTGCTGTGATCAAATGGAAATAAGAATCAACAGTTTGAAGTTGGCCCTCTGGGTCACCGCAAGCTAGCAAAACTCTGAAGGATGTATAAGGTGGAATCACAGTAGACCTGGAGATTTAACGTCTGTGGAAGGGTTAATGTTATTGCGAGGGTAGAAAAGCTGTCTTAATAATTCAGCAGTTGGAAGGAAGCAGAGTGGGCAGCCCATTAGAATGTCACTTCCTTATAGCTTGGAAACAGCAGCTGGAAAAATTGAATCACCCTACTTCACATAGGGGCTATTGGATTACATGCAATCTAATGCGATCTACACATGTTCATTTGAGCCTAAATTATCAAAACTCCCTTCACTTAAAACTTTCAATGTTTGATTCATGAGTAACTTTTCATTTCCAAACCATACTATTCATGAGTAGCTTTTAATTTCCAATCCATGGGATGCTTGCCTACATTGGCCATGGCATAGACAACAAAGACTCTGCTATTGTGCTGCCCACTGTAATCTTCACATACAAAAAAGCTGCCCTGACCCAAAACGTCACCTATCCATTCCTCCAGATATGTTGCCCGATCCAGAGTCCAGCTCCAGCACTTCGTATTTTACTCAAGATTCCAGCATCTGCAGTTTCTTGTGTCTACACAATTGTCAATAATTCCTGAGACTACTTTGAATGATAATTAACTCTAAATTGCATCATTTTATTTCGATTAGACGTTAAGGATTATTGCTCATTCCAACACCTTTAATGTTTACAAAAGTACAGTCAAAGATTTACACTGTAATGCGAATTGGAAAGTAAATGATTGTACAAACACAAAATGCTGGAGTAATTCAGATGTATTTCGATGAGTCTTGATGCAAGCACATCAGACATTTAAAATGCTTATAATTCCAGTTCTTGGAAGCATTTTTGAATTAGTCTGGTGTATTTACATGGATTTACCAGCATGGCATCCTGCCAAGGATACTCTGGCCACTGCTTGTCTACGAAGTCCCAATATCCATCGTAGAGAGATTGGAGAGGAAAGTCAGCAGCTTTCTCAGGAGGTGGCTGGGACTGCCCAGGAGCCTCAGCAGCATCGCCCTTTATGGAAATAATACCAAGCTCCAGCTGCCCCTGAAGTCCCTGGAGGAGGAGTTTAAGGTGACTCGGGCCAGAGAGGTGATGCTGTACAGGGTCTCCAGTGACCTCATGGTGGCTCAGGCAGGGGTGGAGGTGAAAACTGGGAGGAAGTGGAGAGCCGGCGAAGCCGTGCTGCAAGCAGAGTCCCGGATACGCCACAGAGTCCTGGTGGGAGCAGTGACTCGGGGAAGAGCTGGCCTGGGAATCTTCCCATCTCCCAAGTTTGACAAGGCCAAGGGGAAGGAGAGGCGCAGGATGGTCCAGGAGGAAGTGAGGGCTGTGGTGGAGGAGGAGAGGTGTACCAGAGCAGTTGGATTGAGGCAGCAGGGAGCCTGGACAAGGTGGGAGCAGGCCATGGACCGAAAAGTCACATGGACTGAGCTCTGGCAGGCTGAACCACAGGGCATCAAGTTCCTGGTCCAGGCAGTGTATGATGTCCTGCCCAGCCCATCGAACCTCTTCATCTGGGGCAAAGTGGAATCTCCAGATTGCCTGCAATGCTCAGGCAAGGGGACGTTGGAGCACATCCTGAGCTGCTGCCCAAAGGCTCTTGGGCAGGGCCGGTACACATGGCGTCACAACCAGGTTCTTAAACCCATTGCAGAAGCCATCAGCATGGGAATCAGCAGCTGCAGACGAGAACGGCCCATCACCCAGATGATCACCTTCATGAAGGTGGGAGTGCAGCTGCCAAGAACCACAGCAGCCAGGAATCCGTCAGGAATCCTGGCGACTGCGCAGGACTGGCAGCTTTCCGTAGACCTGGTGAAACAGCTGAAGTTCCCACAGCACATTGCCATGACCACCCCGAGGCCAGATATCCTCCTGGTCTCAGAGGCGACGAAAAACATCGTCTTGTAGGAACTGACAGTGCCATGGGAGGACCGTCTGGAGGAGGCCCACGAGAGGAAGATGGCCAAGTATGAAGAGCTGCCTGCCGCAAGCAGGGCTGGAAGGCAAGGTGTATGCCCATCGAGGTTGGCTGCAGAGGTTTTGCAGGGCAATCACTCTACAAAGCCTTGAGTGCACTGGGCATCAATGGAGTGGCGAGGAGAGGGGCCGTCAAGAACACCACAGAGGCAGCGGAGAAGGCCTCGAGATGGCTCTGGATCAGGAGAGAAGGTCCATGGGGAGGAGCGAATGCCACCTGAACACAAGTCGTGGTCTGATCAACCACGGCTGGGTCGCCTGGGTGAGGGTGTCTGATGTTGAAAGACCCGAAACACCCAATGACCCCAGGTTACATCACTGATGATGTGTTCAGGAGCATCAGTAGATGTATTTGTATCAATCAGTACTTGGAAACATTTTTTAATTAGTCTGGTGTATTTACAGACCATCAATGCTCCATCGAAATACATCTTAAAATCACCAGCTACTGCGTATTTTTTATATAAAGAAGAATGCCTTTAGCTACCCATACAACAAAGCATGAAAAATCTACAGGATTGATAGTCATGGCAAATGGCATCACAACGAGGGCAGTATCAACTCAGCCAATTTATACCCAAATGGCATTCAATGTAGATCAATATAAAACGGAGACTGACCTAAAACTTACACAAAATACATTTCTGTCACTTGCTGTCACCTTTTTTCTGTTAATCCAGACTTTGTACCCTCCCTCTTTGAACTTCTACAATTAGTCAACACTAATTCACTCTGCACCTTCTCTATCTCCCTTCTATTTCTTTCTCGATTCTTAAGTCACACTGGTGAGGATCACACTGTTCACCCTGGCCACAGATGCCCTGCTGCCTCTCAGCACCATTAGCAGCTCACACACAATCAATAGAAAGGGCTAGCAAGATATTGCTGAAGCATGTCTAACTCAGAGAATCTACAATCCAAACTCAATGGGCTGATATAATTTGATCAAATAGAATATAATTTTGAACTATATTTGCAATAATATCCCAATTAAACTCCATCATCAAAATCTTCATATCTGATTTATCCTAAGCCAATAATGTTTGGCTCAAAAAATTCAATGATGTGGCCTACTGTCTGTTCTACTGTATTACTCCACTAAAGAAAACTTTTTATAGCGATCTACAGAAAATAATGCATGGTGAAATATAAAACACTTCATTAAAGAAATGAAAACTTCAAGTGAATTGTTGGAACAGATAATACAGGTCAGATACTTGATCAATGGGAAGGAGATGCTGAGGGAGAGGTCTAACCAAGTCACCCCCTCATGGTCTATTGAACTGCAAGAGAAGTCACAAGTGCAGGGACAGCATAGGAGTATCTGAAGAAACTTAAAGTAATTAATTGATTCTTAAAATGCATGCCAATGTTGAAAAAGGATTTAAAGTCATTTATTTCCTCCCTATTTTTATCTGATAGCTTCAACATGCTCAGTGTAACCACAGACGAACGGGCAAGCAATGGTTTCTACTAATGTGTCTCTGTACTCTTAGCCAACATTTATGCAGGAGTGAAATATTGGCACACTTTTCAAATATATTATTCCTCCAGTGAGGAGACAATTTCCTCTGTTCAACATTTTCACGGTAAAGGAATCAGGACAGCATTCCACAACCCAATGTGTCGTGCATTTACAGCTCCTTGCGAGAAACCATAAACCCAATTTTTAAGCATACTTACTCTGTATATTTAAAAAAACTTAAATAAACCTTGGTAACGTGCTACTTGATATTTTAGCAGAGACACTATTCTTAAGCTACGTCTCTGCAATCAGTTGGCTAAAATAAGACTATAGCAGGTCCAAAGCAAAGCATCAGATGCTGTAAAAAAAAAAATCCAAATATTAAAAAAAATCCCATCTGTTTTGGGTTGCTTAGAGCAAGGATTACTTCAAGTCTAGTTCTTTGTCATGAAATTAGAGAACCCTGGGTAACACAACCTCGTTTTATATATTGTTTTAAATTCAAAATGTCATGCTGGTATTACTGTATTTTGAATAAACATTGAAGATCACCTTTATCGCTGTGTTTCTGAAATAATGGCTTACACAATATTAAGTTATTCATTGATCTCTGCATGCTGCTAGAGTTCAGATGGCTATTGCTATTGCAAATTGTATTAGTGCTCACCCGGCTTCAGGAAGGCAGTACTGTATGAACAAATACTACTGAGGTCTTCAAACTGCGGTATGTGCTTATAGTAAGCTGTATAAGGCCACGGAAAAGCTTAGCTGAAAGTAATGGGGTTCCACTGCAGTGCTTCAATGCGTTCTGTACAGCACCTTTGTCTCCACTGCTCCTCAGGCTTCCTCGTCACATCTTTGCCATAACGCAGATAGTTTTGTTTTTTTTAAAACAATGGCTCAGCACTTTCCAGCCAGGCTTGAGAAAAGATACACCCCTGGCAACTTGAAAAGTGAATGACAGTTATCAGTAAACTAATATGACTTCTGTTGAGGTTTGATACTTTGTTAGTCCACTATGGCAGCCGTTCCTATTGGACGCATTCTCCATCTCTTCATCACACCGAGGAACAAGGAAATGAATGCTTTCCTTTTCCCCAAAAAACTTTCATGTGAAATGCTGTCTGTTTGAACAATCAGCCTCGTTCTTGTTAGTCACCCAGAACTTGCCTTCTTGTATTAAAAGTTATTTTGCCCTCTTGTACTCCGTCAGATAATTGCACAACACACACGGCACTTTGCACAACCTCTTTTCCTCTTTTTTGGGTGGAAAACTGTCAAAATTGCTTCGTCAAAAACTACTTTTAAGCCTTTTTGCGTGAGTGCAGAGCATTCCAAATAACACTGTGCTCCAATCTGAAAGAGCAAACAAAAACATTTACGTTAAAAAAAACGATTTTACCCCCGAATGCAGACCCAATTAGACATTCCTCTTTGGCTCACTGCTTTACCCAATTTATGATTTTTAATCAATGCTTAAGTGGAACATGTTACAATGAAATCACAAGTCCTGAAAACATATTTTAATATTTAATACTGAAGCATATGAGCCAAAGTTTGCAGGCTTCCCATTTCTACTAACCAGGGTGCAATAAAAAAAAAACTATATCCAAATTGCTCAGATTACTACATTCAATACTAGTTCATCTGAATGTCCAGTTGCACTGTAGTTGGCAGGACAAGTTGAAAAAAAGTGTTTATCATTATTAAAAACAAATAGTGAACATTTCAATCTGTGAAAGCAGCAGCTTTATCACTGAAAAAATGATTACTATCAAATATATTTATCATCAAAATTTATGCTGGCAGCAGTAGTAAAATTGAGAGCACCTATGGAACATGTAAAAGAGAATCTAAGTTGCTGGTTGAGGCATACATCTACCACTTTCTAAAAAATTATCCAAGTGGCTAAATTTCTAACCACCAATGCTGATGTGCGCTTGTTTTAAATGGACAATTATATTGTCTTAGTTTAATAAGTTAATAATAATTCTCGCCTTCACTTAAATGCTAACTCGGGATGAAATTATCTGTCATAATTTGGAATTCTAATGGTTAATTGAGGCAGAAGCATTGTACATTGCCTAGATAACATGCAAAGAACAGCTGTTATTCTGAAATTAAACAGTGCTCACAGCATCTGTTAAAATTTATTTGAATATTTTTTAATTTACTGCAAATTATTCTTTGATTGCTTAATAAAATGGATCAACTATTCTGCTAAGAGCAAGACCATAGTGTACATAAATAATTATTATATTGCAACCAGCACTTGTCTCAATTAGCATCTGAACTGATATCAAACGAATATTCTAGTTAACAACATATTGATAGAAATAGATTTGGGTGTGGGAAAAACATTGTTGCAGGATTCTTTCAATGAGATGACACAGATATTTCAGGCAGAATGGTCTCCTTCTGTGCAGTCGGATAATATGAGAAAATGGCATTTGATTCTCTATTATTTTATTTAGTTTAGATGTACACCAAGGAAAGAAGCTCTGTGGCCCACAGAGTCTATACAAACCAACGATCACCCATTCACACTAGTTTTAGATTATCCCACTTTCATATCCACTCCCTACACACTAGGAACAATTTACTATGAGGCTAATTAACCTACAAACCAGTATGTCTTTGGGATGTGGGAGGAAACGAGAGCACCCAAAGGAAACCTATGTAATAGGGAGAATGTGCAAACGACAGCACCCAAGGCATAGTTCTACCCACTGCACCACTGTATCACCCCAGTGGTTTACTCGTACAAGTTTTAGTACGTTATTGCTGTCATTTCTCTCTCATTACAAACAGCAAGACAAATATAAGCATATACACAAATATGAATGCTAACCTACAGAAAACCTGCCCAGTGTTCTGAGCTGTGCCCGAGTCCATTCTGGAAAAACCTAGTTACTAATTAGTAAACTACTAATTAGCAAATTAGTAATTTGCTACTGTGGCTATCAAAGTGTACAACTCCTCCCCTTCCCATCCCCTCCCCTACCCCCACCCCCAAGTCTTTGCACATCCCCAATCCTTTCCACTCATCACTTTAATTTCATGTTTCATGAATCTTATATTTTATGACTGTTGGCAGATCAATTTCCCTCCTGGGATAAATAAAGTTCTATCGTATCGTTTTGAAACTCCCATCACCAATGCCATTACACAAATTAATAACTTTACTATGAATAGTCACTGTGACAAGAATGTATCGAGATGAGATGCATCTTGCTCAAGAAAGTATTTACCAGCTTAATTGCTTAAAGTGAGAAAAAAAAATACCTCTTTTGCGAGCTTCACACCTTGTTCATATGTGATAGGTTTTTCCTTCATATGAATTAATCGGGCCAATGTTTTGGGATCATCTCTTAGATCAATCTAAAAATATATGTAATACATTCACGTTAAGGTTTTCATGTTCAATTTTAAATATTTTAACTTTACCAAGTTTTCACTAGTATTTATCAATATTCTCTAGTACTTATCAAGATACATACAAGTAAAGTTTTCATTGAATAGCTTGTAAACAACTGGATATTCGGTGTAGCAGTATTGTTACCAACTTTGTCATATCCAAAGCAGAGTTATTTTTCACTGTATTAGTCTCTGGCTATTACAGTCAATTTTCTGATTAGTTACCTTGTTACACCAATATTCTTCTGAAAACATAGAAAATAGGTGCAGGAGTAGGCCATTCGGCCCTTCGAGCCTGCACCACCATTCAATATGATCATGGCTGATCTTCCAACTCAGTATCCTGTACCTGCCTTCTGTCCATACCCCCTGATACCATTAGCCACAAGGGCCACTCCCTCTTAAATATAGCCAATGAACTGGCCTCAACTACCTTCTGTGGCAGAGAAAACAGAGGTTAGGATGAAATAAATCACATTTGTAGCCAGCTACCATGGGATTAGCATACCTGGGTTCCAATCAATACATAAGGCACATGTGGCATACATGCTTTAAGCTCAGGCACCCATTCCTCTTGAACGTTGTGGTAAGATGCTGGATTTACCACAGAGAAACAGATCAAAAACACATCAGTGTTTGGATAGGAGAAAGGTCGCAGTTGATTATAGTCCTCCTGGAATAAATTAAGATAGAGAGAAATAATTAAAAACCATAAATTCCAACATATAGTTTGCAATTCTTCTATTATTGAAACAGCAAAACAATAACTTAACAAATCACTTTCACAGAATGTGGACACAAAATGCTGGGGTAACTCAGCAGGACATGGAACATCTCCGGAGAGAAGGAATGGGTGATTTTTCATGGAACCCGGAATGTCACCTATTCCTTCTCTCCAGAGTTGTTGCCTGTCCCTAACAAGTTGAACAAGTTAGGGCTTTATTCTTTGGAGCGCAGAAGGTTAAGGGGGGACTTGATAGAGGTCTTTAAAATGATGAGAGGCATAGACAGAGTTGACGTGGATAAGCTTTTCCCACTGAGAGTAGGGAAGATTCAAACAAGAGGACATGACTTGAGAATTAAGGGACAGAAGTTTAGGGGTAACATGAGGGGGAACTTCTTTACTCAGAGAGTGGTGGCTGTGTGGAATGAGCTTCCAGTGAAGGTGGTGGAGGCAGGTTCGTTTTTATCATTTAAAAATAAATTGGATAGTTATATGGACGGGAAAGGAATGGAGGGTTATGGTCTGAGAACAGGTATATGGGACTCGGGGAGAATACGTGTTCGGCACAGACTAGAAGGGTCGAGATGGCCTGTTTCCGTGCTGTAATTGTTATATGGTTATATGGTCCCGCTGAGTTACTCCAGCATTTTGTGTCTAACTTGGTTTTAAACCAGCATCAGCAGTTCCTTCCTACCCATTTCACAGAATGTGTTCATGTGGTTGGAAACCTGCATTCAGTGTTGTCATTGTCGGCATTCAATGGGCATCATACTATTGTGGCAGACACATTTCGTCACAATCAATCTACGAACAAGATGCTATGGCACACTGGAAGTAAACGGCTTTTTCAGGTTGTTCTTAAGTTGCAATGATAACATCCACTCAGTGAACTATTCCTTGTGCATTCAGATTATTTGTCTTTATTTTCTCAGAACAGTCACAACATACAATACAAGCAACATTTTGCACTGGTGATTAAACTGATAAATATCATTCACCATACCATTTTACCTTGTAAATGGATATTGATGCAGTTTCAAATAAAAGGAGAGTTGGAAATATTCAACATTTCGGAAGCATTTGTGCAGAAACAGTTCATTTTTCAGATCGATGATTTCACATCAAATTCACCAAATTTTACATTTGATACTGCCTGACTTGCTAAGTAAATGTTAAATTTTCAGTTTTTATTTGGGGGTTCTGTATCATTGTAAATTAATTGTATTATAGTTTGCCCTTTAGTGAATCACCGTAGCATTTTTCAAATCATCTTGCAAGTTACTTACCTAATATGGACTATTGAAAATAAGTATGCTTTATCAATCTATAGGAGGTATGTCTGCATGAGACTAGGTACCAAATCAATTGGCAACACACAAATAATAATACTGTGATAATTTGAATACTCCATCTACTGGGTAGAGGACAAACTAAAGAGATTGAATGGTGTCTTGCTGGGGAACTGAACCATTTGACAGAGAAGTTTTCCAGATTACAATAGCTGTTCTTGTATTCACTGTTATGCTGCAAGCAAAAGGTCACATGTCCATGGGTGCAGCATACAAATCTACAGATTTTTTTTAAATTATGAGCTTTTAAGATTAAACGGTCTAGTTTGAAAGGCAGCCAAAACTCTGCTGCCAAATCATTATGCTTATACAACCAAATACTCCAAGAATCTCTAAACTTTAGAAACATTAAAGCAAGTAAGTAAGTTTATTGGCCAAGTATTCATATACAAGGAATGTGCCTTGGTGCTCCTCCCACAAGTAACAACATGACAACAACAAGGGCTTCCTGGCCCTTGCAGTGACAGTTACGAATGACTCAGAAAACACTAAACATTAATAATAATAAAACATTAATGATAAAACACCATTGATCAAGCATGTGAACAAACAAAATACCAGATCAAAGGGAGGCTACAGATTTTTGGTTGTTCAGTAGAGCAACTACTCGTGGATTAAAAACTGTTTTTATGTCTGGCTGTGGCAGCTTTGCAGTCCGGAGTCGCTTTCCAGAGGGAAGTGATTCAAAGAGTTTGTGGCCAGGTTGAGAGGGGTCAGAGATGGTCTTGCCCACTCGCTTCCTGGCCCTTGCAGTGTACAGTTCGTCAATGGAGGGAAGGTTGCAGTCAATAATCATCTTTGCTGATCGGACGATTCGCTGCAGCCTCCAGGTGTCATGCTTGGTGGCTGAGCCAAACCAGACCATGATGGAGAAGGTGAGAACAGACTCTACAATGGCCGTGTAGAATTGGACCATCGTTGCCTGTGGCAGATTGTGCTTCCTCAGCTGCCGCAGGAAGTACATCCTCTGTTGTGCCTTTTTGACTGTGGAGTCGATGGTAGCCCCCCACTTAAGATCCTTGGAGATGATGGTTCCCAGGAACTTAAAAGACTCCACAGATGTGACTGTGTTGTTGATAGTGACTGGGGTGAGGGGAGGGGGGGCTCTCCTAAATTCTACAATCAGTTCCACTGTCTTAAGACCATTGAGCTCTCGATTGTTGCGTTGTCACCAGGACGCCAGCTGTGCCACTTTCTGTCTGTAGGCAGATTCCTCCCCATCCTGGATAAGTCCAATCTGGGTTGTGTCATCCGCAAACTTGAGAAGCTTGACAGAGGTGTCTGTGGAGGTGCAGTCGTTGGTGTAGAGAGAGTAGAGGAGAGGAGAGAGTGTGCAGCCTTGCGGTGCTCCTATGCAGAGTGTTTGCGGGTCCGAGATGTGCTTTCCCAGCCTCACATGCTGCTTCCTGTCTGTCAGGAAGTTGGTGATCCACTGACAGAGGGGTTCAGGCACAGTCAACTCGGAATGTTTGGAGTGTAGTAGCTCTGGCACAATGGTGTTGATTGCAGAGCTAAAATCAACAAACAGGATCCTCGCATAGGTCCCCTGGCGGTCTAGGTGCTGTAGGATGAAGTGCAGGCCCAGGTTGACTGCATCATCCATAGATCTATTGACCTGATATGCAAACTGCAGAGGGTCCAGCAGGGAGTTTGTGATAATTTTCAGCTTGGCCAGCACAAGCTTTTCGAGTGTCTTCATGACTACAGAGGTCAGTGCGACAGGCCTGTAGTCATTAATACAAGTAATCCTTGCCTTTTGGGGTACAGGGAAGTTCACGTGTAGAGCAAATTTCAATTTCATATAATGTTCGCTCATAAATTGGAGAGTTTTGGTGAGATAACTTGCCAATAGGTCAAACTTCTTCCCCAACCAAATAAATTATTGTCACAATTTTTAAAAATCCAGAGTGAACAATTTAGGGTGGGTCTGACAGATTGTCATTTAAATACAATCTGGATAAAGCGGAGACCTCCTGGTTCTCCAATCTAAAACAATAACTGTTTCACTTTTCATAGATGCTGACCAGACTGCCCAGTGTTTCCAGCACGTTTTGTTTTGGATTGCATTACCAGAGCAGAGCATGTCATTAAAACCTCTTTAAATTAAAAGTGCAGTGACACACCAACTGTGATTCATATTCCAAATTGACAAGCTTACCACCTATTGAAATGAAAGGGACACATTCCATTTATTCACACTAGGAAGCATTACCAATTTGCCTACCACTCTTCTGTGGCCTCTTCCAACATTTATGTCCCAGCACTATGTCTACACTTAGCAGGACAAGAGGACAGGGTACAGGTCAGAGCAAGGAAAGGTTCGCCGCTCATGATATTAATGCATCGCTGAACAATGTGAGAACACAAAAGGGGTTGGACATGGTTGGAAATGGAGATGTCTTTGAAACACATGATTGTATCATATTAGTCACTAACACTAAAACAATGTAACACCCACTGCAAAGTGTTTTTGCCATATATTTGCTTCTCCTGCTCATGGGGTATCCATAAATAGAAACATAGAAAATAGGTGCGGAAGTAGGCCATTCGGACCTTCGAGCCAGAACTACTATTCAATATGATCATGGCTAATCATCCAAAATCAATACCCCGTTCCTGCTTTCTCCCCATACCGCTTGATTCCGTTATCTCTAAGAGCTATATCTAACTCTCTCTTGAATACATCCAGTGAAGATGCCTCCACTGTCTTCCGTGGCAGAGAATTCCACAGATTCACAACCCTCTGGGTGATTCCACAGATTCACAACTCTCTGGGTGTTCTTGTCCCATAGTGACAGTCATAAGCACAAACTCAGCAGCTCACAGAATGAATAGTATGTTTCAGAGACACAGATGGTCCAGGTGCAGACCACCATATTGCATAAAACATCCAAGACCAAACATAGCCTGATCATCTCCTCCTTAGACGCTGCTCGGCCTTCCAGTAGTTTGTCTTTTACTCACAACCAGATTTTACTGGACGATCAAGAAAATAAAATAAAACAAAACTGAAAAAGAAATCTTAAACAAATGTCTGGTGCAAAATTGATTTGAAAACCCAAAAAGTCCAGAGGAAACTAAAACACAAAAAAGGGAAACAGACTATGAAAAAATATCAGTGGCAAACATAGGATAGAAAATAATGTAATCAATTAGAAAAATGAAAGGAGGCCTTCAGGAATAACAGTCTATGAATGAGATACTCGCTGAGTACATTGTATCGGTCTTCACAAAATTATTGGCTATGTTTCAGCTCAAGTATGGTGAACAATTCCAGACAGAACATGTCAAACTGCCATGGAGAGAGACCAGGAGCGGGAGACAGATTCAGATTCAGATTCAATTTTAATTGAACAGAGAGATCGAGTGAGAAAGCAAGATAGTAAAAGTGTGGAAATTAAGAAGGGGGGGGGGGGGATATACTATTTCTGTATTATTTTCTGTCCCTATCTCTCTTTATTTGACACCATAGAAGGTAATAGGAGACCTAACAGAAGTACTTAAAATTATTAAGTGTTGATGGAATGAGTAGTAATAAGCAGTTTCCTTTACTAAGTGGTTTTCATCCATTTAAATGATGCCATTGTCATTACAGGGCGCCACAATGGTGCAGCGGTAGAGTTGCTTCCTTACAGTAGCAGCGACCCAGGTTTGATCCTGATTATGGGTGCTGTCTGTACGAAGATAGTACGTTCTCCCCGTGACCGCGTGGGTTTCCCCCGGGTGCTCCAGTTTCCTCCCACACGCCAAAGACTTGCCGGTCAGTAGGTTAATTTGGCTTCTGTAAATGGTAAATTGTTCCTAGTTTGTAGGATAGTGTGAATGCACGGGGACCACTAGACTCAGTGGGCCAAAGGGCCCGTTTCTGTGCTCTATCTCGAAACGAAACTATAGAACTGGATTTACCACATCACCTTGACGAATCTAATAAATAAAAAAACATATACAAATGCAAGAATCCCAACAGAGTAAAATTTGAGTTCAGCTTTCCCATTACCTGTCCAGCAGTATCATATAGACCAAGCAAATGCTGCTTTCCTCCAACGGTGATGGTTACTGCAAGATAAAAGTATCAAGTAAGTTGCTATTCACAGGATTATTTTCCCCATGGATAGCAAGTAATAACTTGGGACACAAATCATAGAAATGTGAAGTTACCAGCTTTGAAACTGGGAAATATTTATTACTAGAGCATAAACATTTCTGTAAATGGAATTTCTTTTTAACATGAGTGATCGGCTAACTGACACAGTTCTTATTTAAAGCAACTAGTTTTCCATTTACATTTTCCATTTTTCTGAAAAATACAAAAAGAGTACTTAAAACATTCAAATATGTTGAAACTTAAAGTTTTTTTTTGTTTTTTTTTTAAAATAGGTCCGCTATGTCTGCAATTTATACTTTTAACATTTTTCAAAAAGAAAAATATCCCAACAACGAAAATTTTGTTTTGCTGGCTGAGAAAACTGATGCCCGGTAATACTATCTGAAAAGCAACCCAAAGCCATGGACATTTGCTATGTTAAAGCAGATGGTAGTCTTACTTGAAAGCAGAATAACAGCATGTTCAATTCAAATACTATGCAATGTACAGAATCAGACAAATCTCAAAAATGACTTGCTTTATGAATGGATGACACAGGCAGGCACGTCTATTAACACAGCCTCCATAAATGGCACAGTGGAATTATTTGCAATTCATGTAGAAATGCAAGAAGTTTGATTAACTAATTTGAGACATCACTTAACTGCAACAGAATCTTTTAGCTATGTTTTCAAATACCTTAATTGGCATGTCACTCCCTTTCTTCATATGTTCCTCCAGGTTTATAACACCCCTCTGAAGTTTCTGCACTCCTTTAATTCTAGACTCTCAAACATCTCTGAGTTTAATCACTCCGTAACTACTGGTCATGCCACAATATCTCCTTTTTCTTCAATAACACACCCGATTGCATTTACCAATGATAAATGAACTATGCAAATAATTGTCGTTACCAATATTTTTTTCAACTTTCCTGGCAATATTTTTCTTCTTCCTCATGTGAGATAACAGTGACACGCTTGTTCAGCGTGTTATTGAGTGCAATCATACACAAGAATGAAACAAATGTCCATAAGTTAAAGGAGGAGAAACTTGTGCCTTCAGATCAATGATCCAAAACATCACAAAACAAATCTGCTCTCTGCTGCCACACCCTGCCCCCGAGTCAACCGTTTGGCTCAGCTATCGGATAAGAGGACCCATCAGTGTGGTCTCAGTCCTAATCCTGCACACCAGGCCCACCAGTTCAGAGTCATCTTTCCATCAGAGAGAAGTATCTTACTTCCCTTTCTCAAAAGGAGCACCTGGAATCACTAATGGGAAGCAATAAAACAATGTTGAAAATAGAATATAGACACAAAATGCTGGAGTAACTCAGCGGGTCAGACAGCATCTCTAGAAAAATGGATTAGGCGATGTTTCGGGGCAAGACTCTTCTTCAGAAATGTCACCTATTCCTTTTCTCCAGAGATGCTGCATGACCTGCTGTGTTACTCCATCATTCTGTGTCTATCTTTGGTATAAACCATCATCTGCAGTTCCTTCCTACACAAATATCTTTTAAATCTTATTTAAAATCCCCAACAGATTGGAATAAGACCAATGCCACTGCCCATTGGCCCAGTGACCTGCGATGCTAAACTAATCACTTAATCTACAACATTACTCTTGCCACTGGTTTTCCTTAAAATATCAGATCTCATTTTTAGCCCAGACAAAGTTATCAACATTTAGAAAACTGGGCCTATAATTCTCAGCCAGGATTAGGCAAATATATACAGAATTAACTAGGCATGCAAAGCCACAGAGAACAGTTGCTGAAATTCAACTGAAAGAGTAAAAGCATAAAAATGGCTGCCTGCTGTTGAAAAGGAAATATGTGTTTACCAATAAAAGGAAAACTGTGTTACCATGTGGACACACAGCAGCAGTGGAGGAGTATCAAAAACATCACAACCCCAGTTAAATTGAGATAGAGCATATAAAACTGATATTGGAAGGAGTATTTACTATAGATAAGAGGTTGAAACACCGGAATAGGAGTCAACCATTTATTTCCCTCCTCCCCATCTTATCTCAGCATTGACAGCTGTGTCTTCTGGAGCCCAGGCCTCAAATCTCTTTCTAAATGCTATCAAAATAAAATGACACAGAATAAAAGATTGACGGGATTAGCTTAGAAACATAGAAAATAGGTGCAGAAGTAGGCCATTCGGCCCTTCGTGCCAGTACTGCCATTCAATATGATCATGGCTGATCATCCAAAATCAGTACCCCATTCTGGCTTTTGCTCCATATCCCTTGATTCCCTTAGCCCTAAGAGCTAAATCTAACTAACATTACCCAATTGAATAAGAATTTAAAAAACTACAATAACTTGACGCTGTGATTTGACATTGATCCAGATCGTGACCAGTTTTTAATCTTCTATATTACTTCTATATAGTCTTCTATACATACAGTTCATGGAATATTCTGCAAAGATAGAGGCCATCAAGATTGAACATGTTGTTTTTTTAAAATACACATATCATAATCCAATGAAAGTGTAATGCTTGATCAGAAAAGCATTTGACACTGAGCGAGGATAGTGCAGAACATAAAATTAATTTATTGGGCACCATTCACGTAACACGATTATAGATCAGAGCTGTTAAATTCCCAGCTCTGCATGATCATCACTGCTCCCATAACCATGACACAAGCATGAAGAACACATGTGGGCCTCAATTACATAAGTAGAACTCAACAGGAAGAGAATGCCGGCTAAGGGACATGTGAACAACGAGCAGGGCACCTGGTCCTCAAGCCCTTCAATGGGATTGTGGCTAATCTAATTACTGTAACTCTGAGTTTGCATTTGCCTCCACCAGTGTAACCAGAATGGGGGATAGTTTCTTCCCAACTGTTATTAAACAACTGAACTGTTCTCTCGTCAGCTAAAGTGTGGTCTTGACTTGAATTAATTGAACTGTTCTCCCGTCAGCTAGAGTGTGGTCTTGACCTTCCAATTCCAATTACTTAATTTGAGACCTTTGAACTATCTTTAAACTGACTTTATCTTGCACTAAATGTTGTGCCATTTATTTCTGCACTGTGGACACTTTGAGTGCAATCACGTTTTGTCTTTTCTTTGACTGGATAGCATGCAAACAAAAGCTTTCCATTGTACCCTGATACAGGTGACAATAATAAACTAAACTAATCTTTCACTCCCTTGCGGCACAAGAATAAGTTGACAACACAGCACTTGCTGCTGGGCAAGCCATCATTTACTCCAGCCAGGGAATTTTCCTGGACTAGATATCCTGACTAAGGACCATAGCCCCAAACCTTGACCCAGAGAAAATGTCTGATTTGCTGAATTTTTCCAGCACTTTTTGTTTTTGGACCAGAAATTGACAGATATTTTTGGTCCAGACATTATAAGGCCTCCTTTAAAATGGAGGTGATCTGACAGCTCTGATACTTTTCACAAACATCCCACCTCCATTATCCGTATGTGTAAGAAGGAACTGCAGATGCTGGTTTAAACCATAGGCACAAAAAACTGGAGTAACTCAGTGGAACAGGCAGCATCTCTGGAGAGAAGGAATGGATGACGTTTCAGATCAAGACCCTTCTTCAGACTTCATCCCTAACCAGTCTGAAGAAGGGTCTCGACCCGAAATGTAACCCATTCATTCTCTCCAGAGATGCTGCCTGTCCCACTGAGTTACTCAAGCTTTTTTGTGTCTATCTTCCATCATCAGTATGTTTTAAAATATATATATATCATCATCTCCGAAGACTGGTTCAGTAGAACAGTGGGAAGAATCTTCATTGCAGGAACCTGCTTGACACTGGGGCTAGAGGATGGCACCTCAAGTCAGCCAGGATCAACAAATGAGGGAAATAAGTTTGAATTCCAGCTGTTACTTTTGCAGGTTTATCAGAAACTGATATTGAAAGCTTTAAAAACATTTAAATGCTTTTAGGAATTGCCACCTGGCCCGAAATATACTGAAACACAAATAATTCAGAACATATTATTAATTAACAATTCTTCAAATTCTATTTTAAATTTAATATCATTAAGATGCCTTTTTATCAATGGACTCCTTTGTGAGTTTCTCACATCTCTTCACATACATTAGAATCAATGGGACATGTTTCCCACATCTCAGCAAAGGAGCATCAGAGCTTTCTGATACAAACAAGCAGCGAGTTGTCCTAAAGGTAATCCATCTAGAAATCAGATTTTCCCTCCCTAACAGAATTCCATTTCCAGCATTTCCCTCCTGGTTTTAGGTTCAACAACAATATTATGTTCATTAGTTTCTCCATTTTCTTCATTAAACTGTTAACAGGGCAATTCTGTAAACAACAGGGTCATCTTGGAAACCCTACCCTCATCTTGGAGACATTTCCTTTGGCCTCACCGCTCCTTCGGCAACAAGTTCGGATGAAAGGTCTTCAATGTGAAATATCAACACTTTTTCTCTTTCCACAGATGTTGCTTGACCTGCTGAATATTTCCAGCATTTTCTGTTTTAATTTCAGATTTCCAACAGCAGGTTTGTTTTAGAACATGGATTGGTGATGTTTTCACCACACTGAGGAAGGGTCCCGATCCAAAACATCTCCTATCCATGTTCTCCAGAGATGCTGCCTGACCCGCTGAGTTACTCCAGCAGTTTGTCTCTTTCTTTGGTGAACCAACATCTGCAGTGCCTTGTTATTACATCTGTTTAAAAAAATTCCTACTCTAACATCATAAATGTCCCATAACATATTTAATAGTCAATTAAAAACCTCAGTTAATAAAAAAATCCTCAATACAGCTAGGCATACAACACAGAAACAGGCCCGTCATCCCATTGCGTCTGCACCGACCACCAGGTACTTTAATTACTTTAATTGTACACTAATTCCATTTATTGTCATATAATTACCATATCTCTCTCCCTTTTCCCCCTCACAACTCAAGAAAAAATAAATCATCTGCATCTCTTCGCCACAGATGGCTGTGGAGTTAAAGTCAGTGGATATATTTAAGGCAGAAATAAATAGATTCTTGCTTAGTACAGGTGTCAGATTTTATGGGGAGAAGGCAGGAGAAGAATGGGTTTAGGAAGGAGAGATAGATCAACCATGATTGAATGGTGGAGTAGACTTGATGCACATAATTCTACTCCTATCACTTATGTTCTTATGATACCAGGGGAAAATTTCATTGACTAATTAATTGTCCGGATTCGAGATGTGGGAGGAAACTGGAGCACCTGAGGGAACTCTGTGGTCACAGGTCAAACTTACAAACTGCAGAGAACACGCTTCAACCTGTTAAACAGCTGTGCCACCCCCCATTCAGCTTCACCCACCCCTCATGATTACATGTTTAAGAAGGAACTGCAGATGCTGGATAATCGAAGGTAGACAAAAGTGCTGGAGAAACTCAGCGGGTGCGGCAGCATCTATGGAGCGAAGGAAATAGCCTATTTCCTTCACTCCATAGATGCTGCCGCACCAGCTGAGTTTCTCCAGCACTTTTGTCCACCTCATGATTACATGTTGCCACATATTGTCATCAATTGGTAACGGGTTAGTGGGTCAGCTGAACTTTTGCAGGTAGCTTTTCTTTTCAGTCAGCATGGAGCATCATCTCACACTGACCCCGAAATCTCGTCAACAACATGTAATCAAAATGGAGTTTGCTATTGGCCGATTCCTGTTTTTTTTGTATACATACATACATATACACTAAAGAGGTAAGTGTATATGTGTTATTTATATAAAATGTGCCAGCTTTCAGTAGTGATTTAGTTTTAAAAAATTGTGAACATTGGAACACTTTATCTTGTGATGTAATAGTTAAAGACATTGTTTGTGACAGGCATGTTAAGAAGTTTACAGATTCAAGTTAACTAGCTTACTGCTTAAGCCAATTAATTTTTTTAAACTTTTGACCGTCAGTACATCTGAATGCAATGCCAGATGTCTTATATTAGTCAACAAGTCAATGTAATAACAAACACATGCATTACAATAAATTAGCTCCATCAACTATTGTACAATATTAACTTGTTCAGTTCAGAATTCTACATTTTCATGTTATATTTTTACTTGGCATAAATATTACTTTGGATATCAACATAGGAGTATCTATGTCACATGACTCCTTTGCTGATTCAATGCCTTGCATTGTTAATTATCAAACTCAAGATTGACTTGCCCTAAGGGCAATTTTTATGGGTTGTCGATAGATGTCCATGTGCAAGTTCTTTTAAGATAGGGTAACTGTTGTACCATGTACAAAACTGACAAGTGATCACCTCCATCGAGAGCATCCTTACCAACTGCATCACAGTATGGTATGGCAACTGCTCTGTCTTCGACGGAAGGCATTGCAGAGGGTGGTGAAAATTGCCCAACGCATCACCGGTTCCTCGTTCCCCTCCATTGAGTCTGTTCAAAGCAAGCGCTGTCTGCGGAGGGCGCTCAGCATCGCCAAGGACTGCTCTCACCCCAACCATGGACTGTTTACCCTCCTACCATCCGGGAGGCGCTACAGGTCTCTCCGTTGCCGAACCAGCAGGTCGAGGAACAGCTTCTTTCCGGCGGCTGTCACTCTACTCAACAACGTACCTCGGTGACTGCCAATCACCACCCCCCCCCTCCCCCCCAGGCACTTATTATCATTTATTCAAATCGTTTGCTATGTCGCTCTTCCAGGGAGATGCTAAATGCATTTTGTTGTCTCTGTACTGTACACTGACAATGACAATTAAAATTGAATCTGAATCTGAATCTATTGATACTTGTGCAATGATACTGTTAAACAATGTAAAGTAGAGCCTTTGGTATCTATAGCTTACAGTAACAAAAATACATTTATAGTTATTAAACATTCTACATAGCCAATGTTTATCCTGGCTAGAAACATTAGTTTATATATTTTTCAGCGATGCAGAGAAGCACTGAAATGAAGATCAGTTTGTAAATTTTATGCATGCGAATAAGAGGCACAGCTAGTTCTGCTATAGTACAATAGTGGTATCCATAAGAATGCTTGGTAATCACATAAAAACAATTACATAAATCAAAGGGGGTGGGGGGGGGGGAATTTAGGTCAACATTTTCAGACATGCATTAGTAGGTTTCTCATGACAATAAAACTCTTGACTCAAAAGTAAAGATTTTTTTATAATAGCTATACATTTATTTTTGTTACTGCAAGCTATAGATGCCAAAGGCTTTACTTTACATTGTTTAACAGTTTTATTGCACAAGTGTCAATAGAGGTGGTCACTTGTTAGTTTTAATGGTCACCTATGGTGAAACTGACAGACTGTGTTCTTAAGAGACAACTGTGGGGAAATTACATGAAAAGAGCCTTTTGCCTCTGGACCTTTTTTTCTGCATGACAATTTCCAAAGTACTCTTAACTGGTGTTCTATTCCCTGACTTAAACTTTATTATAACCAATTCAAAGTGCATAATGTACATGGGGTGTTGGCAAGTTCATCAATCATGTCAGTCATTTAATTGGCATTATGGAAACATGCTTTATAGCAGAACTACCTGTAAATGGGAATGGATTGTTGGGTGAACATGACTTGATAAAGGATATGTGCAAACAACATTTAAAAACAGCCAGAACTGACGCAACCTGGAGAATGGGAAACAAGATGAGAAATTACAGAATGATCAAGTCTTCATGTAACAAAAGTGAATGATGCAGATGACCCAATCAGATGACAAGGCTGTTGATACCAAGGTGATAAATGAAGCAGTTTTTGCAATGAAGCTAATGCAACAAGAGAAATTCAGCTCAGGATTGTTACAAATATTTAATGCAGGGGAGGAGATTGGGAAGTGGCTTAAGTGGATAATGAGGCAATGGTATGGGTTTAAGTCAACAGTCATAATTTTTTCACTTGCAGAGCTTCTGGTATGATTAAAAGAATTGGTGGAGTGCAAAGGAGTTGGACAAGCATATCCCAGCATTGGTGTTATCCTTCCAATGCCATGAGGTTTCTACTGCAGGTAGTCCATATTTTGAAAACACATAAGATGGAAAGAGGACAGTGAGTTTTGTACAAGGTTGGATATCTTGATTTTCAAACATATACAGTGCCCTCCATAATGTTTGGGACAAAGACCCATCATTTATTTATTTGCCTCTGTACACCACTATTTGAGATTTGTAATAGAAAAAAAATCACATGTGGTTAAAGTGCATATTGTCAGATTTTATTAAAGGGGATTTTTTGTACATTTTGGTTTCACCATGTAGAAATTACAGCTGTGCTTATACATTGTCCCCTCATTTCAGGGCACCATAATGTTTGGGACATATGGCTTCCCTGGAGTTTGTAATTGCTCAAGTGTGTTTAAATGCTTCCTTAATGCAGGTATAATAGAGCTCTCAGCACCAAGTCTTCCCTCCAGTATTTCCATCACCTTTTGAAACTTTTATTGCTGTTTATCAACATGAGGACCAAAGTTGTATCAATGAAAGTCAAATAAGTCATTATGAGACTGAGAAACAAGAATAAAACAATTAGAGACATCAGCCAAACCTTAGGCTTACCAAAAATCAACTGTTTGGAACATCATTAAGAAGAAAGAGAGTACTGGTGAGCCTACTAATCGCAAAGGGACTGGCAGGACATGGAAGACCTCCACAGCTAATGACAGAAGAATTCTCTCGATAATAAAGAAAAATCCTCAAACACCTGTCCGACAGATCAGAAACACTTTTCAGGAGTCAGATGTGGATTTGTCAATCACCACTGTTTGCAGAAGACTTCATGAACAAAAATACAGAGGCTACACTGCAAGATGCAAACCACTGATTAGCCGTAAAAATAGATGGCCAAGTTACATTTTGCCAAGAAGTACTTAAAAGAGCAACCACAGTTCTGGGAAAAGGTCTTGTGGACAGATGAGCCAAAGATAAACTTATGGCAAGAGTGATGGCAAGAGACTGGAGGAGAGACGGAACTGCCCAAGAACCAAAGCATACCACCTCATCAGTGAAACACAGTGGTGGGGGTGTTATGGCCTGGGCATATATGGCTGCTGAAGGTACTGGCTCACTTATCTTCATTGATGATACAACTGCTGATGGTAGTAGCATAATGAATTCTGAAGTGTATAGACAGATCCTACCTGCTCAAGTTCAAACAAATGTCTCAAAACTCATTGGCCGGCGGTTCATCCCAAACATACTGCTAAAGCAACAAAGGAGTTTTACAAAGTTAAAAATTGTCAATTCTTGAGCGGCCAAGTCAATCATCCAATTCACAGATCTGATCCCAATTGAGCATTTCTTTTATATACTGAAGAGAAAACTAAAGGAGACTAGGCCCCCAAACGAGCATAAGCTAAAGATGGCTGCAATACAGGCCTGGCAGCGCATCACCAGTGAAGACACCCAGCAACTGTTGATGTCCATGAATCGCAGACTTAATCAGTCATTGCATGTAAAGGATATGCAACAAAATACTAAACTAGACTACTTTTATTTACATGACATTGCTGTGTCGTGTAAATGAAAGGGGGGGGGGGGGGGAGGTGCTGGACTGGGGAACTATTTATAAACACTGTTGTAATTTCTACATGGTGAAAACAAAATGTATAAAAATGGTCATCTGACAATGTGCACTTTAACCACATGTGATTTTTTTCTATTACAAATCTCAAATTGTGGAGTACAGAGGCAAATAAATAAATGAATGGTCTTTGTCCCAAATATTATGGAGGGCATGGTACACCCTGGAAAATGTGGTCCTGTAAATGTGAATCTGTATTATTGGATGTTGTACAGTGTGGAGAGGTTGGAAGAGGACCTTACTCTTACAGATCTTTAATGGAAGGCCAATCCTCTTGTATGCTTCAGAGAATGTCAATGATGGCTTGGAGCTCATCCTTCCAGCACATACAACATCTGGACACTGCAGCTTGACTGCTGCGATTCTTTAGTTCTGCAGTGTAGATACTGTAGGTTGAACAGCTTCCAGTAGAGTCATTTTTAGCTCAAATTTGCCTCAATTTGCTTCATCAACAAACGTTGTCATCACTTAGGTATGGTTAAAATATGCATGTTTTCAGGATATCAGAAAGGAAAAAACTGTTTTTCCTTGAAATACCATTACGAGCACAAAGGCGATATTATCTTCTGATTGTAAGTTTGAAATAAAATTATTGCTTCTAAAGACGCAAAATTAAACTACAATTACCAATTATTTTCTTATTGATTATATACAGTTACTGGAAGACACGCATGCTGAACGACATTATTATTTGAAGTATGCATGATAAACAAACATCTGCTTTTTGTTTTATAAAACAAAGCACGGCAGCAAACTATAACTTTAATCAGAGTGCCACTGGTTGGATATTATTCATTACAACATTAGCTATTTTTTCAGTTTGTTTTCATGAGCTGAACTTAATTTGCTGCAATTACAGACTTAAGCTGAAAAATAATAACTGTGAAAATGATGCCCCATGGATTTGGTTAAATTATATTCTGTTAAATTTTAAGAAATGTGCTAATAACTGCATTCTAAAACCAGGTGAATACTATCAACCAAATAAAAGGGTTAGTTGATTCCGATAACTGAATTTGAATTTGTGCACTAACAGAATTATGGCCATTTATTTAAGATTAAGTTGAACAAATGGGTCTCTGTACTGCTGCTGCCTAATATAGCCCGTTGCGGCTAAATAAAATACAGTACATTTTTAGCTTGCAATAAATACCAAACCTAACTCAGAATTAGAGCATATTACATAAAGCATAATTTACTATGGTGGCTAAAACAGTTTGAACAAATTTCCTTCTGTGGCCATAACACACTTTCAAAAGGTATTTAAGTTGTGATTGCAATTTTCACCGTTCAATATGCTCTATGCGTTGCAATTGCTCATATCAATTTTCTTGCTCTATTTTTGTCGTCGGCTTCCATTTCAGCAACAAAACCATGGGATTTACATCATGAGCCATGTTGGCTAATTTGATAAATAATAAGTTACTGAAAAGCTGCAATCACAAGAAAATGGAAATTGGCTTGAACTACTGCAGACGTTTTGAAAGGAGAACACATCTGTGCAGATCCATTCAGCTGGAGTTGCAGAACTTTTCTGCTTGCTCTGGTTGGATAATTCATTACAAATGGTAATTATACCTTACGGTCAGTGCCAATTAGCATGGGGCCAATTAAATATTACCCCAATGACACATGAGAGCGGCAGCAGCATATTTCATGATGCTATCCTTCCATTTTACTTTCAGTAAACTTGTAAAATTATTGATGGTTGAGCAATTGAAAATAAAACTGAATTTAATTAACTATTTCTTTAAATAGACACCAAAAGCTGGAGTAACTCAGCAGGACTGGCAGCATCTCTGGATAGAAGGAAAGGGTGACATTTCGGGTTGAGACCCTTCATCTGATTCAAAACACCACCCTTTCCATCTATCCAGAGATGCTGCCTGACCCGCTGAGTTACTCCAGCTTTGTTTATGTCTATCTTCAGTGTAAACCAGCATCTGCAGTTACTTCCTACATATTTCTTTCAAACACACATGTAAGTCTTGACTAAAATGATTTGCCTTTGGTATAAGTTTGGGGGACACCGACTATTTAGTCCACATTAAATGTACAGTATTAACATACAAAATCTTTTGAGTTATTTCAGAATCCCTCCAGAATGACCACATAATTTCCCAATGGGCTGTTTGTATAAGGAAAGATTTTTTTTTTAAACGACTTTAGCAGTAGGTGAGTTCACTTGCTGAAAATACATGTTGGTTTCTGGATTAATTTTGCAACCATTTTAGAAATTACACAAATTATATGAAGAATCATAGCACAAGTCAAGAACCTTGTTGTTTTGTCTCAAGTTCAACAGCTAGCTAGAGTAAATTCAATTAGCAACAAATAAAAATGTTGGGGCACAGATTACTCATTGCAGTGAACTTTTTTCTCCTTTGCACACTAGTTCATTCTGGGAGAGCAGCAATAGTTATGTTGCATGGTCCAGTGGGAGCTATGCAAGTGTTTGCTTGAACTGCAAATATCAGTAGGTCTTTTTACTTTTGGCAGCATTGCATGCAAAGCTAATCTTATCCTCGGATGAAGTTTGCATTTGCAATCCAGAGTACAGTTATCTCGGTTTTGTTTGATTTCCCTTCCTCTACTCCGGGACACTGATACTGATTGAGCAGTATCCAATTACCTTCCCCACACTCGGCTGAATCAACAGTGATGATAGATTTGACGATTCTGGACTATGTAGTTCGTCTATGAACTGGATGAAATTGCTGATCCGGAGTTTCTCGGATATTGTCCATAGAAGTTGTTTAAGAAGGAACTGCAGATGCTGGAAAATCAAAGGTACACAAAAAAGCTGGAGAAACTCAGCGGGTGCAGCAGCATCTATGTGGCGAAGGAAATAGGCATCGTTTCAGGCCGAAACAATTCTGCAGAAGGGTCTGAAGAAGGGTTTTGGCCCAAAACGTTGCCTATTTCCTTCGCTCCATAGATGCTGCTGCACCCGCTGAGTTTCTCCAGCTTTTTTGTGTACCCTCCATAGAAGTTGTGCAAGGTCACAATACAGTTAGTGTGTTTCTATTGCAATTTGGGCAGTGGGCAGGTCCTATAGACCTGCACGGGAAGGTAGACATTCCCACCCCCATGAGTCTCGGGCAGATGGGGCTCGTCAGCCTGGGAAAGCAGTCCATCTAGGAGAGGGAAAACTCTGATTTAAAACCTCCACTGCCTTGTGACCATATCCAGTCATGGAAAAGGCTCCAGGAGTAAACCACAAGCAAAATCCAGAGACAGAGCCCCTAAGGCAGTTCGGCGTTGTCTACAACCTTGCTCTGGCAGCTCCTGCAACGGCACTGGTGCTAAAATGGAATGGCCCTGCTGTTCCTTTGGATCGATCAATGACATGGAGAGGGGGGACGTGCTGCATGGGCAACAGCCTGTCCTCCATATGACATCGCCCAGGTTTGAATCCGACTACACATCACCTGCAGATAATTCATCATCCATGGTCACTCATGACCAAGGAGGGCCTACTGATTGCAATGAGAAACTAACTATAGCTTAATAACAGCTGGATTTGAACTGCTGCATTGTCTTGACATTATTACTTTGACTTCCAGAAGTAGAAGAATGAGTAATTGATTAGCGAAACATGTTCTGAAGAGATAGAACAAAAGTACTTTTATAATAGATGTACAGTGGCTTACTGTAAAAATAAAAGTGTTAAAATGCATCTTGTGTTAAAGTAACAGCAATCTCCCCCCAAATGGAGTGGAAGCAAGTCATCCTTCACCAGAAGGAATTGCCTGAGAATACTACCTCCATGTTCCCAACCAAGTCATCTATCATCCGGACTTGGAAATCTAATTACGAATCCTTCGAAATGGCTGGATTAAGATCTTGGAACTTTTCAAGAAAACAGTCGGCATCACAATTGTCCACAGTTCACAGTCGCCTCATCGGCTGATGCGACAAAAATGCAAGTTGGAAAAAATAAATTGTGAAATTATTCTCCCCCACCCCCACACACCCATACATAAATTCATAAATTCTGTGTGAATTTTATTTTGAATCTCAAAATCTTAGGGTTGTGGTTTGTGAAGTCTGCAAAGGGCAAATTTACGTACCAAGAATGGCCTGAATGCAGCAGTCGCACATACTGTGGGAGCGCTGAACCACTCACGGAGACAGCTCACAACAGCCCCCACAAGGGTAAACAGGGATGGGATGCTGATAGAGTAACAATATCCATATCTTATGGAATAATAATTAAAAACTATTTTATGTGTACACAGTTCCTTTCATGGCCTTAGGCCTTTCTAAAGCCCTTTAAATTAATGAAGTAATTCAGGAAACATGGCAGTCAATTTGTGCATAACACGATCCCACATAGAGCATTTGATAACAAAAAAAAACAGAATCTGTAACCATGATGTTATCGGTAATGATAAATATCGTTAATGGTCCTGGGATAACTCTTTGGCACCTCTGCATACTCATTAAGAAAAACATCTAAACAGTAGCCTAAATAAACTGAAGCACATTGTGTAAATTAAATATTTCATATTCATAAAGGCGATGATTATCATAGTTGCTGGATATTAACCAACTGAAAGTTTACCAACTGAGGCAGCATGGTTCATACTAACGGAATGCAAATCTAATGTTTACAGTCCACAGGGAATAAAATAAGGAACCAGCTATTTCTCATATGGTTTACAATCAACATCTTTAAAGCAGAGGGTTTTTTTTTTTAAATGGGACGTCAAAACCAGATAACCTTGTCTTCACAAACAACATTGACAAGAACCCTTCATTTTACAACTTAAAATTGGTTCAGTTAATAGGCTGAAGGACATGCACGTAAAAATGCAACAGGACCGTTCTGAACAAAAGGAGCAATGGTCTTGCAACCCTGCTTTAACCATATAACCATATAACCATATAACAATTACAGCACGGAAACAGGCCATCTCGGCCCTACAAGTCCATGCCGAACAAATTTTTTTCCCCTTAGTCCCACCTGCCTGCACTCGTACCATAACCCTCCATTCCCTTCCCATCCATATGCCTATCCAATTTATTTTTAAATGATACCAATGAACCTGCCTCCACCACTTCCACTGGGAGCTCATTCCACACCGCCACCACTCTCTGTGTAAAGAAGTTCCCCCTCATATTACCCCTAAACTTCTGTCCCTTAATTCTGAAGTCATGTCCTCTTGTTTGAACATGCACAGATTCCGTCACATGGAATTTGTCAGTGAAATCTCAATCAATTCCATCTCCATCACATAACAAAGAAGTGTTGAACCTGCCATACGGCAAAACCATGAATATTCTCACCAGCAAAAAGCAAAACCATTTTATAAATTCATAAGCCATTCGGCCTATTGAGTCTACTCCACGATTCAATCATGGCTGGTCTATCTTTCCCTCTCAACCCCATTCTTCTGCCTTCTCCCCATAACCTTTGACGCCCCTACTAATCAAGAATCTGTCTTTAAAACTACCCAACGACATCTCCTCTTTAAAACTACCCAATGACAGCCTCCACAGCCGTCTGTGGCACGAATTCCCCAGATTCACCATTCTCTGACGAAATAAATTCCTCCTCATCCCCTTTCTAAAGGAAAATCCTTTTATTTCTATCAACGAATAACATGGTTCTCTAATATTTTTCAAGTAACCTAGCACAATGTTAGGGTCTGGAGAAGGGTCTCGACCCGAAACCTTGCCTATTACTTCCTCTCCATAGATGCTGCCTCACCCGCTGTTTCGCCATCATTTTTGTCTACCTTTGATTTTTCTAGCATCAGCAGTTCTTTCTTAAACAATGTGATAAATCACTTATATAACTTTGTAAATGTGATAAATCACTTATATAACTGTGCAATGTATTGTATGCTATCTCAATTTATCTAGCTTAGTTCAGCTTACTGTAATAACTAATCTCATCTACCGTTGAAACCAATATTCATGCTTGTATTTCCCTTTTAAGATCTACAACAGATATGCTGATTCTAGTTAAAAATAAAAGTAATGAGGTTTTTAATCAGAAACTACAACAGTGGCCACCCCACCCAATCCAGCATGATGTAATTTCAAGAACAAAAGCTTATTGTGTTTGGCTCTGAACCCAACTGTTGATCTGCACATCCTGTATCTTTTGCTCTCTCTCAAATTAGATATTTTATAGGGGAAAGGCTAAACTTGAAGCCAGAGTAGCAGTAAAAGTAAGTTGGTGTTTGTGTCAAATACTATATTTTACTTGTGATCACAGTGCCACAAGTTGAAGTGAAATTTGAGACCCCCTGTGCAAGGCTTGGCTACGATTTAGTCACTCTTAAAGACCCACTGAAATTCACTGTTAGGACCCACATTTGAAAAGTAATCATTTGGACACACCATCAGGAGTACAAGTATATTGCAACTTATAAAAGTACTCTGGCAAAGGAATCAATATCTTAAAGGAAGAAAGTTTAGAATAAAAAACATATGTTTTGAGTTAAAAAGTAATTTGCAAACAAAATGTTTAAATATTTCTTTAAATGATAGGCACACAATAATGTGTATAAGCACATCAAAATAAATGTCTAATGAGAGAACTTTTTTTTAAATCATTCAATCTAATGAAGGTAGGTCTTTGTTAGGTCTTAAATCCAGTCATGTAAATGAGTAATGAGCAAACTACTGAATTATTATTTTACATGTTTAAAAAAATTCCTTGAGTGGAATAGATCCCTTGTAGTAATATGCCAACAAGTAACTATGTTGACATTTTAAAACTGATCTTTCAAACTTATTTGTTGAAGTAATGTCAGCATTCCTCCTTAAGATTGACCAAAGTATTCCACCTATGTCAGTTCAGAAATATGTGCAGATGCAACAAATGTAACAAAAAGCACATCAATTTGTGAAAAATAATCTTCTACTATCCCAGAAGTAAAAAAGATTCAGCATCTTAACAAATATTCTAACTTTTACAGATGTACTGTAGAAATTATCCTGACTGCTACAGCAATTTCAACATACTGGAATGCAGAATGTGGTGGACTCAGCCCAGTCCATCACAGGCATAGCCTTCCCCACAATTGAAAGCATCTACAGGAGATGTTGCCTCAAGAAATAGCATCTATCATCAAAAACCCACGATCCGAGTTAGGTCCTCTTCTCGCTGCAACCATCAGGTAGGAGGGTACAGAGGCATGAAGTTGCATACCATCAGATTGAGGAACAGCAGATTTTCTACAAGATTCTTGAACTAATTGTCCCTTGGCAATAGAACTGTACTGTCTTGCACTCTTGCACTGTTTTGAACTTCGGTTTAAAAAAAAAATGTTTTACACTAATGTTTTTGCACAATCTTTTTTAATTTACTTGCAGAATGTGTGAGATTTATATACAATCTATATTTCTGCCTGTGATGCCACTGCAAGATTTTGCATGTGGCACTAAATGCTACCTGACTTGCTTGCAATGAAATAACAACCCAATAATTCATCCTTGCAACCAACTTTGATTGCGGGAAAAATACTACAGGAAAACTCCCCTGCTCTGCTGCAAACAGACTCATGAATTTTACATCCATTAAAGAGGGCAAACAAATCTCCTGTTGAAAATGGGGCACCTCTGTTAGCTCAGGTCTCCCTCGGAAGTGTGCATCGGCAAGATTACTGGCTCCACTACTTTGTGTGGGACTCAAGGACAGGAATTGACGCAGGATATACCCAGGTATCAATCTCATTAAAGATTACCCATTACTAATGGCATGATATAAAGTCATATTTGTTAATGTGATGATGGAAAACATATTCCAGGAATAATATCATTGAGAAATTATGCCAATTGCATCAATTATTTCCCCAATTCATCAGAGGATAAAACAGGAAAGCTGGAAATACCCAGTAGGTCTCATAAGGTCGTAAGTAATAGGAGCAGAATTAGGCCATTCGGCCCATCAAGTCTACTCCTCCATTCAATCATGGCTGATCTATCTCTCCCTCCCAAACCCATTATCCTGCCTTCTCCCCATAACCCCTGTTATGCATTGCATCAGCAATGCAAAGAAGGGTCCTAACACAAAACATTGACTCTCCATGTGCTCCAGAGATGCTGCCTGACCTGCTGAGTTACTCTAGGACGTTGTGTTGTTTTAAAGGGTAAAATACGCTTTGATTTTTTTTGGGCAGATGTGGAAGATGGGAAATAACTGAATAAAACAAAAATAAACCAAATAAATATATTTTCAGGCATCATCACTACTATGTCAGATAGATTATTGAGGTAATCGCTGCAAATTATCTGCTTTAAGAGATGGAAAATCATACTGGCAAATTGATTTACTTCCAAGTATGAAATATTTTTGGACTAATCAAATTTAAAATGTCCCAATGATTCAAATAAACAGCGTGTGGGGCAAAAAATGTAGTCCTAAAACTATTTATCAGATAAATTCAGTTAATAGACTGTGAAAAAAACTCCAAGAAAAACTCATCTCAAAGATACAGAAAGTATTTATAAATGAAATATGAGCCGGTAACTGCATTGGTAAACTGAACAGCAAGCAGTAGTGCCTTGAATTGGCGTCCAATGACTTAAGACGCCACCATACAAATGTACAGTTTATAATGGCAAATAAATGAACGAGAAAGATCTCCAACCTGTCAAACTTGCTGGTGTGCAGTCGGAGAACTTGTTTTACAGTTACGGGTTGAAACTCGGATGAGGAGGGAAAGTGATCCCGTCTCATGTCCCATGTCAGTAGCTGGGGCAGTTTACAACTCCACCAGCAAGTTTCAGGAGGGTGATTTCTCCTCTCTCGCTGCGGAAACTATTGTTTCAATTTACCGCATCCTCGGATTCTTTTACTCTGAGGTCACTTTTATTTACAGAGAAAGAAAGACAAAAAAAAAAAGCTGCACCCATTTCCAGCGGGACAGCCTGGCGGTGTGCAGCCGCCACACGCCCCCCTCGGAACCAAGCCTTGTCCCCCCACCCCTCCCCCTTCTCTCCCGGTGAGTCCACGGTCACCATCTCCCGCCACCAGCTGCTCCGGACTGGTGGATCACACCCGGGGAAGGGGGGTGGGGGAAAGGCCCTGGCTTAGAGAGTGCTGGCAGGCCGGGCCCTGCACCGAGCAGCCCCAGGTCACCCCTGCAGCCCGGCGCTCTCTCTCTGGTCCTGAAGGAGGCCGCACCCCCTCCTTCCTTCCCTCATCCACTTCCTCCTTCCTCCACTCATTCCCCCTCTCTTTCTCTTTCCTTCTTTCACTCTCTCGTTCTATCCCTCATTCACTTTCTCCCACCACTCATTCTCTCCTTTCCTTTTCACTCCTTGATCCTCTCTTGCACTCCCTCCCCTTGTTCACTCCGTCTTTCCCTCCTCTTTCACTCTCTGCTCCCCTCCCTCACCCCTTCCTTCACCTGCATAGTGGTCGAAGACGGTGGGTACATATTCCTCGGGGAAGGCATCATTGGCATAACTCATGAGCAGGCAGGTCTTGCCCACGGCGCCGTCCCCGACCACCACACACTTCAGCATGCCCCTGTGTTGTTGCTGCTGCTGCTGTTGTTGCTGCTGCTGCTGGTGGTGTTGGTGGTGGTAGTGGTGCTGGTGGAGGGGCGGCGGCGACCGCTGGGGCTCCTTGCCAGCGCCGGGCATCGTCCTTCGCGCCGGCCACCGCTCTTCCCGGCCGGTACCTCCGTCCGTCTGTCTGTCAGTCACTCACTCCCTCCCTCCCTTCCTTCCTCGGATCCCGCCGCCTCTCTCCAACCCGCGCTCCCTCTCCAGCCTCAGGAAATGAGTTTCCCGGTAAATCCAAATTAGGAAATGTGCAAAGCAGCAGCTAGTACAATAGGAGCTCTGTGTGTGTGTCACGGAACTGCGCCAGGAGCTTTAGTAAATCCCAAGAGCGTCTGTTTCCTTGCAATGTTTTCTCCCCCCTAAATTATAAAACAAACTGCAAACGCAGCATTCAACCCAAACCTCTCAGTTTTTGTTTGAAACACTTAAAACCTAATACTTGGGGGGCGTCCTAAATTGGGATTTTCTTCGCTGACGCCGGTCCGCAAGTTTCGTTGCATTATTTAAAGTTAGTTCTGCTGTACCCTGATAGCTCATGTGCACACCAGAAGGGGGGAAACGAGAAGGAACAAACACAATCTGGAGTTTAGAAACACTGCAAAGTAATGTGCAATCTTTATAATTTAGATCCCCATGAGTTTATGGACGTGTCTTAATTAAATACAACATTTCAATCTGATCTGACCACAAAGGGTGGTTAACACTTTGTGAATTGGAATGTGAAAAGTAAAGCCAACTTGTAATATTATTGTTAACGTGCTTGTTAAAGCATCGCGCTGTTCGTTACAAATGACAACACGGGGCACTAGATACTCCTGTGGCCAATCGCCTCCAAATATCAAAATATTGCAATTATAAAATTGTACAATTTGAACCTTTGTTAACGAGCGGCAACTTCTCCATACCGTGGCAATTTTATACATAGGCGATTCTGCATTTTTAGGTATGGTATACATTTTGAAATATTAATTACTATGGAATCTCTATATTTTGATACATATTGTACACGTTATAGAAACAAATGTATTATTTAGCCTCCTTTTTGCAGATCTCTTTAGCCATCGTTAAGATAGTCTAAGCCCTTCACTAAAAGTGGAATCACAACACACACTAAATCTGCGTTGTAAATTCCCATTTGATACATTGAGGCAACGATCATGGTTACTCACCCTATCACACACGTGTATGGTTATTAAATAACTAAGAATAAATTATTTCATCAACTTCGAAGGATTAGTTGCATTCCTATACATTCTCATCCGGATCTGATGGGTAAGTGTGATCTGTTTTGAGCTTTGATCTGTTCCTGTGCAAAAATGTCACTACCTTGCCATTGTCCCTTGTCAGTTTTCCGGACTGGTGTTTCCTGTGATACTAGATTCAATGGCATTGGAACTTTCCTTGATGTGTAAATATTTATCTTAAGAGCTGAATCCAAAATACTGTCCGTAAAAGATGTCGGCAATTAATTACCCTCCCTCCTGTCCGCCACCCATCTTTTGCCAGCGAAAAAACAAAGCTTGTAAAGGAAACAGGATCTATGAGAAAATGTGTGGAAATTAATCAAATCCAGTTAATTGTCATATGTGTAGTGAGGTACAGACACCATGAAAATCTTCCTTTCAGCAACATCACATGCACATGGACACAGACAACACAGACAATATATAAATTGTACATAAATCACACATGATTTCTGTAATGCAGTAAAAGGACTGTACAAACCCCCCCCCCCCCCCCAAATCTTAATGTAAAATACAATCACAAAATAAAACAAGTCTATGGTAGCTCAAGAGGTGGTACAAAGTGCTCTGTTGCTCAGGTAGCTTTAAAGGTGCTGGCATGCCTGCTTCGTGATCATGTCTGTTCTGGGCCCAGGAAAGGTCACCTGAGATGTTAGGGCCAGGAATTTGAAGCTGCTAACTCTCCACAACCAATCCATTGATGAAAACTGGCATATGGTCCCTTAACTTCCCATTTCTGTCTGAAGTCAATAATTATTTCCTTGTTTTGTTGATACGCTGTCTCATCACAACCCGTGATTTGGCCAACAACAGTGGTGTTGTCAGCAAATTTATTAATGGCATTAAAGCAGTATTTAGCCACCTAGTTTCGGGTCGAAATAGCAACGTTTCGGGTCGAAACCCCTCTTGGTCTGAAGAAGGGTTTCGACCTGAAGCATTGCCTATTTCCTTCGCTCCACAGATGCTGCCTCACCCTCTGAGTTTCTTCAGTAATTGAGGAGGAGTTGTTCTTACTGATCAGCACTGATTGAGATCTGTGTCAAGGATCCAGTTGCAAAGGCTTCAAATTAAATATTTAAAATAATTTAGATGGAGCCACCTATGTTGTTTAGATGCAGACAAGTCTGAAGAAGGGTCTTGATCCAAAACGTCACCCATTCCTTCTCTCCAGAGATGCTGAATTACTCCAGTATTTTGTGTCTATCTTCGATACATAAGAGACTGCAGATGCCAGAATCTTGAACAGAAAACAAAATGCTGGAGGAACTCGGGTCGGGCAGCATCTGTGAAGGAAATGGACTGACAATGTTTCAATTTAGATCCGCAAATATATTTAGGTGTCAAAGTGAAGCTAAGTTTGGCTATGTTTCAGCTACTTTCTTAAAGGAATATAAGATAAAGTTTTGGGAAGGAATTATATAACTTCCCCCAACTGAAGTGTTAGAATTAATGTGTATGCATTAAGTGCCATCTTGGACATACAACTAAGTAACTGTACTCTGTTTAAGACAACCATCTCCTGCAAGATCAGGACTTAATGACCACCCCTAATTGCTCTTGGCAACGATTGACTAAGCTATTTCAGTGGCGAGTGAGTCTGGTGTCCCAAATGGATAAACCAAGTGATATCGGCACATTTCCTCTGAAGAATATCTTTGAAACAAAAGTCAGGTATTTTTTATGGCCATTAGACCAGCTATTGATCTAAAATGCCTTGCTAAGTAAATTTAAATTATCCAACTGAAGAGGTACAATTTGAGTCCAAAGTTCTGTATCATTTAACTAAACCATCTAGCCCCAAAATGAAAGCACAACAGCAGTGAACTCCTCACATTTGGAGACATTTGACTGATTTTTTTAATGGAATTTGTTTATTTTTCTTGCGAAAGAAATGGATGAATGAGCTCCCCAACTATCTGAAGGATGTGCATCGAAGCGGTTGCAGTGAAGATTCCTCAGCATGTTACCGGGGATGGACCATTACAGCTATGGGAAGAGTTTGGATAGAATGGATTTGGAGTGCAGGAAGCTGAAAGTAGTCAAGAATCAGATTTCCAAAATTATGAGGGACATTGTTCAGGGTAGATAAAGATAAATATGTCTTTATACCAGAGGTGTTTATAACCAGAGGGTAGAGATTTAAGGGAAGGAAAATTAGAAGGAAATTGAAGAACAATATTGTTATCAAGAGTGTAGCGGAAGCCTAGAATATGCAGCCTGAGGGGTTGTAGAAGGCAATTGATTCACAATGTTTAATCAGAAATTAGGTGAGCACATAAAGCACCCTGGCATAAAAAGCAATGTGCAGAAATGCTGGAGAATGTTTTAGTATGGATAGTTACCTAACGGCGTGATGGGCCGAAGGGCTATTTATTTGCCGTATGACTCGATGATGCAACTCTTCCATGTTTGGGGGAGATTGACTTTCACAATGTAGCACAAAGGTACAACAAGAAACTATGAATGCATTTGTTCTCTTCTGGTTGTACAATAAATGTGAAAATGCTATTTCATTTGAGGCGTGGATAACAAAGCAACTAAATCAACATTTATGAAGAATAAAGGAATTCCCAGTGAAGGCTAGTCTGGAAGACTAGATTACGTGGATTCTAGGGAGAGCTCGCTAATTAGATACATAATTAGAGTAAAATGGAGGAAGCAGAGGATGATGGTTAAAGTGTATTTCTTGGACTGGAGGCTTATGACTGGTGGTGCATCACAGGAATAGGTATTGGACCCATGTTAATTAATTCATAAAATGATTTGGATGAGAATGTACAAGGTATGGTTGGCGCATTTGCAGATAACATTAAAATAGGTTGTACTGTAGGCATGTTATTGAAAATGAGTTGGATCTTAATTAGCTAGAGAAGTAGGATGAGGAATGGAAATGGCATTATTTTCGGATAAGTGCAAGGAGTTGCATTTTGGAAAGTCAAATCAGGATAGGGCTTTCAGAGTGAATGGTAGGGCCCTGGGGAGTATTGTAGAACAGAGGTACAAGTACATGATTCCCTGAAATTAATGTCACAGACAGATAGGGTTGTGAAGATGTCCTTTGGCACAGTGGCCTTCATCATTCAATGCAATGATGACAGGAGTTCAGACCTTATGTTGCAGTTGTACAAGATGGTCGTGAGGCCCACTTAAACTATTATGTACAGTTTTGGTTACCCTGCTATAGAAAATACTTTTTAGTTTTAATTTCAGAGATACCGCGTGGCAACAGGCCCTTTGGCCCAGCAAGTTTGCGCCGACCAGCAATCACCCATTCATGCTATTTCTACCCTACGCATTAGGGAAATTTACAGAAGCCAATTAATCTATATACCTGCACGTCTTGAGAATGTGGAAGGAAATCGGAGCACACAGTCACAGGGAGAACGTACAATCTCTGTACAGACAGCACCCATAGTCAGGATCAAACCCGGGTCTCTGGCGCTGTAACGTGTGCAAAGAAGATTTACAAGAATGTTGTCAGGACTTGAGCTATATGTTTGGACAGGCTAGAACTTTATTCCTTGGAGAATAGGAGACTTAGAGATAATCTTATGAAGATGTATAAAATCATGATGGCCATACATAAAGCCATGGTCTTTTCCCAGGGATGAAAAATCAAAAAATAGAGAGTATAGATTTAACATGAGCGGGAAAGATTTAAAAGGTGACCCAAGAGGCATCTTCTTCAGAGGGAGGGTGGTGTGCATACGGAATGAGCTGTCTGCAAAAGTAGTTGAGGTAGGTACAATAATAACATTTTTAAAAACTTTGGACAGGTCCATGGATAGGAAAGATTTAGAGGGATATGGGTCAAATGTAGGTAAATGGAACTTGCTTAGATGGACATCATGGTTGGCATGAATGGTTTGCGTAATAGGTCCTTTTTCTATGCTCATTACTCTGTGACAAAATCGTGGGGGATCGTTCACCCCTACGATAGGGAAAGGTAAGATGTATCTCCAAAAGTAACTTTGCTATGATGTCTGAAAAGTTTGTTCCAATGTCAAAATGTGGACATATTGTTGAAATATATTACCTTGTAGTTGCCAGGACTTCAAATTGAAGGCAAATCAGGTCTCTCAAGCTCAAGTGGCATGATGTCAAAGCTTTGAACTAAAGTTGATAAATATTCCAACTGGTGGTATAAACGGTAGGTTTTACACTTTCAAATATCACGCCGGGAAAATAAATGCAATGTGAATGTCTTTGCATAATTTTTATATGCATTCTTATATTTGTTTTTCAAAACAAAAGGATTTAGATTGTTTTGACGTAGACGAAATGTGAAAGAATCGGGATTTAAGACCCTCTATCCTGAGCTCAGTCACAGGGAGAGATTATCAGTCAGGCAGGGGAAAAGCCTCCAGGTTGTGCTCTAAGCCTCCATGAAACAAGACAACTTCCCATTTGTCTCATGGGACTCTCTGGCTCATGCAAACTCAAAAGTATAGAACAAGCACTTTGAGATGTATTGCAAACCTTATGTCCAAGCATTGGGAGCATGTAAACAGAGAAAGGAGCACTCTGGCCACAAATCTGCCACTGCCCTGTCAGGAACCTGTGGAAGAGGCTTCATCTGTGGAGGATCACAGAAGCAAGATGACGCCGGTGGTGACTCTTTGCATGCTCTTCCAAGAGGAGGATCTGATGTCTTCAGTATTTTTTCGATTTCGAGATATAGCCCTTTGGCCCACCAGGTCTGTGCCAACCAGCGATCCCCACATACTAACACTATCCTACACACACAAGGGACAATTTACAATTTTCCCATGCCAATTAGCCTACAAACCTGTACGTCTTTGGAGGCAAGATGTACAGGCAATCGAAGTTCCAGGAGAAAACCCACACAGGTCACGGGGAAAATGTACAAACTCCTTACAGACGGCACACGTAGTCAGGGTCTCTGGCGCTGTAAAGCAGCAACTCTACTGCCGTGCCACCATGTCGTCTGATAAAATTATACTGCTTTTCTAAATCTAATTTCCATCTGCAAAACTCCTCTTTGCTCTAACTATTCTACTTGATTTTGATTTGATTGTATTTATGTATAGTATTGTCTAATCTGATTGGACAGCGGACAAAACAAAAGGTTTTCACTGAACATTGGGTACATGTGACAAAATGGACCTAAACTTAAGATTCTGTGGTTCGCACATGAGCCTCCTGTCAAAATCCATAAAACTAGAGCAGAAGCAAGTTATCGTCCATGATGAGGGACCACCGAAAAAGTACCGGCCAAGTGCTGGTAAATGGAGTTTGTGTGGATGACTATTTAATGTTCTATTAATTTAATAGTCAATGACTATTGGCTGAATAGCCTCTTTCTGTGCTGTCTGAACCTACGACTGGGTTAAAATTTATATTTTGATTACTATTTGTTCTGAGTTGTTTTGTAATTTTTTTATTTATCGTGTTTTAAATGCTTGCTAATTTAAATGTTAATCATTATATTCTAACCAAATGCAATGAGTATGTTTTTCTTAATGTCCTGAAACTTCTAGTAAAATATATATTTTCAAGGTTTACACACAATTGGATAGATCATCAGGGAGTGCTGGAAATGCACAATAGGCAGTCGGATTTTGATTAGCAAGATAAGTAGGAAGAGCCGTTGAGTTACTCCAGCACGTTGGTTCTATCTTTGGTATAAACCAGCAACTGCAGTTCCTTGTTTCTAAATCAATGTTTATTTCTCTACAGATGCTGCCTAACTAGTTGAATATTTCCAGCACATTTGGTTTTTATTTAAGATTTCCCACATCTTGAGTTGCTTTACAATTAGAGAAGTATTGAAAAGTATTGAGAGGTAATGTTCTCCAAAGGGAGAGTATGAGACGGGGGGGCAAAGTCTCAGATATGCAGTCTGCAACTTTGAACAGAGATGAGGTAACATTTCTTTCCCTAGAGTGCTCTGAACCCTGGAATTCTCTACCAAGGAAGGACATCTTGGAGAATCAAGTAACAGAGGAATATTGGACCAGAATCAAGTAACCAAGGTATTTTGCTAGTTCAGCATTGATATTGATTGACAGTGAAGGCTTGCAGACTTGCAGGTTCTGTTTCTCAGGTTCATATGCAATAGACGATCTTTCACATCAAAATCAGGCAATGTACAAAATGGAGTCATACCGCATCATTGGACGATTTAATGATTCAAAAAATGGAACTTAATAAAATAGATTTACTGAAATCATAAAACCAAAATTAGCAATAGTTCTTATGACTTATTGGTAGGAATTTTCACCATTGTCAAATGATTAAAAGGCAAATAGTTCAAAATGATTACATTATCCTGTTGATACACTGCGTAAATAATTGGTGGCTAAAATAACTGGGATCAACTTTCCTTATCACTAGGCCCAGGATGTTTAGGCACTAAAAAACTCTGACATAGGCTGGCAAAAAGGCATAATAAAATTACAAAAAAGGCACGAAAAAGTCATTTATTGACAAAAAAAGGCATAAAAGGCATTTATTTCCACCACCAAAATATGGTTAAAAATAATAATAGAAAGGTGTACTACATTCAAGGACCAAAGTTGCCTGGTTGCACATAATTACTTGCATTCTTTTCAAATTATCTAGTGTTAAACTATGCCATCTATCATACAGAATATGCTTTAGTTGTGGAAAACTCCTTACTACCCCAGCTGAGGTCACTGGTGCATACCCGAAACAAGCTACAGACTCTATATTCATGTCGATATCTTGTACATTACAACTACCTTTGAGAACTTTAGCTATGTTTTGTATTTCTTCAAGATCTTTGTTTGCTAAAATCACTCTCACACATTTTTCTTGTATGTCTTTACCTACATCGCCAGGAACATTACGAATATCGTCAGTTACTTTGTTGAAAACCTGCAAGTTATTCACTAATGTTTTACCATGTTTCTCAAGGGAAGTGATAGTTTGCGGGAAGTTTGCAAAATTGGAAGCAATAAACACAAGATCGCAGTGGAGGGACTTTTTCTGCATGATTTCACTGACGATCTTGACTGCAGCAGATTCTTCTTCTTCATAACAGTTGACGATTTATTTTACCTTTTCAAAATTTGCAGCATTGTAGAGTACAGCAGAGAGCCATGTACCCCACCTAGTCAAAACAGGCTGAGGAGGTAGCAGAATCACAGGTGCCATTTCCTTGAACAACTGCACACATGACGGTACTTTGAGGAAGATTTTCTTGACATTGGAAATTAGGCGATCGACATTTGGAAACAAGCTACGCCTGTGCTTGGCAATTCTATGAAGTCCTTGAGCTAAGCATGTCAAATGCAACATCTTGGGGAATAAAACTGTAAGTCACAAACAGAAGTACATTCTCGTGTTTTATACTTTCTGACCAAAGTACAGCAAGTGAAGATGTAAACAACTGAGCAATAGTTGAGCTCTTTGATTGTCAACATATTCTTTCCATAATGATGACTTGCTTAGTATATGTTCCTCTGTGTATTTCTCTAAAAAACCTCTGAGAGATTTGTTTTCCAATTTCCACAGTGGAATTCCAGCATCAATGAATGCCTTGCACAAATCACTCAAAAACTCAGATTTGTGACTGGAGCCAGCAGTAAATGTAGTGAGGAGCCAAGCTTGGGTATTTCGCTTGGGTAGTTTATACCCCAGCGGTATCACCATTGACTTCTCTAATTTTACATAGCCCTTGTCTTCTCCCTCCTCACCCTCACCCTCTCTCCTTCTAGTCCTACTGTCTCCGCCTCTTCCTTTCTTTTTCCCGTCTCCCCCCATGTCAGTCTGAAGAAGGGTCACGACACAAAATGTTGCCTATTCCTTCTCTCCATAGATGCTGCCTCACCCGCTCCAACATTTTTTGTCTACCTTCGATTTTTCCAACATCTGCAATTCTTTCTTAAATAGATCTTGGCGAAGACTGAACCAGCGAGCAGCGGCACAAACGACCAACGGTAGCGCCCCCGGTTTCGCCCCGGTGGTGAAAGTTTTCTTTGTAAGTTATACTATGTTAACACGTTAATAATAACATTAATATTAACATATTAACATTTGGAATGAAGGTTTGACCAGAATCCAAACTTGTTCGATCAATGTCTCGTACAAACTGATTCAGTTTAAAATAATCCATAGACTCCATTACTCAAAGACCAAATTACATCAAATCTACCCAGATATTTCTCCATTATGACAGATGCAAAGGTGCAGATGGGTCTTTAACACACATTTCTTGGTCCTGTCCTCATATACAAAGATACTGATCTGAAATATTTAAGTGGTTCTCTGGGGTCTATGGAAAAGATATTCCTCCTGATCCAGAACTGGCACTTGTTGGATGCTCAGAGACGTGTATTACGATTAATTCTACTGATGTTCTTGCGTTGTTAATAGTGTCAATTCTCTTGACAGTAATTGCATGCTTGCAATTATGTGTTCTTCCTCACTTACTAGGAATCATAACAAATATTGTGCCCACAGTTTTCTTGTCTACTCCACTGCTACTTCTTATTACACTAACTCTTTTTAATACCATGATAAAAAAAAAACTGGACAAAATAATTATTACAGTACCTGCAAATTTTTTAAAAAATCAGAGCACATTTAAGAATATCCAAAGTCAGAACATATGTATTTTACCTTTTTACCCTTATTTTACCCTTAAAAAATTAAACAGTAGTCTTTAAAGTTGGTAAATGTTAATTGGACATCAATTCAGTAGGTCAAGCCATGTTGGCAACCGAGGAAAAAGAACAGGAGAGAAACATCTCTACTTTGAACTGGAGATACAAGAGAGTGCAGATGCTGAAATCTTGAACAAAAAAAAAATCATTCCTTGATTCCCATTGCCCATCTTTGTGGATGTCCAAAGGGACATAAATTACTGGAGTAACTCAGCAGGTCAGTTAGTATCTCTGGAGAATATGAATCAGTCGAGACACTTCTTTAGACATCCAGTCTCTTTAATCTTACATTCTCCACCTGGAAAGCCTCAGAGCCCTCTGTTTCTTCCTAGAACAGAGATCCAACCAGTTCCTCTTAATTAACACTTAAGACAGCATCTCTGGAGAAAAGGAATAGGTGGCGTTTTGGGTCGAGACCCTTCTTCTCACTGAAGAAGGGTCTCGACCCAAAACTTCACCTATTCCTTTTCTCCAGTTCATGATGACAGTTCAATATCACCTCATAACAAGGGACTGGTCATCAAAGTTGGCCTTTCCATTCCTGTAGATGAATTGGATAATAAACTACAGGTTTTAATTCAATAATATGTGTTGGATCTTTATTGCTTTCAAAATGGACTTATCTTTCAAAAAGCTGGAATGAAGAAAAGATATGGTGTTTATTGTGACATTTAGATTCTTTATGATTTGTAGAAGGAATAAGGTCATTTTCTGGAAGATGTTTGCAAAACAGCAGTTTTTGATAAACAGTGTTGATCTTTTGTTCTGATTTATGAAATGCAATTGTTCTTCAAATTATTATTGCTGTGGAGTCAACAAATTATAAAAAAAATATTTGTATTGCTATGAGGTATTAGAATCTGGGTTGGTGTGGATCTGCTGACTGTGAAATCAGTCCAAGTATAAAACTAAAAGTTGGATGGGGACTGGATTGTGACAATGGTGTACAGACATTCAGTTATTGTATAAAGCTAGCACACAGCCACATCTGACTGAAGCAAGAACATAAACCAATGAAGTTAGTAAATAATACAAGTTGTGTTTTTCTTCCTTTCTAGTGTCTATTAATGTTCAAACAAGCTCAGGTAACTTGCTGGAGCAGTAAAAGAGAATGACTCAGTTTATACTTTGTGATGTTACAGAGTTCCAAAAGCTCAATAGGCATTGAATTCAAAATGTCTCAAAAGATTCCTGAGAAGGGTACTGCCTGCCAGTCCATTACACTGCAGCCCAAATGGATTTATTGTGGCAGCAGAGACTTTAAAATAAAGCCAAGTTGCACAAGCAATCCAAATTATTTATTTACAACTCTCCTGAAAAGAGGGACATGAGCTTAGTCAGGCAAAACAATTGTCAGTTTGCTAATTATCCAAGGCAGCAAACGTATTTAAAGCAAGTTTACAATCCAATGTAAATTGACAGAAAAGCCTGGTATATTTCTGAAATTTAGAGATCCTGGATTTACATGTGTAGCCTTAAATTATTCAAAGCAGGGTATCAACTGACACGTTATGATGAATTTTATTTTGATTTAAAAAAACCCCATAATCAGCTAAAACTGGGCACTAAGCAAAAGAATAACTGGGAGTGTGTCGGGCAGTAATAGGTTCATGCCATCCTCGGTTTTCAAAGGAAAGGGTAGATTAGCAATAAAGGTATGTTGCAGAATATGTGCATTTTAAGGTGCCAGTCGGTCGTATGTATCCTCCCAGTCCTAACCATTGTTGTCAACCAACTATTCTCAAAAGGATTGAAATCCATCCAGAAGCAGCTCAGTGTTTTTTTTAGTACCTCATAAAAGTCTTCAGGCGTATTGCTAACTGCTCAGTAGCTCCCACCCAATAATATCTCCCTCCTTGTCTTCCCAGCAAAAATACTTTGGGTAACAACGCTCCATCTCATCCCACCATATATTTCTTCTTTGACAGTTCACACAACACACCTAGACTGGGAAGACTCTTGTTGAAGCCATTGGGTGGGATGGTGATTGCTAAGTTATAGTGATTCGTTTAAATAGCACCTGGGTCTATGATGCAAGTAGCAAACAGTGTTTGAGTTTTATGAAACTTCTCTTAGCTTTCAAAAAAAAAATTAATTTAGCTTTATTGTTTTGCCTTTGTTGCTGTTGACCAATAGTTTTCTCTGTTCAGTGAAGATTACACTTTATCGGTTGATTTGCAATCTTAATTAGATATTTAAATCCCTCACTGTGGCTAATGCCTTGATAGTGTTATCTAAGACAATGGTAATATCCATGCTCTACATATAATAATTTAGGAGCTTGATTGTTAAATGTTTTTAATTATTTTGTGAGGTTTATTATTACAATACATTTGGACTATCAGGATTTTTTAATATAAAGAGTTCAAGTCACAGTTCAAATTAAAATAACAACAATCACACCCATACAATGACACATAAGTTAATTATTGACAATATAGGTTTTAAAGAAATAAGTAGTATAGAGTCTAATTAATGTGGAAGGTGTGTGAATGCACGTGTCCTTTTCCAATATGAATACAGTATTGTCACTTTACAGCTGAATTTGTTGAAAATACTCTTTTCGTTTGTGGCTTGCAATGTTCAAGGAAACGGTTATTGAATCAAGAGATTAAATCAGATTCTCTCCACACCAAGCGTTTCCAGGATTTTTTTGATTTTATTTTGGCAAGTGTGTACGCTGTGGACTTTGGCATCATTCATTTATATGCTCTGGGTTATATTTATTGAACATGGCAAGGTCAGCAGCCATTTTGATTTAGGGCTTTTAAATTATATTGGGAATTGACAGAGTAGATGGAGAATAATTCTTTCTGTAGGAAGGAAAATCCTGAAGAAGTGAAGATCAGTTAAGAGCATATTTAAGCAAGAATATTAGTTTAGTTTAGTTTGTTATTGTCACATGTGAAAAGCTTTTTGTTGCGTGCTATCCAGACAAAGAAGATTATACATGATTGCAATCAACTTGTCCACATTGTACAGATAAAGGAGAAAGGGTAGAGCATTTTGTTTTTTGAGATTCAGCATGGAAGCAGGCCCTTTGGCCCACCGGGTCCACGCCGACCAGCGATCCCCGTAAACTTGCACTATCCTACACACACTAGTGACAATTTATAATGATACCAAGCCAATTAGCTTACAAATCTGTCTGTCTTTGGAGTGTGGGAGGAAGCTGGAGCTCCTGGAGAAAACCCGTACAGGTCACGGGGAGAATGGTCAAACTTTGTGTAGGTAGACACTCGTGGTCAGGATCAAACCCAGGTCTCTGGCGCTGTAAGGCAGTAACTCTACCGTAGTGCGGCCCTGTGCCAGATAAAGTCTGATAAATTCCGATTAAGGATAGTTTAAACAACACTTATATTAACGTTCTTCACGACTGTTGTCTGACCCAGCTCAGAATGTTCCAGCATTTCTGTTTTAATAGTCATCCACATAAAGGGAGACACAAGATATATTGATAATTTTTTACTTGGACAAGGCAGGTAAGTGCAACATTAACAGTGAATTAAACAGTATGACTGATTTTATGTTACTGAGTCCTGACAATTTTCCGTTTGGTGCTAATGTGAAAATTATGCCAATAAGTAAAGAATGAGAAAAATCATGCACATTTAGAAACGCATTCATATTGAAAGGGAATATTAGTGACAGACCCACGCTCAATAAGATGAGCACCTCCATGTAGAAATGAGAGTGTGTGTGTGTGTGTGTGTGTGTGTGTGTGTGTCTATACGTTTATATAATGTATAAAATATATGTGTAATATCTATATTACTAAAACTCTGTTCTTGACCGGTTTCGGCTTTCTGTGCTGCGGTTTCCGAGAATACGCCGCCACCTTTGGCCGTCATTTTTGGCCACCTCGCTCAGAGACCCCCTCCGCCGCGTGTGTGCTGAGGATTTTTCCTGTCGATGAAAATTGACAGAGATATTAATGTTTTTACAACATTCCCCATTCTCTCTGCTGCCCCTACTGGAGGGAGGGGGGGGGGGGGGCGACTATAAAACCAGGAAGTGATGTGCCTCAATCAGTCTCTGCAAGTGGTGTGCCTCAATCAGAGCTTTGAATGACACTGACAAATGTCTACAGCACTGTGAGTACCCTTAATTTGGTTTGAAAATGAAAATATGGTTAGAGGTAAAAAAGCACTGCCTGCAAATAGTTGTTTGGGTTTGGGTTGAAGTAAAAAGGCACTCTCTCTCCTCTGTCCCCCCTCTCTCCTCGTCCCCCCTTCTCTCCTCTGTCCCCCCTCTCTCCTCTACCCCCCCCCCCTCTCCTCTACCCCCCCCCCCCTCTCCTCCCCCCCCCCCTCTCCTCCTCCCCCCCTCCCCCCCCCCCCCCCCCCTCCCTCCTCTCCCCCCCCCCCTCCCCCATCTCCCCCCTCTCCTCCCCCCATCTCCTCCCCTCATCTCCCCCCCTCTCCTCCCCCATCTCCCCCCCCTCTCTCTCCTCTCCCCCCCTCCCCTCCTCCCCCCCCTCCTCTCCCCCCTCTCCCCCCCCTCTCCTCCCCCCCTCCCTCCTCTCCTCTCCCCCCCTCCCCCCCCCCCCTCCTCCCCCCCTCCTCCTCCTCTTCCCCCCCCCCCTCCTCTTCCCCCCCCCCTCCTCTTCCCCCCCCTCCTCCCCCTCCTCTTCCCCCCCCCCTCTTCCTCTCCCCCCCCCTCCTCTCCCCCCCCCTCCTCTTCTGCCCCCCGCTCCTCCCCTCTCGTCTTCTCCCCCTCTCGTCTTCTCCCCCCCCCCTCCCCCCCCCCTCTCCTCTCCTCCCCCCTCCTCCCCTCTCTCTCCTCTCCTCCCCCCCCCTCTCCTCCCCCCCCCTCTCCCCCCCCCCCCTGCCCTCTCCCCCCCTCCCCCCTCTCCTCCCCCCTCTCCTCTCTCCTCCCCCCCTCTCTCTCTCTCCCTCCCTCTCTCTCCCCTCCCCCCTCCCCTCCTCTCCCCCCCCCCCCCCTCCCCCCACTCGCGCTCTCTCTCTCCCCCTCCCCCCCCCCTCTCTCTCTCTCTCTCTCCCCCCCTCCTCCCCTCCATTAGCGTGAGCGCGCGAGGGGGGAGGGGGGGGGGGTAGTTAGTGTGTGACGCTGCACGCCGCCTCCCCCCACCACAACCACACGTTGAGGGAACAGACCCAATGGGTCTGCACTTGGTCTAGTATATACATATATATATATAAGCGTTTATCCAGTTTGGAGGTAGAAAACAAGAAAGCAGATAATTATTTGCATAGCAATAGTTGTGAGACCTGAGTCTCCTATACAGTATATAGGATGAGCCACTTCTTCCATTAGAAATGGAGGGGTGCAGCTATCTTGCAAGATGGTGGTGTAAAACAGAAAATAGGACTTGAAGTAGGCAATTCTGTCTGTTCCACTATTCCAAATGATGATGGCAGATTATCTAGACTCAGGACTGTTACTGATTTCTTCCCATTTCCCTTGATGTCTTTAGTAACAAGAGCTGTTTCTCACTCTTTCTTGAATATCTATAATATTTTAGTTGTAACTGCCTCCTGTCTCTTTTAAAGAGATTATTATTTAATTAGAGGAAAATTGAAGAGGTTCATCATTCTTGATATGAAGAAGTCTCCTCATACTTAAGCTGTGACCTCTAATTCTGGACTTCCCAAATCTTGTGAATGTCCAATCTGTCCAGTCCAGTGTGGATTTCAAAAGTTTCAATGAGGTCCCAACTCGTTCTTCTAAACTCTGGTGAATATAAGCCTAATCATTCTGATTCCTCTTGTTGTCACCTCTGCCATGCCAGGGGTCAGTCCAATGAACCCTTGCTGCTCTCCCTCCATCCCAGGAACATTCTTCCTTGGATAAGAAAACTAAAGCTGCACACATACCCCAACCCCCTGCATAATTGCATTAAGCTGGTAGAGCTGCTACCTCACAGTGCCAGAGACCCAGGTACGATCCTGACCTTGGGTACTGACTGTATGGAGTTTGCACGTTCTCCCTGTGAGTTTCCTTTGGGTCCTCCCAAAGTCATGCCGGGTTGAGGGTTAATTGGCCCCAGAAATTGCCCCAAGTGCGTAGGCAACAAATGCAAAGGTGGGATAACATAGAACTAGAGTAAACAGATGGTCAATGGTCGGTGCAAGCTCGGTGGGCAGAAGGACATGTTTCCTTGCTGCATCTCTCAATCAATCAATTCAATCTCTGCTCCTGTAATCAATTTCTCTCATTACAAAGGTCAACCTATCATTTGTCTTCTTAACTGGCTGCTGCACTTTCACACTTACTTTTATCGACTGCCGCAAAGGAGACTCAGGTTTCACGCCCCTTCCCTTTCTTACACTACTGCCCTGCAAATAATTATCTACTTTCCTGTTTTCGACCTCCAAAGTGGATATTCCCTCATTTATTCACATCATACAACATCTTCCAAGCATTTTCCCCATTCTCTCAACCTGCCCAACCCACAATGGAGCCTTTTTACAGCTTACACTCCCACACTGTTTTACCTTGCATGCAAACTGTATTTAATTCACTCATTTAAATCATTAGTGTATATGGTGATTAGTTGAGGCAGAGGCACTGAACTCCACTGGTTGATGCTTGCCACATAGAAACATCGAAAATAGGTGCAGGAAGAGGCCAATCGGCCCTTCGAGCCAGCACTGCCATTAATTGTGATCTTGGGTGATTGTCCCCTATCAATAACCCGTGCCTGCCTTCTCTCCATATCCCTTGACTCCACTAGCCCCTAGAGCTCTATCTAACTCTCTCTCAAATCCATCCAGTGACTTAGCCTCCACTGCCCTCTGTGGCAGGGAATGCCATAAATTCACAACTCTCTGGGTGAAGAAGATTTTTCTCACCTCAGTCTTAAATTACCTCCCCTTTATTCTAAGACTGTGGCCCCTGGTTCTGGACTCACCCAACATTGGGAACATTTTTCCTGCATCTAGCTTGTCCAGTCCTTTTATAATTTTATATGTTTCTATAAGATTGCCCCTCATCGTTCTAAACTCCAGTGAATACAAGCCTAGTCTTTTCAATCTTTCCTCGTATGACAGTCCCGCCATCCCAGGGATTAATCTAGTGAACCTACGCTGCACTGCCTCAATCACAAGGATGTCCTTCCCCAAATTAGGAGACCAAAACTGTACACAATACTCCAGATGTGGTCTCACCAGAGCTCTATACAACTGCAGAAGAACCTCTTTACTCCTATACTGAAATCATCTTGTTATGAAGGCCAATATTCCATTCGCTTTCTTCACTGCCTGCTGTACCTGTACGCCAACTTTCAGTGACTGGTGTACAAGGACGCCCAGGTCTCGCTGCACCTCCCCCTTACCTAACCTAACCCCATTGAGATAATAATCTGCCCCCTTGTTTTTGCCACCAAAGTGGATAACTTCACATTTGTCTATATTATACGCATCTGCCCACTCACTCACTCAACCTGTCCAGGTCACCCTGCAACCTCCTAACATCCTCTTCACAGTTCACACTGCCACCCAGCTTTGTGTCATCTGCAAACTTGCTAGTTTTGCTCCTAATTCCCTCTTCTAAATTATTAATATATATGGTAAACAGTTATGGCCCCAACACCGAGCCTTGCAGCACTCCACTCGCCACTGCCTGCCATTCTGAAAAGGACCCGTTCACTCCTACTCTTTGCTTCCGGTCTGCCAACCAATTTTCTATTCATGTCAACACCCTACCCCCAATACCATGTGCTCTAATTTTAGTCACCAGCCTCCCATGCGGGACCTTATCAAAGGCTTTCTGAAAGTCTAGAAACACTACATCCACTGGCACCCCTTCATCCATTTTACTTGTCACATCCTCAAAAATGTCCAGAAGATTAGTCAAGCATGATTTCCCTTTCATAATTCCATGTTGACTAATCATTTTACTGCTATCCAAATGCTCCATTATTACCTCTTTAATAATTGGCATCTTTCCCACCACGGAAGTCAGGCTAACTGGTCTGTAATCCCCCATTTTCTCTCTCGCTCCTTTCTTAAAAAGTGGGATAACATTAGCTACCCTCCAATCCACAGGAACTGATCCTGAATCTATTGAACATTGGAAAATGATCACCAATGCATCCACTATTTCTTGAGCCACCTCCCTGAGGATCCTGGGATGCAGACCATCAGGCCCAGGGAATTTATCATCCTTCAGTCCCATTAGCCTACCCAATACTATTTCTCACCTAATGAAAATTGATTTCAGTTCCTCTACCCCCTTAGATCCTCTGTCCTCCAGTACATCTGGGAGATTGTTTGTGTCTTCCTTAGTGAAGACAGATCCAAAGTACCTATTCACCTAGTCAACCATTTCCTTGTTGCCCATAATAATTTCACCCATGCCTGCCTTCAAGGGACCCACATTTGACTTTGCTACTCTTTTCCCCTTAATATATCTAAAGCAGCTTTTACTGTCCTTCTTTATATTCCTGGCCAGCTTCCCTTCGTACTTCATCTTTTCTGCCCGTATTGCCCGTTTTGTTTCCTTCTGTTGTCCTATGAAAGTTTCCCAATCCTCTGGCTTCCGGCTACTCTTTGCTATGTTATACATCTTTTCTTTAGTTTTATTCTATCCCTAACTTCTCTTGTCAGCCACGGTTGCCTCCTACTCCCCATAAAATCTTTCTTCCTTTTTGGAATGAAATGATCCTGCGTCTTCCGGATTATGCCCAGAAATTCCTGCCATTGCTGTTCCACCATTATTCCTGCTAGGATCCCTTTCCTGTCTACCTTGGCCAGCTCCCCTCTCATGCCTTCATAGTTCCCTTTGTTCAACTGCATCACTGACACTTCCGATTTAACGTTCTCCTTCTCAAATTGAAGATTAAAACTAATCATATTATGATCACTACCTCCAAGCGGTTCCTTTACCTTGAGTTTGCTTATCATATCTGGTTCATTGGACAACACTAAATCCAGAATTGCCTTTTCTCTGGTCAGCTCCATTACAAGCTGCTCTAAGAATCCATCTCGGAGGCATTCTACAAACTCTCTTTCTTTCATGGAAAAGGTCATTTGTTGTACACTTTGTATCCCAGTCTGCCAACCTGTTCCATAACCATAATAGTATTTTATGTTATTTTGCAGTTGATTCTCTTGTATGGAACCTGGCCAAAATTCTTCTAAAATGGTCCGACTCTGTTCGTTAATCCTCTAAATAATTCCCATGAATTTGTCAAACATGGTTTCCCTTTCAAACATCCATGTGACCAATCCTGTCATTTGTTTTTCCAAATTCTTTTTTTGCCACCAATGATGTCCGCCTAACTAGTGTTTAATTGCAGTGAGTTGTGGATACTCCACAGTCCATCTTGCCATCTAGCGATCCCTAGACTCTATCTACACTTTAGGCTGCCTCAGGAAAACAGCCAACATGATCAAGGACCACTCATGCCTAGGTTAGTCCCTCTTCTCCCCTCTCCTGTCAGGCAAATAATACAAAAGCCTGAAAACATGTGCCACTATCTTCCCTCCTGTTATCAGACACTATGATCAGGAAACTATATATTTCTACTCCTAGTTCTCTCTATTCAAAAACACTCCCTATTGTTCACTGTTTATGGCCTGCCCTGGTTTAACATCCCTAATGTCATCACTTCACACTTGTCTGAGTTAACTTCCAACTTCCAGTCCAATGCTACTTTCCCAGTTCATCTTGATAGTGTTGTGACCTTAGACAACCTTTGTCCACTCTATGACCGATTTCAGTGTTATTTGTAAATTGACTATGCCACCTACATTCTCATCCAAATGATGAATGTATATGACCAGCAACAGAGGACTCATCACTGATCATTCTGGCACACCACAGGTTACAGGCTTCTGATCTATAAAAAAACAATCCTCCATTTCCATCCACCAATTCCTACCATCGTTAATTTTGCCTCCGATTTGCTAACCTGCCCTGAATCCCTTGTGTTTTAATTTTCTCGACAGATTACCAGGTGGAATTGTGTCAAAAGTCTCACTAACATCAACGTAGACAACATCCACCTCTCTGCCCTCATCAATCCTCTTGGTCACCTCATCACAAAACTCAACCAAATAAGTGAGACACAATTTCCCACAAACAAAGCTATGCTAACTATCCCAAAACAGTCCTTGCCTTTCCAAGTGCAAATAAATCATGTCCCTCAGAATCCTTTCCAACAACTTTCCCACCACTGATGCAAGGCTCACCAACAAGTAGTTTCCTTGGTTATTCTGTTGTCCTTATATAAAGACATGGCATAGTGGCAGCACAGTGATGTAGCAATAGAGCTGTCTTATAGCGCAAGAGACCCAGGTTCGATCCTGACTATGAGTGCTGTCTGTACAGAGTTTAGACTTCCTTCCTGTGACCACATGGGTTTTCCCATGGTGCTTAAGTGTCCTCCCACACTCCAAAGACTTACAAGTTTGTAGGTTAATTGGCTTCAGTAAATTGTAAATTGTCCCTAGTGTGTAGGATAGTGATTGTGTATGGGGTGATCACTGGCCGGCCTGGATTTAGTGGGCTGAAGGGCCTGTTTCCACATAGCACCTTTAAGGTCTAAACTTCAGTCTCCCAATACTTCATCTGTGGCTAAAGGCAGCTCAAATATCTACCAAGGCCCCAGCAATCTCATCTCTTGATTCCCACAATGTTCCTTGATGCAGTTAATCAGGTTCCAAGGATTTACCCACATTAACGCATTTTAGACCTCTAGCATGTCCTATTTCATAACGTTGATATGCACCAGGATATCACTTGCTAACATCTCTGAGTTTCCCAACTTCCATGTTCTTCTCCATAGTAAATACAGATGTGAAATATTCATTAAAATCCTCGCCTATTTCTTGTGGTTCCACCAATTCTCTTCGCAGCTATCCATTTTATCCTAATATTCTGATAGAATCTTTTAGGATTCTCCTTCATTATTTTTTTATCAGGGATATCTCATGACACCTTTATTCCCTCTAATTTCCTTCTTAACTGTACTCTGAGATCCCTATGCATCCCAGGGCCTCCGTTTGGTCTTAGCTACTTATCCCTAACACTGTCTTCTTTTTTCCTGAGCTGATTCTTAATATCCCTCATCAACCAAGTTTCCCTAATCTTGTTTCTTTGTTTCATCACTCGAACAGGAACATGAACGCCCTGAACTCTTCCCATCTCACTTCTGAATGCCACATACTTATAGGAGCAGAATTAGTCCATTTGGTTCATCATGTCTAGTCCACCATTCAATCATAGTTGAGCTATTTTTCCATCTCGACCTCATTCCCATGTTCCTATCTGGTCAAAATTTGTTTTCCCCCAATTTGGAACTTTGAGCTGAGTAGCAGTCGTCCCTTTATCTATGGATCTTGCAACAAATAGAATTATGGTGACCATTCCCTCCTGACCCATCAGCTACTTGCCCACTCGTTGCCTAAGGAAAATGGGGATGTTTTTTGGAGAAGTGGATACAACTTTGTGCCTTAACTGGCCAATTTCTCATGCTGAAACCTGCCTGTTTGCAATCTCTGTGTCCTATCAGGCGCTGAGCTGAGCCTCTACTTCTCAAACATCGGCTCTCTCGGCCGAGTCTCCACTGCTCATCTACTGTTGAAAACACCATCCATGCCTTTGTCAAGTGCAGTCCTGACTCTTACAATGCTCTCCTAGTCTGCCTCCCACTCACCCTGCTCTGTAAAGTTCAACTCATTCATAACTCTCTTGCTTTCACTTACCATTAATCAAGTGCCCACACACTCGTCACTATTGTTCTAGCTAGCCTACATTAGTTCTCATTCACCCAATGCCTAGAATTTAAATTTCCAATGCTCAGATTTAAATCATCCCATAACCATCTGTCTCCCTGTCATTGTCACATTCTTCAATCCCACAAATTGCTCAAATTATACCATATCAACTCTTCTATTTCCCTCATCCTTTACACTCCTGGTGGCTGTGTAGCCTTTTAGGCACCAGGTATTTCAGCTTTGATCAGTTTCCCTTTCCCACCACACCCTCCCCCACCTAGTCCCATCTGCTTCCACTCATCACTCTTCTCTTGCAATGCTATATATACCTGCAATCTTCCCTCTCAGCCCTGATGCAGGGTCTTGTCCTGAAATGTTGACTTGCTGAGTTCTTCCAGCATATTGTTTTTTTGTTAAACTTACCCTCTCCCTCTCTCTGCCCCTCTCCCTCTCTCTCCCTGGCCAATGTCTGGCCATCTTGCATCAACTTTTTTGAACCTCAGTCCCGTCGCCTAATTTCTCACTTAGCTGGAGACGTATCTTGTGCCATTATACTTCTGTGAAATAGTCGGCGCATGCTTTTCACTGGGTTAAATGTGTTAAAGAAATTGCTTTAGTTGTTGGCGAAATTAATGGTAATATAATCGGTCATGTGCTTACCAGAGAATTCGTATCTGATCCTTTCCACAGATATAATTACAACCACAACCCCGCCGTGACTAGTGCAGGGATTACTCCCAGACTGAGACTGATACAGCCGAGAGACGACACTGGTCTAATGATTTACTACGTGGGAGGGACAGTGGCCATAGTGAATATCTTTGGCCCCTGGTTGGAGGGAGTAAACACACACAAGTTAAAGGTCTCGACTCGAAACGCCACCTATTCCTTTTCGCCAGAGATGCCTCCTGCCCCAGCATTGTGTCTATCTTCGGTGTAAACCAGCAAGTTCAATTAGTTAGTGTTCTCCCTAGTATAACACCAACCTGTTCAGTTCTTGAAGGAAGGAACTGCAGATGCTGGCTTACACAAAAGGACACAGTGTTGGAGTAACTCATTGGGCCAGGCTACATCTTTGGAGAACATGGATAGGTGACCCACTATGTTACTCCAGCACTTTGCATCCTCCTGCTCAGATGTTGCATCGTTAATGCCCAGACCTCCCAAGAGATGCACAATGGGAGCTTCCTATGCAGAGACTAGCTGCTGCGTTACAAGAGTTGCCATCGACTACGAAACGCATTGAAAAGTTTTGAAAGAGACGAGTGAAGCGCCTTAACGATGCCAAGTCCTAGTTAATGGCTAATGCACTGGTTTCTGGAATGAACGGCTGGTGCTGCTCGGGGTCCTTGTGCAGAGATGAGTTGGGTTGGTGCTGGTGGTGGAGGGGGAGTTGGAGGTTCTAGGGTCCAACGGGGATTGGGGTGGGTAAGTGCAGCTGGTGAAATGTCCCAGGAGCGAATTCCCACCGCCTGTCCCCCTACCTCTACAAGCGGTGTGGCAGCGTCTGGAGCGCAGTGCGCAGCTGCGACGCCGGGCAGTGAGCTGCCAGTGCCAGCGATGTACCAAGAGCGACAGCAACCGCAGCCCCAGCCCCAGCCTGGGCGCTACTATGAGTCCACTCCCACCAAAAACTGACCATCTGCCCGGAGTCGCTGGAAGCACTCGCCGCCTAGCAACATCTTCCAAAAACTCTGCAAACCCAGGATGCCCGGTGGAAAAAGAGGGCTGGTGGCACCGCAGAATACTTTTTTGGAAAATATTGTCCGGCGATCTAGCGGTAAGCAGACACTAGCAGCGATGCGCTAGAACACTTTATAGGATTAAATATTGATCGGTAGAACGCGAGGCTTCTTTATTTACTCAGTAACAATCATCGCTTTACATTATCGGACTTTTCATTAGCGGAGTTGCACATTACACCCGAATAGATCTTTCGGGGGTGTAGCAAGATCTTTTATAAATTGGATATTATTTATGTTAAGGGACTTCCTTTCAGATCCGTCTTAATTAACATCTCACCGAAACGATTGTTTCATTAAAAACTCACCGTAAAACAAAGCGGGATTGGACCTTGGGGGACGGCTAAACGTGAAGTAATATAAATTCTGGGGAACACTAAATTATTAGAGCTTCAGAAAAGCGATGTGAAACTTATGGCGAAGATGTATGCGAACACGAAATCTATATCCCCTACATGTTGAAGACTGTTATTTGTTTTCATTGAACCATTGAACAAGACTTGCGTAGAACTGCGAACGACGGTATAAAAACAAAGCGGTGAAACACTTGACAGTACGTATGTGGAGTAGAAAAAAAAACATCCACCATCACATAGTGGTACTTGTTTTGGGGAAACTGTGCTTGCGTTTGTTATTTTGGCGCCGCTCCAATGCTGGGGCGGATGACAGATAACTCTGAGCAAAGACCTGAGAGAAGTAGGCGATTTGTTTTTCACCGGACAGTTCTGAGTTTCATTGTCAATACTGTTCTAGTCTCTCAAAACTGATGCGAGACACCTCCGAAAGGCCGGATAAATTAAAGGACCCGATTATTGAAAACCGTGCAGTAGCGATGGAGGCGTGGTTGCTGGTATCTTTGGTGGCAACTCTGGCAGTTACTAATGGGATATAAACATGTCCGTTTTCGCTCTTTCGCGTGATCTTTTTACAAATCATGCTCAGTGCCGAACGATTTATATCTAAGATAAGGGAATTCACACAACCCACTGGATTGAAGGATGGATTACAAATGAAGGGTTACACATTCACTCCACGCTCAGATGCATCCACATATTCACACTAATGTAACTTGAAAGCTTTTCAATTGATACAATCTAAGATCTGGCGCTATAGATTGTAGCTGTCAGTGTTTGCTACATTTGAAAGGGTGGGATTTGAGGGCGGGAGGGCTTCGTTTCGGCTGCTTTGCTTCTATAAGTTATCTCCGTTTAGAGCAACTCAGTGGGACAGGCAGCATCTCTGGAGAGAAGAAATGGGTGACGTTTCGGGTCGGGACCCCTTAGTCTGAAGAAGGGTCTCGACCCGAAATATCACCCATTCCTTCTCTCCAGAGATGCTGCCTGTCCCGCCGAGTTAATCCAGCATTATGTGTCCTTCGGTTTAAACCAGCATCTGCAGTTCTTTCCTACACTTATCTCCGTTTGGTACAGTTAGTGTTTACGAGCATTCGATTGTGTTACCAGGCCGTTCTATATAAATTATGTTGTGGCTCGTTGGAATTTCAACTTCCCACACGTCTCCATTCGCTAATTGGTTAAATCTGATCAAAATCTGGACTATTCACAACAGGAGCTATCAACTCGAGTGGTATTTTTCTTGCCGTTACGGGTCGCTGTTACTCCTCACGTTGTTGTAAGCACCTTATTACCACCTCAATGCGTTGATGAGACAGTCCCAGACCATTTTAGCTCCCTCCCTCACACGGCATCGGCAGCGACTAACCTTTTCTTTGAGAGGATCATCTACACGAAGGATCATTAATAATCATCTCTTAAATGAAACACGCGGGATGTTAGGTGACAGTTGTGGAAGGAGACGAGAAGTGCATCGTCCTTCATCGGAACTCAAATGCCCCCCCTTTCGACCTGAAACGTTAAAAACTCTGCTTCTCTTTCCATAGATGCTGTCTAACCTGCTGAGTGTTTCCATGATTTCCTGGTATTATTCTAGATTTCCAGCACCTGTAGTTTTACCGCCTTCTAATGCTTCTTGTTGATCTTAAAGTGATAACATGTTCGGATTATAAGCGTCTCTTTAATTAGCCCAAGCATTCTTGAACTGAGAACAGAACATTTGCAGGGATCTTTTGCAACCCTTTTAGAAACATAGAAAATAGGTGCAGGAGTAGGCCATTCGGCCCTACGAGCCTGCACCGCCATTCAATATGATCATGGTTGATCATCCAACTCAGGTTCCTGTACCTGCCTTCTCTCCATATCCCCTGATCCCTTTAGCCACAAGGGCCACATCTAACTCCCTCTTAAATATAGCCAATGAGCTGGCCTCAACTACCTTCTGTGGCAGAGAATTCCACAGATTCACCACTCTCTGTGTGAAAAAATGTTTTCTTCATCTCGGTCCTAAAAGATTTCCCCTTTATCCTTAAACTGTGACCCCTTGTTCTGGACTTCCCCAACATCGGGAACAATCTTCCTGCATCTAGCCTGTCCAACCCTTTAAGAATTTTGTAAGTTTCTATAAGATTCCCCCTCAATCTTCTAAATTCACAAACCGAGTCAATCCAGTCTTTCTTCATATTGAAAGCCCTGACATCCCAGGAATTAGTCTGGTGAACCTTCTCTGTACTCCCTCTATGGCAAGAATGTCTTTCCTCAGATTAGGAGACCAAAACTGTACGCAATACTCCAGATGTGGTCTCACCAAGACCCGGTACAACTGCAGTAGAACCTCTCTGCTCCTATACTCAAATTTTGCAATAATTGAGATCTGAAGAAGGATCTCGACCCAAAACGTCACATATTCTTTTCTCCAGAGATGCTGTCTGACCCAGAGTTACTCCAACTATTTGTTTCTATCTGGGGCTATAATAAAACTCTCTGCGAAAGGACTCGCTAAGAAGCAGATCAGCATTTAGCATCTTATTCTACTTCTCGAAAATGTATGACATTCAAAACCTACGCGATGGATAACGCGAATTTAATTGCATTGAAAGAGGCAGTCGAACAAAACATCCAACGACAAAATAGACGCAATCACACAGTATAATTGATCATATTTATTAAATTAGAAATTATCAGATATTGGATGCATTTTAGAACTTTGGTAATGAATAGATTGGTTGGTAGTATTGGTGATTCGTGGTCGCTGCGATACATTTCTAATGCCCCTCAATACTGCACTGTGTTCAAGTAACACTCTGAAATCAGATGTACTTTAATTACCAATAGCATTTCGCGGCCGTGCAAACTGTTTATGAGGGTATTTTGCTGAAACGCTTCTCCAGACAGACTGAGACCTGAAGAGTTGTGTGCGGCCCCAAACTCAAGTGCTGGAGTAACTCAGAGGTTCAGGCCACATCTCCGGAGGACATGGATAGGCGACGTTTCGGGCAGGGCCTTTCTTCAGACTGATGGCCACAGAGGGGGAGCAGTGAGAGGTGAACTTCTTCAAAGTGGGCATACATTTAGGGGATTTTGCAGCAGAGTAGTAGAATGGTGACATCAGGAACTGCAGATTGCAGCGTTTGTTGAGACAAGTGGGCATGTCGAGGAAGTGTTTTGTTTAAATTAAAGCAGGGATCCTGGGATTTATAACCAGGACAAAGAGCACAAGATAGACACAACATGTTGGAGTAACTCGGCGGGACAGGCAGAATCTCTGTCGAGAAGGAATGGGTGACGTTTTGGGACGCGACCCTTCTTCAGTTATGTCAGGTGACTCGGGTCGGTCTGAGGAAGGGTCTCGATCCGAACCGTCACCTATTCCTTCGCTCCATAGATGTTGCCTCACCCGCTGAGTTTCTCCAGCATTTTTGTCATCAGTCTGAAGAAGGGTCTCGTCCCGAAACGCCACCTTATTCCTTCGCTCCGTAGATGTTGCCTCACCCGCTGAGTTTCTCCAGCATTTTTGTCTACCTCCAGTTATGTTCAGTTCAGTTCTTCAGTTACCTGAGTTATGATGAACCCTTGTTTAACCATTATTGTGTAGTGTTGTGTTCAGTAAAGGATTCAGAAATGGTACAACAATACGTAACTGATTCTGGACAGAGACTGGAAGCTGGGGTTGTTTACTGTGGAACAAAGGTTGAGAGAAAATCTGATAAAGGGGTTTGAAATTGTGAAGGATGTAGACAGCAAATATAATGAATGCTCTCTGGTTAATGGATTAAAACCTGGGGGACATGGATTGAAGGTGATTGATAAACAACCAAAAACGAACATGAGGAAAAATGTTTCACTGCAGCAAGTATTTAGGTTAGGGCATGGAAAGCACTGTTCGGACAGCAATAAAAGTAGATTAAAGTGTAGCAGAGAATAGGGAACTAGATAAGTATATGAAAGGAAATAGTTTTCAGCATTACATGGTGAGGTCAAGTGAATGGGATGAGTTTCATTGCTCTTATGAGCTGGTGCAGACATGATAGGCCAAATGGCCACCTTTTTGCATGGATGATTATTCCATAACTGCTGCTATCTGCAAATAATATTTTTTTCAGGTGATAGAGTTATACAGCATGGAATCAAGGCCCACACTGACCAACATGTTTCATCTACACATCCCCCCACCTGGATGTGTTTGGCCCATATCCCTCTAAACCTGTCCTATCAACGTACCTGTCAAAATGTTTCTTAAATATTGCGATTATACCTGCCTCAACTACCTCCTCCGGCAGCTTGTCCTGTTAAATCTTTTCCCCCCTCACCTTAAACCTGTGTCTTCTGATTCTCGATTCCCCTACACTGTGCAAGAGACTCTCTATGTCTACCCGATCTATTCCTCTCATGATTTTGTGCACCAAAAGATTTTTAAATGTATATTTCAATGACAATATTTACAATGGACAAAGAGGTGAGGCTAATTTGGGATAATTTATAATAAGTTAACAGAAAATGCTGGAAATGTACGGCAATCTCAGGCAGCATCTGTGAAAAAAAGAAACAGAGCAAATATTTTTGGAATAAAAAAAGTATTTGACTTGAAAACGTTTCTGATTTCATTTCAGATTTCCAGCATCTGTAGTTTTATTTGATTTTAATGTGCAATAAATTAACCTTTTATTTCTCCAGCTGCATTTACATGGGGCCCATTTGGTGAGTCAGGGCACAAGAAAGCCAGGGAGGTTGAGTGCTTAGAGATCGAAATGGAAGGTGCGGTGAAGAATTTAAGCACAAAGAAAAGAGTCTTAAACTTGAGGTGTTGAAGAACCAATCTCGGTCAGCAAGTCCTCTGAAATAACTGGGAGGGACTTGATTTTGATTGAAGTATGGAGGGCAGCAAAGTGGCACAGCAGTAGAGTTGCTGCCTCAGAGCACCAGTGTTAGCATTTGAGACCGCTGGGTGCTTGTATCTACTGACAACGGCTTCCTTCATAGAAAGTGGCATTGCCGTGACTATCACTGTTCCACCTTTAGGAGCGGTACAGTGGCACAACGGATTTGAGTATAGGAGCAGGGAGGTTCTACTGCAGTTGTACAGGGTCATGGTGAGGTCACACCTGGAGTATTGCGTACAATTTTGGTCTCCAAATCTGAGGAAAGACATTCTTGCCATAGAGGGAGTACAGAGAAGGTTCACCAGACCGATTCCTGGGATGTCAGGACTTTTATATGAAGAAAGACTGGATAGACTCGGCTTGTACACGCTGGAATTTAGAAGATTGAGGGGGGTTCTTATAGAAACTTACAAAATTCGTAAGGGGTTGGACAGGCTAGATGCAGGAAGATTGTTCCCGATGTAGGGGAGTCCAGGACAAGGGGTCACAGTTTAAGGATAAAGGGGAAATCCTTTAGGACCGAAATGAGAAAAACATTTTTCACACAGAGAGTGGTGAATCTGTGGAATTCTCTGCCACAGAAGGTAGTTGAGGACAGTTCATTGGCTATATTTAAGAGGGAGTTAGATGTGGCCCTTGTGGCTAAAGGGATCAGAGGGTATGGAGAGAAGGCAGGTACATAATACTGAGTTGGATGATCAGCCATGATCATATTGAATGGCGGTGCAGGCTCGAAGGGCCGAATGGCCTACTCCTGCACCTAATTTCTATGTTTCTATGTTTCTAAAGTTGCTGCCTTACAGCACCAGAGACACAGGTTTGATCCTGACAACGTGTGCTGTCTGTAGGGAGTTTGTACGTTCTCCCAATGACGGTGTGGGTTTTCTCTGGGTGCTCTGGTTTCCTCTTACATTCCAAAGAATTGTAAGTTAATTGGCTTTGCTGAAAATTGTAAGGGGATATGGGGAGAAGGCAGGAACGGGGTACTGATTGAGGATGATGTCATAATCATATTGAATGGTGGTGCTGGCTCGAAGGGCCGAATGGCCTACTCCTGCACCTATTGTCTATTGTCTATTACCTATTGTCTAATCCTTAAGTGTAGGATAGTGTAATGCCCCTGTCCCACTTAGGAAACCTGAACGGAAATCTCTGGAGACTTTGTGCCCCACCCAAGGTTTCCGTGCGGTTCCCAGAGGTTGCAAGTGGTTGCCGGAGGTTGCAGGTAGTGGAAGCAGGTAGGGCGACTGACAAAAACCTCTGGGAACCGCACGGAAACCTTGTGTGGGGCGCAAAGTCTCCAGAGGTTTCCATTCAGGTTTCCTAAGTGGGACAGGGGCATTAGTGTACAGGGTGATCGCTGCTCGGCGTGGACATAGTGGGCCAAAGGGCCTGTTTCTGCCCTGTTTCTCTAAAGTAAAGTAACGTCTACAGCAGAGTTTTGATAGAACTTGGGTTGAAAGGTGGATTATGAGAGGTTAGTGGCTTAGCAGAAATGTTCTGGAGTAATTGGCAAGGGATGAAATTGCTCTGCACCAGTAGTTCAACATGGATTTGTAACAAGTTGGAATCCTTTTTGCTTCTTCTCGGTGGAACAAAATAACTGTAGTGCGAAAGATGCCGTTGATTGTTCCATGAGCTTGTTTCATCCCAGTGGCATGGACCAATTTCCCCATTTGAAGACCAAACATAACAAAATGAGTGGAGTTTTTGAGAAGCAGAGAGTGAGTCAAGGCAGAATTTATAAAGCTGAATGTTGTGTTGGAAGATATGTGGGCACATGCTCAATTGAGGACTGATACAACATTAGGTTATGAACATAAATGAAAAATACCCTGCAGATGCTGAAATCTAATATAAATAATGAAATTCTGGAAACATTCAGAAGAACACTAAGAATATGTAGAAAGAGGCATATTATTAGGCATAGACACAAAATGCTGGAGTAACTCAGTGGGTCAGGCAGCATCTCTGGAGATAAGGATTAGGTGACGTTTCGTGTCCAGATCCTTCCTCAGACTGTGTTTATTTTGGGAGGTAATTTTCTGGGGTATTTAATGAGCAATCTGCATCTGTCTTCACTAATGAAGGGGACAGTGTTAATGAGGAAGTGAAAGGAAGAAGCCACAGAGAAATTGGGCATTTTGTGTTTATCTTCGGTGTAAACCAGCATCTGCATTTCATTAAAACACTTATTATTAGACAGTTATGTGGTATTAAGCAAAGGCTGTGACATGGAAATGCATACTGAAGAAGTGGCTTTAAGAAGAAGGTTGTATGAAAGAGTTAAAGCCCACAGCAACATTTACAACAATCAGAAGGGACAATGCAACATGTTCACCATTGTGGAACAAATAAGAGACATGTAGAATGCAGCAGCCTGGTACGCTCTCATGAAATTATATCATGACTCAAATAAACATCTTTAGGAGAGGCAGTCTGAAAATGGGTATTAAAAAATTGTATTCACATATCCAAAGAAGTAATTAAAATTTTGAGGATAATGCTCAACTTGCTCTGGAGACACAAGGAGAAAGACATTAGATGAGCTGTCTATTGTTCCCATCATGTACACAGTCCCCATGTTCCTATGCTGATGCACATTTGATGGTCAGACTGTTTCTGCCTAATTTGCATCCTCACCACAACTGTTCATGAAAGAAGATATTTATAACTTTTCATAGACTTATTTTTTTCTGGAAGGAAATATTCCGGCAGTGAAATCTGAATGTGAATGCTATGGTATATTGTAAAGTTGCTCTGTATTTTGCATGCCAGTGATTTAATTCTTGGTTCATATCCGTTAATGCTAACAGATTATTGTGAGTTAACACAGCCTGAAATAGTACATAAATGTCAATTTACTGGAGGCTCAATTTGTCTCTATTGAGTTTAAATCATGCGTAATTGATCAGTGAACATTGAAGAAAACACTAGTTCAACCAATTAGTAAAGATTTTGTCAGTAAAAAGAAGCTAAAATATCATTTTCTGTACTGAGCAGCCTGCAATTTCCTGGTCTGTTCTCAGCTGAACAAGGTTTAAATACTTCTACAAAGAAGTGACTTCATTAACCTAATTTAAAAATGAAATTTCTTTTGAGCGGAGCAGGGCATTCCTTCTGGAGCTTTAAATAAGATGAAGCATAAAGGCGCAAAAACATTCCATTCTCCTTTTCAATTGATTTATATCAGATAAACCAACAGTGTGACTTAAAAAACAACATGTCTTCATTGGTTTTGTCCCTGTAGAAATGCACTAACAGCTGACTGTTTTCTTACATTGAATCCAACATGGAATATTATTCCCAGATCCAACTGACTACAGTGTAGACTTGAAGATAATTGGACATTGATTTTGTTGCAGCTGGCACCTTGCAGGTACCTAGGAGAATTACTCAGTTTGCAATTCCATTGATATTATTCTAAATGGTTCTGAAGCTGACGAGTTATATTCTGAATAACTTGCATCTGTAAGATCCTTTTGGAGTAGCGTGGCAAAAAAAAGTGCTTGAAGTTGGCCTTGTGCACAAAATTACATCCAGGCCCCCAACAACCCACAATTAAGTTGATTGGGGTTTTGAAAGAGAATGGAATGGTTCTTGAAGGAAAGGAACCGGAAGGGAAGCAGGATATTACTGGGATAGCTTTATTAGCAGTTGGTGTGGACATGACGTTTGTAGGTCCCCATGAAAATAAAATTAAGATGGAAAATTTGCGAATAAGGTCACAAATGGATATCCTTTAGACAATAGACAACAGGTACAGGAGTAGGCCATTCGGCCCTTCGAGCCAGCACCCCCCATTCACTGTGATCATGGCTGATCATCCACATTCAGTACCCCGTTCCTGCCTTCTCACCACATCCCCTGATTTTGCCATCTTTAAGAGCACTAACTCTCTCTTGAAAGCATCCAGAGAATTGGCCTCCACAGCCTTCTGAGGCAGAGAATTCCACAGATCTCACAACTCTCTGGGTAAAAAAGTTTTTTCTCAACTTCATTCTAAATGGCCTACCCCTTATTCTTAAACTGTGGCACCTGGTTCTGGACTCCCCCAACATCGGGACCATATTTCCTGCCTCTAGCGTGCCCAATCCCTTAATAATCTTATATGTTTCAATCAGATCCCCTCTCATCCTAAATTCCCGAGTATACAAGCCCAGCCATTCCATTCTATCAACAAACGACAGTCTCGCCATCCCGGAAATTAACCTTGTGAAGCTATGCTGCACCCCCTCAATAGCAAGAATGTCCTTCGTCAAATTTGGTGACCAAAACTGCACACAATACTCCAGGTGTGGTCTCACTAGGGCCCTGTACAACTGCAGAAGGACCTCTTTGCTCCTAAACTCAACTCCTCGTGTTATGGAGGTTAACATGCCATTACCCTTCTTCACTTCTTCAACTTGAAAGGGGTTGAATGCTTATTAATCCACAAAACAGTTTAGAGTTTTTAAAGTTATTTTTAGTAATTTAAATCTGTTTTACTTACTGTAAGTAAAACAGATTTAAATTACTAAAAATAACTTTAAAAACTCTAAACTGTTTTGTGGATTAATAAGCATTGATTTCAAATATTTATTTATGTAACAAGCATAGTTCAAGCAATTCAAGTTCAATCACACTTTAACAAGTAACGACTTTCAAATATATAAATAAATACTTTAAAAACAGCATGACGTATAAACTTGCATTGGTGTGTACATGTAGGGCTGGATGAGAATCAAATAAGTTTGAACAGGAGGTCCTGAGGAAAAATGTCCCAAATTTACCAAACAAGTACAATATTAGGATGCAGTTTGTACTGGAACCAACACAAATGGCTCGAACGATTGAATGGTGGGGTAGACATGATGGGCCGAATGTCCAAATTCTGCTCCTAGAATTTATGAATTTATGAAACTCTACTCCATGGTGAAGAGCTTTTCAGAGTCCGTTAAACTACTTCAACTCAACAGGCGGGGAAATGCCCTTGAAGTTCCCAGATGTGGTCTGGGTGCCAGCTGAATGCGAAGGCCGCAGCACAACTCGATGCTCTTCCAAGTGACAAGTCTGCTCCCAAACAGGCGTTAAGAGGTTAAGTCCCACCTCCAGCTTACCCAGTTGTCTGAGCTATTAAGGAGATTAAATGTTTGTATATACTTGTGAAATAAACAAATTAAAAAGTCTTAACAATTTAACAATACCACTAACTTCAGTTTTAGTTTATATAGTTGTCGAGATACAGTGTGGAAACAAATCTTTCAGCCCACTGAGTCCACGCCATGCAGTGATCACTCATACACTAGTTCTATCCTACATACTAGGGACAATTTACAGAAGCCAATTAACCTACAAATCTGTACGTCTTTGGACTGTGTGAGGAAACTAGAACACTTGGCGAAAACCCATGCGGCCACAGGGGGAAGGTAAAACTCCATACAGACTGCACCTGTAGACAGGATCAAATCCGTATGTGTGATGCTGTGAGGCAGCAACTCTACTGTTGCTCTGTAAAATAAATTGCATAAGGCGCGTAAGAGCAGAATAAAATCATTTAAATAATTTATTAAATACATTACTGCTCTTTCTTGCTGATTTTATCCAGTAAATTTACTGGTCCTCAACAAGACTTGTTAGTCAATGGGAAATCAACAGATGCTTGCACTCCTAGCAAGGTACTATGAGAAGTCCAACAGTGCATTGAAGTTGAGTTAAACCTTCCATCAGCTTTCCTTCTGAAGTTCATTTTTAATTAGATAATCAGAAACAATGGCCATTTCACAAAATTGCAGTCATAAAAGTGTGGTACAGATGAGAATTAAAAACTCTTGACTGGTAGGTTAGATTATTATTGTTTCATGTGCTGAGGTACAGTGAAAAGCTTTGTTTTGCATGCGATCCAATCAAATCAATCACAATCATTATAATACTTTATTAGCCAAGTATGTTTTGCAACATACGAGCAATTTCATTTGCCAAGTCAGTCGTACAAATAAAAAGCAACAGAACACACAAAACACATTTTAACAGAAACATCCACCACAGTGACTCCTCCACATTCCTCACTGTGATGGAAGGCGAAAAAGTTCAATCCCTTCCCTTAGCTCTCCCGCGGTCGGGGGCCTCGAGGCCTCCGTTGACGGGACGATCTTGACGCCCGTAGTTGTTGCAATTTTGACCCTCCGCGTCGGGGCAATCCAGCTCCTGCATTGGGGGGATGTCAGCTCCCCCGCGCAGGGCGACCAAACCCTGCTTCACGGCTGGTCGAGCCTCTGCATTCATTGGAGGTCCTGACTAGCCTCTCCCGACTGCGAGCTCTTGATGGTAAGTCCGCAGGCCGTGGTTGGAGTGATCCCAGCAAGAAATCGGTTCCGATATTAAGTCCGCGCCCCATGATGGGGCCCAAGGTCAGTCCGAGGAGGCCTCCAGCTCCATCGATGGTAGGCTGCAAAGCAACCAAAGACATGACCCAGAAACATTGCATCTCCGGCAAGGTAAGAAACTGAAAAAAATGTTTCCCCCGACCCCCGCCCCCACTGCCCCAACATAAACCAAACCAGAGAACATTTACACAAACTTATAAAACGCACTAAAAATTAAAAAAAGATGAAAAAACAAACACTGTTGGCGGGGCTACCAATTGTTTGGCACTCTTGGTGTTATAGATAACACTATACATAAATACAATCAAGCCAAATGTAAGTAAAATGGACAGAGTGAAGTGAAAAAAAAAAATGTTTTGTTTAGAGATACAGTGCGGATCAGGCCCTTTGGCCCACTGAGTCCGTCCCCTCACACGAACACTATCCACACTAGAGACAATTTACAATGATACCAAGCCCATTAGCCCACAATCTTGTATTTCTTTGGAGTGTGGGAGGAAACCAGAGATCCCGGAGAAGCCACATGCAGGTCACGGGGAGAACGTCCAAACTCCATACAGACACGCACCTGTAGTCAGGATTGAACCCAGCTCTCTGGCTCTGTAAGGCAGCAACTCTACCGCTGCGCCACCATGCCACCCTTATCGTTCTTGGATATGGATTGATCAGAATATTATTATGCAGGTAATGAATGCAGAAGAATAGCAAATAATTGTTTTCAGTTTGAGTCAAACCTGCATAACAGGTCTGGGAAAGGATGGCTCCATCCCAGTTTTTTGTTAACCACACCCATTATGTTAAATTTCATGCAACAATCCATTACCGTGGGATTTTCCAAACCACAGATTGGGCAAAGAGACTGTTTTGACGAGTGCAGGTAATATTTTGGTTGTTTAGCAAAATGAAGTTGTTTTGCTGCATAAATGCTGCATAAAACAAAATACCAACCTATTTCGTTGTGATGAATGCTGATCTAGGTAAGTACCCCCAAACCTACAGATGTTGTCCTTCACTTCCTGACACATCCTCATCAGCAGTCACACCATCCACCAGTCCCAATCACTGCAGCTCCTTCTAACCATTTCATGGTTCCTCGTAGAGTTTAAATTTAGAGACATCTTCAATCGTGAATCCTACGATGCTTCAAATCTCACAGTGGTTAGATATTTATATGTGCTACATCTCTTCTTTCACCTTTGAAACACAGAAAGTTGGAGGACCTTTGAGAGTTTTCTTGATTAATTTATTCCCTGCTCAGTGAGGATGGAAGTTCTGTAGAATCTACTTTTGTGGAATGATCAGGGTGAGAGAGAGCACGTCATAAACAGTGGCCACAATAACATTAGTAGCGATGGAAAAGAACAAGGAACAATCTAATACTCACAGCACCACCAGACAAGGACTCATTTCAGGAGATTGGGTAAGAGTCTGGTTCAGAACCAAAGATTGCCAGGTAGATTGCCAGATCTCATTGTGAAGGCTTGTTGCAGGAAATTCAACATAATGGGTGTGGTCAACAAAAATAGAGATGAAATCATCCTTTCCCAAATGAAAAGGCTTCAGTAAGCAATCTGCGTAGAGGTGGGGAGACTGTAGAAATGTACTAAAAGCAAGACTGTGAATGTTAAAAGGCAGGCGACTTGAATTGGAGTGGGGACAATATGTCTGAGATTGATATTCTGTTCATTAAAATATTGAGATGAATACAAAAAATGAATTGAAAAAATAAATGAAGAAGACAAAGAAAATGTATGAAGATCGATTGAATTTATATTTATATCAATGGGTCGATAGTTGAAAGGGTCAAGAGCTTCAAATTCCTGGGCGTGCACATCTCTGAAGATCTTTCCTGGTCCGAGAACACTAATGCAATTATCAAAAAAGCACATCAGAGCCTCTACTTCCTGAGAAGATTACGGAGAGTCGGTTTGTCAAGGAAGACTCTCTCTAACTTCTACAGGTGCACAGTCGAGAGCATGCTGACCGGTTGCATCGTGGCTTGGTTCGGCAATTTGAGCGCCCTGGAGAGGAAAAGACTACAAAAAGTAGTAAACACTGCCCAGTCCATCATCGGCTCTGACCTTCCTTCCATCGAGGGGATTTATCGCAGTCGCTGCCTCAAAAAGGCTGGCAGTATCATCAAAGACCCACACCATCCTGGCCACACACTCATCTCCCTGCTACCTTCAGGTAGAAGGTACAGGAGCCTGAAGACTGCAACAACCAGGTTCAGGAATAGCTACTTCCCCACAGCCATCAGGCTATTAAAACTGGCTCGGACAAAACTCTGATTATTAACAACCACTTTCTGTTATTTGCACTTTACCAGTTATTTATTCATGTGTGTATATATTTAGATCAGGGTATATGGACTCATTTATCTGTTTTGTAGTAAATGCCTACTATTTTCTGTGTGCTTAAGCAAAGCAAGAATTTCATTGTCCTATACAGGGACACATGACAATAAACTCACTTGAACTTGAACTTGATCATAAGATCTCCTTTTGGAAGCAGAGATCGTGACTGAGGTATTTAATGAGCACTCTGCATCTGTCTTCACTAAAGAAGAGGACAGTGTTAATGAGGTAGTTAAAGGATGAATTTGTAGAGAAATTGGACAGGACATAAATGGCTAAATGGGAGATGCTCTAAATAGGAAGGTCACCTTGTCTGGATGGGATACAACCTGGATTACTGAGTGAAATAAAGCTGGAAATGACAAATATTCAGGGATCAACCGTCCAGTACTGCCAAGAACACAAAGTGTGTAAGAAGGGGTTGTCTGTATGGAGTTTGTACATTCTCCATGAAACCGCGTGGGTTTCCTCCAGCTGCTCCGGCATCTTCCTACATTCCACAGATGTGCAGGTTTATAGGTTAATTGGCTTCTGTAAATTGCCTTTAATGTGTGGGATAGAACTAGTGTACGGGTGATCGCTGGACAGCGCGGAGAGCCTGTTCCCATGCTGTATCTCTAAACTAAAAATCGACCAATCTGCCACCAAGTCACATCAAATAAGAATCATCTGTAGAATTTCTGTCAGATGGAGCTGATAGAGATCATTTTGTCTGGACTGGTTGAAAATGAGCTACCTAGCCTAATTCCACCACCATGTGACTTGCTCATAGCCCTATAGATCTTAGCTCAAATGTACATCGTATTTTTTAAAAATGTGATAAGAATTTTTACTTAACAACCACCTTAGGCAGTTAATTCCAGAACTTGCGTTCTGTCAATGCAACTTTCTTCATCTCCATTCGGTTATCTAAATCTATGCAACTTGGTTTTTGTGCTCTCTGCTAAAGGAAATTACGTATTTCTATTTGCTTCAGCCTGTTCCCCCATAATGTAATACTCTTCAATTGTGTCTTCCTAAACCCTTGTGTTCCAAAGAAAATAACCCCAGGTTACCCATCCTTTGCATGGTTAAAATGCCCTGCTTCTATCAACAGCTTTCCAGCATCTTCTACATTGTAATTTCACCTTTTCCATAATGTGGTGACCAGAATTGTATACTCTAGCTGTGGTTTAGCTTGGGTTATATACAGTCCAGGCATGATCTTCCTTATCTTATATTTTGTGCTTTGCTTCATAAAGGCACCTGGATTTGAGTGTGGCAGGCATAATCTCAAAGTGTTTCAGGTGGTAGAAGACTTTGAATTGTGATAAACAATGTGAACTTATGACCATAATTTAGACCTAGCCTGCGGCCTTTAAAGACCTGTCAGAATGTACCCCTAAGATCCCCCATTTCGTTTATAATATTTCCTCATGTATTGTATATTCCCTTGCGTTTTTGCACCTCCCGAATGCATTATCTCACACTTCACCAAAAGGAATTCTATTTGGAACTAATGGGACTTCACACAAAGGAAGATTGGTGTATGGAACGAGCTGCCAGAGGAGGCAGTTGAGGCATTGACTATTGCAATGTTTAAGAAATAATTAGACAGGTACATGGATAGGACTGGTTTGGAGGGATATGGGCCAAATGCAGGCAGGTGGAACTAGTGTAGATGAGACATATTGGTCGGTGTGAGCAAGTTGGGCCGAAGAGTGGATTGATGTGTGGATAGAAAATGTCTTGGGTAGGATGTACAGGCTAGTGGAATGTGCAGACATAATGCTGAAATTTAACAGAATGAAGCATGAAATTAATCATTTTGTTTAGAAGAAACGAGAACATTATAAATGAACTAGTATAGTTTTAAAGAATTTGCAGGAATAGAGAGACATAGAGATGGACATAGATAAGCATTTGATAGTGGCAAGATAAGTTGAAGATGCTTATTAAAGAACTATCATTTTTGGCTTTATTAATAGGAAAACAAAATTCAAACGGGAAGATATATAACACCCTTATAAAACACTCTTAGTTGCAGCTGAAAGACAGAGTCAATCTAGCCAGTATATTTTAGAAGAGCTGTTAAGGTTTAAGGGAGAGTGCAGATGAAAGATTTCAAATATATGATGAGGGTGCATAAACCAAACATTGGTCATAGAACTAAAGGCTATGTGCTGGTAAATATAATGATGTAGCCAGGAGTTATGTTCTGAATCTGTTGCCTAAAAGGATTTTAGAAGTTTTTCAATAATGTCTTTCAAAGGGGAATTAGATAAGTTGTTTAAATACCTAGCAGAAAATAACGTATAAGTTTGGGGAAAGTGCAGAGAACTGGGATGAATTTGAAATTGCTTTCAAAGAGCCAGCACAGTCATGATGGGTTATCTGGCCTCAGTCCATGCTATATCATGTTGTGATATTTAAAATAAAATTTAGAATAGCAATAGCTGTCTGCAAGTCCCTGGTATAATTCCCTTTCCTGCTGAATTTTGAGTATAGAAGTGAGATCGACTGATTGACCAAATGGTGCCAGCACAACAACCTGGCTCTCAACACCAGTAAAACCAAGGAACTGATTGTGGACTTTGGAAGGGGAAGGATAGGGACCCACAATCTTGTTTATATCAACGGGACTTGCGTAGATATGGAATGGGGATGGTGGAAAGGGTCAAAAACTTCAAATTCCTGGGCGTGCATATTTCCGAAGATCTTTCCTGATCCCAGCACACTGATGCAATTATAAAGAAGGCACATCAGCGCCTCTACTTCCTGAGAAGATTGCAGAGAGTCGGTATGTCAAGGAGGATTCTCTCAAACTTTTACAGGTGCACAGTAGAGAGCATGCTGACTGGTTGCATCGTGGCTTGGTTCGGCAACTTGAACGTCCAGGAGTGGAAAAGACTGCAGAAAGTTGTGACCACTGCCCAAGTCCATCACCGGCTCTGACCTCCCCACCATCGAAGGGATCGATTGCAGTCACTGCCTCAAAAAGGCTGCCAACATCATCAAAGACCCACACCATCCTGGCCACACACTCATTTCACCATTGCCATTGGGTAGAAGGTACAGGAGCCTGAAATCTGTAACATCCAGGTTCAGGAACAGCCGCTTCCCCACAACCATCAGGCTATTAAACACAACATCAAATAAGCTCTGAACAACAACAGTTTATAATTATTTCTGCACAATATTTTTATTTATTTATTGAGTATATATGGTCTATAGATACACTGAACCGTTATCTTCCATTTTGTATTATGTTTACATATTCTGTTGTGCTGCAGCAAGTAAGAATTTCATTGTCCTATCTGGGAAACATGACAATAAACGCTCTTGACTCCTGACTTGACTTGAATTTTCATATCTGCAATTGCGTCTCTGGTATTTCTTCCCCTGATTGATTCAGAATGCACAAATGGAATCCATCCATACCTTAGGCTTTATCTTTTTAAGTTTGATTAACTAATCTTAGGTGTCACAGATGTCTTAAAAATCAATCTTCCTTTATTGTCACATTTTAGTCCCCACAGTAAATGCAGAACCAAATTAACCAACCAGTAGTTCTGCGACTTTACCAATTACAGTTTTGTTCGGCTACTTTAAACATTGTATAACACCGTTTAAGAAACATTTGGACAGGTACATGGATGGGATAGGTTTAGAGGAATATGGGCCAAATGTGGGCAGGTGGGACTACTGTAGTTGGAGCATGCTGGTTGGCATGCCTGTTTCCACACTATGTTTCCAATATGTTCCATGATCTTTCTGTGTCCATGATGGAACATTTTTCCGAGGAAGAATGTTTTTCAACAGTAATGTCTTTGGAATGGATAAAAACTGAGCAACCTCGACCCAATCATGAAAAGGAAGGGCAGTCAAGAATTTGTAGAGAACACTGGTAGATAATACTCTCTGAGGGGATAGACACAAAATGTTGGAGTAACTCAGCATCGCTAATGCTACCTGTCCCGCTGAGTTACCCCTGCATTTTGTGCCTATCTTCAATGTAAACCAGCATCTGCGGTTCCTTCCTACACTCTCTGAGGGGATACAGTTGATGAATAAGATGTCAGCACAACTCACTACTGAGTTACAGATAAAAGTAAGATTGGGCAAGGATGAGATGAAAGGGCCACTTCACTTTACAGAGGATCTCTGCATGTGACTATTTGACAGAGGATGCTAATAGAGACAGTAGCTTGGGACTGGCGGATGTGTGGACTGAAATAGATGCATTAAACTACGTCTGTGCATATTTTTAATTAGAGCAAATCATTTAATTGGGGTGGTAGGTAGAGTTACTGCCTTACAACGCCAGAGACCCGGGTTCGATCCTGACTGCGGGCGTTGTCTGTATGGAGTTTGTACGTTCTATGTGGGTTTTCACCGGGCACTCCAATTTCCTTCCACACTCCAAAGACGTTCAGGTTTGTAGGCTAATAGGCTTGGTAAAATTGTGAATTATCCTTAGTGTTGGGTAGTGTTGGTGTAGAGGGTGGTCTCCGGTCGGTGTGGGCTCGGTGGGCAGAAGGGCTTGTTTCCGCGCTGTATCTCTAAACTAAACTTACAGGACACGGGCACTTCTGGAAAGGTCATTTTATATTACACACCCTTATTTACCCTTCAGGAGGCAGGTGGATAGCCGCGTGGATGTATTTTTCAGCCATGCAAGAAATAATACATTTGCCATAAATATATGACACTTATTGCATCATATTGATTTGTAAATGTTTGTGCTTTTTGGAAACTTCTTTAATGAGGGAGATGCAATGCATACATATCGCAGATGTAGTTGTGCTGGAGAGTTATAACGAGACGCTACAGAAATGGCCCTTTTAGCTCACTGAGTCCACAGCGACCACCCTACACCCATTTTTACACTAACCCATTTCATTCTCCTTTCAGGTTCTAGTGCTCCTCAACTTATTATCAGAAATTTGACATTAGCCAACAAACAGAAATCATACAAGATTTCAAATGGTGAAACGCAGTGCTGCAAATTAAATTGCCTTCACTGTGTAATAATGTCTGCAATTTTGTCAGTTCAATTATCCAAAATAAATTTAAAGTAGAACATCTACGGTATATAAAGCTTATTAATTTTAATCATATATGCCATTTCATTTTTTAAAATGACTATGTCCTAGGGTGAATCAGCAAGTCAGGCAGCATCACTGGAGAACATGGATAGGTGATGCTTTGGGTTGGGACCCTTCTTCAGATCTGAAACGTCACCTATCCATGTTCTCTAGAGAGATTGCTAGACCTGCTGAGTTTCTCCAGCACTTTGTGTTTTTTTTTGAAAGCCAGCATCTGCTGTTCCTTGTGTCTTCATAAGAAAGTGACATTGCCAGTTATTGGTACGTGACTTTATTCTACAACTTGAAAGAATGTTCATAAAAGAAAATTGAACACGTTCACAAGTGATAGGGGCAGAATTAGGCCATTCGGCCCATGATGTCTACTCTGCCATTCAATCATGGCTGATCTATTTCTCCATCCGAACCCCATTCTCCTTCCTTCCATCTTATATGGAAGGAAGAAGAATGGATTTTCCCCATAAACCCTGACACCAATATTAATCAAGAATCTATTTCTGCCTTAGTAATATCAATTGCCTTGGCTTCCACAGCCTTCTGTGGTTTTTGACAGAAATTGAAATTTTATTTTAAAATAAAATTATTCCAATCTAATTGGTAGACCTTTAATTGAAATCAACTAAATAAAAGAGGAAATAATGCCTCAGATATAGGATCTCAGCTGTGCATTACCCAGACCTCTGAGTTCAGTTGTGGCCGAACGGACCTCAAGAAATATTCAATAGCCATCAATAGGATGCAGCACTGATTTCGCAATTGAGAGGACAGTTTTTATAAACCTAGATTAGTTTCTTTGGAGTTTAGAAGTTTGAAAGGTTTCACAGTATGGGAATCGATTATTCACCAAATTATCTAAATCAGAGTTTGGCCATTTAATGAGTGAAAAAGAGTTACCAGAAATGTAACACATGCTCCCCAGGTGGCTAAGGATGTTGGATCAATGTCATTCTCCTTGGTCACAGACATCCACAATTGTTCTCTCCATTCCTTCACTTTTTCTGCAATTTAAAACAAGCTTATGTTATATTTCCCCCTAGAAATGATTTAATATTAAGATTATTAATGTTAACATTAAACTTTTCCATTGTTGCTGCCTGGCCTACAAAATATTTGTTTTTCACCAAAGTATGTTTATAAAGTATTTGTTTGCATTCATTTTTCTCCAGAAATGCTGCTTGACCTGCTGGGTTACACAAGCACTGTGTGTCTATCTAAAGTGTTTGCTATTATTTTAGATTCTCCAATTTTAGTATCTCCAATTTTTGTTTGCTTTTTGATCCACAGTGACATTGATAATGACTTTTTAATTAATATTCTTAATCTTTCTGGGGTTTATTCACTTCATTTCTAATTATTGGATTGAGGGAATTGGAGATGAATTCAGCTATCATTGCCTATTTCCAGCTGTCATAAGAAAGAGATGAATAATTTGGTGGAGAACTGCAGAAGCCAGTTACAAGTCATCCACATCAGTTTGGACTTGACGTCTCATTTAAGTCGGAACAGAAAACGAGAGCAGATTACTTCCCTGAGGGTCTTTAATGGACCTCTTGTGTCTCCAACAGCTTCATCGTCAGACACGACTAGGCATCAGTAAATGTTGTTATTTATCACTCTTAGGATTTTTATGAAACATTCTTGTTAAATACCCCAATGTTTTCCAAGTTGAACAATTACAAATTGTGTTCTGGTTTGAATACATGGACTGACATTTCTAATTCAATTAACTCAGATCATTGTAGCTAAAAGTGGGATGCCGTATTGTGTCAGGTTACATTTAAATTGCATGGACTTTTAAATGCAGGATTTGCAGTCTGGTTTTGAGTACTGATCTGTTGAAGTGGACCAAGAATCCTTCATCCTGCAGTTTGCCTTGCATCAATGCTCGTGAAGCAGTCTAAATGTTGGATTCCCAATAAAAAAAGTATTTTTGTATATTTTTATTTAATCCGTAAAAACCCTTAATATTGTAAATCATTCAATTCTGCATGAATCATTCTTTTGATATCCGTGCTATCACCCAATTGGCAAACTGCAGTTTATAAGCAGCAGTTAATGTATTTTTGATGTGAAAACTAGATATTTAATATGACAAAAGATCATCACATAGGAAGAAAATCAAAATTGTTGCTGTTTGGTCTATTTAATACAATACCTTTATTTAAAGAAAATAGGTTATGAATACAATTCTCCCGAGTGCAATATCTACTTTATGCTGGGTTTTATTTTACTGCCAGAAGAAAGTGAGTGTGTGAAGGAAGCATTGAACATGACATTTCTATTTATATTAGCTCATGCTTGCAGAATTCTTAAAAAAATCTCATGCATCTTTGATTAGAGATCCATGCCAGTTATACTATTTAAAAAAAAGTATCATTGAAGTTTTTTTGGAATTGCGATAAAAATCAATGATATTACTCAGGTGCCAGTGCAAAATCTAATATGCACATCGTTACAGAGAAGTGAAACTATTTCAACAAACGTTTTCAATTCGCTCTGCTTTTACAAATTTCTTGTGCCAAATAAAAATCACAAAAGTATCTAGTGAGGCAGCCCAGTCATGTGTTAGAGTCAAGTGTACAGAGCTTGTTTAAGTAAGAGGTATATATTTACAGTGATTTTTAGTACAGTATTTACATTTCAGTAATGGATTGTTGGACGCATGTTACAATTCCTCTGGAATTTCTATGCATGCATATATACTGTAATTATGTAATTCAATCAGGTTTCTTCCCTGAAGAGCACTAATGAATCAACTGGGATTTTTCAATATCTTCGTGGCTGCTTTTTTATTTCCACAAACTGAAAACTGTATTCAAACTTCAGCTGGTACACAGTGCTGAGTCGAGGAGCGGAATGGAAAGCCAGGTGCATTGTATGGAAGATGGGATGAGTCAAAATGTGAAGAGGAGCATGCCGTGTGTACACCGTGGAACCATTTGCAAAAGATTGGTATGTTGTGCCGCAATGCAAAGGAGTAAATAAATACAAGATAGTAATTAACTCTAACAAGGCCTTTCTTTTAAAAGAGCAAAATATTAGACTTTAGATACGGTGACAGCTCTCTTTCAGTGGATGCTGCTTTAGGTGGCTGACAGGCCAGCAGAGGCCCATCCTCAGCATCATTGGTAATAGCTGGGTCCATTTAGCTGACATTGATTTGGCCACTTGAACCGTGTCAGCCTACTCCCTATAGAAAACCCAGGCATTGTAGCCAGAGGAGAGAAGGAAGAGAGACAAAGTGGGATGCTTCCTGTGTTTTGCTGTTGCAGGTTTAAAGGGCCTGTCCCACTTAGGCGACATTTTTAGGCGAGTGCAGGAGACTCTGCGCTTGCCACATGTTTGCTGGTGGTCTCTGGTGAGTCTCCTTCATGGTCGCAAGGAGTTCCCACATTCTGGGAACTAGTCGCGGCCTCAGTATGGTCGCCATAAATATTTAAACATGTTGGACGCCATGGAGAAAATCAATACTTTTGTAGTCGTAGGTGCAGTTGTAGTGGGATCACCATGTAGTTATAGGCAGTTGAGCTAGTCGTAGGTAGTTTTAGTTAATCTCCTTTGCTGACTGGGCATTTTCATTGGCTCATTGGGGGAAAAAAAAGCATAAGCACAAGTTTTCAGAACCAAGGAGAACTGACCGCTAATGTTAAATGCCCGCCAAACTTCACAGCTGTGTATCTCTGGCTTATTAAAAGTTGTCTGGCTTCTTAAAAGTGTCTCTCCCCCCCCCCCCCTCTCCTCCCAGATATGACTTCAAAACACAGTTGGCTTCTCGCCTTCTGTTTGTTCCGGTTCTTCTTCTTCTATTTGCTCTGGTTTTTCATCATCCGTTTGTTCCAGTTCGTTCTTCTTTCTCTTCTTCTTCAATGTGTAGTGCTTCAGGATGATATTGATTGAATTCATAACAAATTATAGGACTCTTACAGTCTCTCACCATATGTCCCTTCTTTCAAACATCCAAAACAGATTCCTTTGGCTTTCAAGAAATCCATCTTGTCTTCATATTCTTTTATCTTGAATCTTTGACACTATCTTATGGTGTGACCAACTTCATCACATAACAAACAAAATACTATTTGCTTGCTAGTAGACACCTTTCTTTTTCTTTCATCTGTCTTTTCCGTAGATGCGGTCGTGATAGCAAAACTAGTTCTCTAAGGTTGAGATCTTTCTTCAGTTTTAGAAAAGGTAGAACCTTGTGTGTGTGTGTGTGTGTGTGTGTGTGTGTGTCCGTGTTTGTTCGTGTGTGTGTTCGTGTGTGTGTGTGTGTGTTCTCGTCTTCGTCTCTGTCTCTGACACTCGCCGTTCCAGTTCCCGGTTTTTCAGACGAGTGCCGTGAACTTCACAGTCGAGGGCAGTCCGCTGAAAAATCGTCTAAGTGGGACAGTCCCATTCAGGAAGACTGAGCCACTGGGACAAACCCAAGACCACTATCACCATTGTGTGGTGAAGACTAGGTTGCTGGTAAGAAACCCTAGACGCCCTGCGCCTCACTGATGTTAAGACTGAGTGGCTTGGGCGGAACCTCTTCCTGACACAGTCGGAGGCAAAGACAGGCTGCCTGGATAATCCAGAGACTGTCAGCGTCACCTCTTAAATCCCATAGCTGAGCTCCCTGGAAGGAACCTGAGACTGCTACGCCTCATCCTTCAAAGACTAGGACCAAGCTGCTGGGACAAGCCTGAGACTGCTGGTGACATCACGTGCACTCTGATGGTGAGGGACAGTGCCCCCTTGTGGTCCTGGACTTTTTTACCACTAAATAAAATAAATCATGTGAGTTCACCCTACCATGAGTGTCGATGTGGCCACTGCTGAACCTGGCATCACTGATGTGACAATATCCAAAACACATTTAATTTCTGCAGCTTTCCAGGTCACTTTTGTGATAAGGCAGCATACAAAGAAGAAGGGTGTCGAGCCAAAACGTCACCCGTTCCTTCTCCAGAGGTGCTGCCAGTCCTGCTGAGTTATTCCAGCATTTTGTGTGTATCTTCAAAGAAAACACAAGATCCAAATGTAACAAAGGGCTGTAGTGAAATATTTCTGCTCAGCATTCTTCCCCTTATCTGGTCACCTGTCACTACATCCCAACCTCGCCCCTCCCTTTCCCCACCTGGCTCCATCTACTCATCATTGCCTCCACACCTGGATCCCACCTATCAATTGCCAAACCTCTGCCTTTCCCTTTCCCCTCACCTCCATTTACAGGCGCTCTCTCTTCCGCACTCTTATGCCTGAGACACTCCTTGACCCAAAACATCAATTAATTCCTCCATCTCCACGGACGCTGCCTGACCCACTGAGGTCCCCCAGCAGCTTGTTTCTCCTCTGCAGGTCACAGCATCTTCAGTCTCGTGTGTCTCTATCATGCAATATTGTTAAGTGTTCAGTAATTGAAGGGGGAAAAAAGAAAACATTCTAAATTGCCAAAATCAATAAAAGCTGTTGTAAGGAATTGGGCAACAGTTTTCCGATATTAGATTGATCAGAATTTTATCAGACAAAATATATTTATCAGCAGAGCACTTAGCCCATTAGAATCAAAATTGTACAAAATTAATTGTTGTAAAATATTAAGGAAGGATATTGTCTGAGATAGTTGGACTTCTTTAAGTTCATACATTTAATAGTGCATATAGAAAAAAACAATTTTGATTCATTTAACACTAATAGTGAGCTCCATGGTTAAAAGCTCAATAGAAATTTTACTAAGAAGCTAATGGTAGGAATTTTTTAGATAATTTGCCAATATCTATCATTATATAATGCAATATTATATTGTTAGAGATAAATATTTCCTATAAACTCTGAATATATAAAATTTAGATTGTATTAGTATTGTACCCGTGCTGATGCACAAACGTGATTAGTCAATACGTAAGGGCGGCACAGTGGCATAGAAAGTTGCTGCCTTACAGCGCCAGAGACCCAGGTTCGATTCTGACGATGGTGCTGGCTGAATGAGGTTTATACGTTCTCCCCGTGACCGGGTGGGTTTTCCCGGGTGCTCTAGTTTCCTCACACTCCCCAAAGATGTACGGGTTTGTAGGTTGATCCGATTCGGTTAAATAATAAATTGTCCCTTGTGTGTAGGATAGTATTAGTGTGTGGGCACGGTGGGCTGAAGGGCCTGTTTCTGCACTATATCTCTAAAGACTAGTCGAAATCAAGTTCTGTACCAAATGGGAATACACCAAATTGAGCAACCGTGCTCTTTTTTGAAACTGACATCCTTTTAATCTGCTTTTACTCTTTGGGAGAGAATAGAATAGACTTAAAGTAAACAGCTGATCAGGTTCATATTATGCTCAATTCTCATTATCAACCCATTGCTTTAGCATGACCAGTATAAAAGCAATCATCCTTTTCAAAAATCAGACAGAAGTAAAACTGTGGTTATGGTAAATAAACCCAAACGTTACACCTTTTTTCACATAAATCACTGCATTTGTACAGAGAGAGAGAGAGAGAATCGAGTTGTTCAAGAAGGAACTGCAGATGCTGGAAAATCGAAGGTAGACAAAAATGCTGGTGAAACTCAGCGGGTGAGGCAGCATCTCTGGAGCGAAGGAAATAGGCGATGTTTCGGGTCGAGACCCTTCTTCAGACCTAGTTAGTAGTTTCATAGCTAGACAGAATCACATGGCACAGAACAAGTTTTTTGGCCAATCAAGTCCACACTAACCTTGAAGTACCCATTGACAGTATTTCAATTTTATTCTCACCACATTCCCATCAATTCCTCCAGTGGATTCTACCACAAGAGCTATTTACAGAAGCTTATTAACCTACTAAATCCCCACATGGTAGCAACGAGGAACTGCAGATGCTGGTTTACAAAGAAAGACGCAAAGTGCTGGAATAACTCAGCAGGTCAGGCAGCATTTCTATACTAACCCTCACATGGTGATGGGAGGAACCCGGTAAACCTGGAGGAAACCCACACGGTTGCAAAGAGAAGATGCAAATTTAGTGCTGGAGGTCTGGATTGAACCGGTTTTGCTGGAGCTGCGGGCGGCAGCAATATTAGCAGCAACACTGTGCCATTTTATGTCTGTGCTGACTGTTGATGTATACAACATTGGGCTTAGCGGCTTCTGAGTGAAAGAGCACTTCATGTACTGGAAGCTTCAACATCTACAGTTCTCTTTGTCTCTTTGTAAATCTACAAATTATATCTAAGAGGGAGACAATTTGAAACTGTTTAAAGAACAAACTCTGCATTTGATCCTGCCAAGTAAGTCATTTGTTTTAATTTGGTATTGATTTGAGCCTCTAATCACTTGGCACTATTTACATTGTAAGTGATGAGCCTAATTTTTAATTGCCAGCTTTTCTTTACTATTGGAAAACACATTGGATTGATGCCATAAATTGCAAACCATTCCCATCTTGGTTGTTCAAGACCCACTTGTGAGCGCAGAAGAATGGCTTGGGTCATAATCTTAATTAAAGTACTTAAATTGAGACCTTATGTTGGGCCTGTGTATCAGGTGAACAGGAATTTCCTTCAACTCAATATTGAGAATTTTCTTCCAACCCAGTCTTGGAAGGCTGAAGTCACAACATGAATCTTCAAGCAAGTTGGCACATCCCAAGGTACAGGGGTATTACCAGACAAAGGAAAATGAGACACTTCCACATCAACTAGGGTTTGGTTAAACAATTTAGCTTATTGTCACGTTTACCGAGGTACAGTGAAAAATGTTTGTTGCGTGCTATCCAGTCAGCGGAAAGATATTACATGATCACAATTGAGTCATTTACAGCGTATAGATACATGACAAGGGATTAACGTTTAGTGCAAGGTAAACGTCAACAAAATATAGAGAGAACAGAGGAGATTTACTAGAATGTTGCCTGGGTTTCAACAACTAAGTTACAGAGATAGGTTGAATAAGTTAGGTCTTTATTCTCTGGAGCGCAAAAGATTAAGGGGGGACTTGATAGAGGTCTTTAAAATGATGAGAGGGATAGACAGAGTTGATGTGGACAAGCTTTTCCCTTTGAGAATAGGGAAGATTCAAACAAGAGGACATGACTTCAGAATTAAGGGACAGAAGTTTAGGGGTAATATGAGGGGGAACTTCTTTACTCAGAGAGTGGTAGCGGTGTGGAATGAGCTTCCAGTGGAAGTGGTGGAGGCAGGTTCATTGGTATCATTTAAAAATAAATTGGATAGGCATATGGATGAGAAGGGAATGGAGGGTTATGGTATGAGTGCAGGCAGGTGGGACTAAGGGGAAAAAAAGTTGTTCGGCACGGACTTGTAGGGCCAAGATGGCCTGTTTCCGTGCTGTAATTGTTATATGGTTATTATATGGTTAAGGTAAAGCCAGCAAAGTCCAATCAAGGATAGTCCGAGGGTCACCAATGATGTAGCTAATAGTTCAGGACTGCTCTCTGGTTGTGGACTGCTTTCTGGATGATTCAGTTGCCTGATAACAGCTGGGAAGAAACTGTCCCTAAATCTGAAGTCAAAGGCGGTGAATTATCATCTCATCATCATTAATTTCAATTTTTTTAATTTTTAATTTTCGAACAGAAAAAAAGAATAAAAAGCAGCATAAAAAAAACAAAAAAAACCAAACAAAAAAAACAAAACCAGAATATTTATAAAGTGTCATAAACAATATCTATAAATAAATGAAATCGTATGTGTCCGAAAAGGAGCAGGAAGAAACCAAAGCGTATTAATTCCCACCCCTTACTCAACTGCTTATACAAATTTAGCAGCTATAAACACATAGTTCCATATGTACACCAAATTATTTACATTTATACACTAATCAAATATTTACAAAGCCATACAAAAAAAGAGAGTAAAAAAGAAAAAAGAAAAAACCCTCATGTACTATATGGTATATCTTAGTCATATATACAACCCTATAATCACCCTTCCCAAAACAATCAGTATAACAAATATCCCACCCAAAATCACCTATCCTCATCCCAATATCCTTTTAAAAAAGCGTTAGAATTTTTTTTGATTTCTGATACAATTTCTGCTCCCTAATAATTGATTTGATCCCTCTCCCTAGCAACTGTCCAAAACTAAATCAAATATATTTTAACTACGCTAATCCATTTTTGAGACTATTTATTTCTCCCTTAATAAAATGATCCAACTATTCTCTACTTTACTAATAATCATCCATATCTCTGTCACATCTAGACTTTTACAACATATACTTAATTGGCTCCCATGTTTTATTTTCCATAAGATGAAAGATATTAAAAAATAAATTATCATATTCTAATGCATCCATATTCCTCCTCACCGTCTGAGGGCTCTTATTGAGCATGTTGAGAATTCACAATTTTCCAAAATTAGTAATTGAGCCCACTCATGGATGTGGTTCCAATTTATCACAAGAGACATAGAACTGGTATATACATAAACAACCACTTGATGTAACAGAGAGTTAAAAATCATTCTAATACCTTTAGAACCAATGTGTGCATATACAGATACTGTGCCTTGAGTTCAGATATGTCAGAGGAGAATTTGACCTTGAATTTCTACCTCCGAGCACATCTAGAATTATATAATGGAATTTAATGAAAAAAATACTTAATGCATGAGTAGCACAAGGTATATGCACATATGCGATATATGCACATGAGTGCATATAGTTCTCTTCCTGTTTCACTGCACACATTATCCATCTTCACCCCAAAGTCAGCGGGCATGCACTGCAACATTAAACAGTCTACATGCACAAAATTGTTATGTTGAAAGGCGACCCATGAACAATGCGATGCTGACACATTGAAACAGAACTTAACCTGAGAGTCACTTTGTCATGAGGTATGGGGGATACGGCTTTGGTTGGCTCACTCTTGAGGAATTGAAGGTATCCATTTTCTCCAGGGCTGGTTCTCCTCCAGGTGGTATTCTCCTAGATTGTTGCAACTGAGTTAGCAGCTCCTGCTTCTATTGTGTTGAGCATTACCCCCAAAACTGACCCCTCACCTTCTTGTGATCTGTCCCTAATGACCCCAGTTGAACTATTCCTTGATCCCATACCACCTCCACTGACATAGGCCAGTTTTCCCAGGTGAGATCCTCGACCATGGCCGAACCCTCTCTCCCCTCTCAATGCTGTTTCTCTCATGATCCACTCTTCCATTGACATTCTCTGCAAGCTTCACAATCCACCAAGCAAAGGGTGTTCCGTTTATATTAATTGGAGCCTGGTGCACATGCATCATGACCATTATTAAACACTGTCGTGGACCCTGGCACTTAAATACTTGCCACTTAAATACACTGTGATACAAATGTTTACTCTTTGTAGTTTAGAAGCGCTGAAGTGAATGTATTATTGATTTTTGGTGGAATTGCTTAAGATAACTGCTCCATGTCAATACATCCCATTGAATCATATCACCTTCAGCAAAGCAACATGCCATAACATTTGCTGTACCTTTGTCAATAACAGTTCCATATTGATGTAGAGCAATCACATCAATCTGGAACTGTTATGGATGTCTTCCTACTCTTATCCCATATTCTTTCGATATGTTTCTTCTCAATTCTTCATGAAACTGTCTCTTCATTTCTGTGACTGACTGCTTCAATGGTGGCTTGTGCTAATATGTTCAGTTATTGCTCTGTTAGGCTTCCCTCTACACAGCGTCATTATATTAACATGGGCCTTAATTTATATGGCAATCATTCAATGGCGATTATTCAAAAAAGTTTTTTAATATATTCCTAAATATCAAACTCTAATTGCGATCCCTTTTGAATTTAGGCCCTATATCACTAACATTCTTGCTTCTCTTTCACCAACAGCATGACAGTATGTCGTGGTTACTAAGGGAGTGTTTTTTAGAGACTAACTAATGATGTATAAATGAATTGCTACTAGCTGGATGTAGGGTTACCATTATGTCCTGGGGTGGTGTTATTAGATTGAATTGACATCTTGTTGGGAGCTGAATAACAACCTAAAGAGAAAGAATTTGCAAGATTGTGGTAAGATGTTGTGGACCATCTGGATTGCTCCTACTTGGAGCTGGTACAGACTCGGTGGATGAAATGATCTCCTTCTGTGCAGCAGCAACTCTGTGATTATGTGATTCTGTAAATTACTATCAGTCATCTAATAAAGTATTTATTGTAGGCAAGCATCAACTGTGCAATATATAAGATTATAACGTTTTCATACGCTCCTGCTCCTTTTACCATTTGCTGTGTTGCACAAACCATGAAATTATAGAAAATGGCATTATTATTATTATTATAGCTTCTGGCAAGTTTCATACATAGATAAAGCATTTGTTTTTATTTTGAGTATAGAAACATAGAAACATAGAAAATAGGTGCAGGAGTAGGCCATTCGGCCCTTCAAGCCTGTACCGTCATTCAATATGATCATGGCTGATCATCCAACTCAGTATCCTGTACCTGCCTTCTCTCCGTACCCCCCTGATCCCTTTAGCCACAAGAAAATGCAATGGAAAAAAAATGCAGCTTTTAAAAAATTCAGCGAATAAAAACTGAATATCAAGCAGATTCCCATTTCGGAACAAAATTATCATAGGTACAAGCTATATTTTACGGAACAAATATATTAAAAAAAAACCCATCTTCTCTCGTTAGTGGCTGTGCAGCTACAGAGATTAAAGTATGATGTACAGGAATGGAAACGTCAGTGATTATTGATGTTCGGTAATCTGTGAAAGTAACGAGCTTGAAGTAAAACACTGGTATATCGAGTCTTGCTGGGATACCTAAAAAACATTTCTCACAATGAATTTGCAGTAGCTATTGTTGATCCTGGGGGAGCACCAATGCTATTTCAGCAAATAACCAGGTCTCACAAAGGATTAAGATGGTACCCTATATTTTATGAATCCGGCAAAAAGGTTCTATATGTTACACCAGGCTTGGTTTCCTTTCCTGGTCTTCTGCAATGGGTCTGCCTTTACTCCTCCTCCCACTCAAATATTCAATATCGTCTTCTAAATTCAAGTGGATAAATCCAGCATGGAGGGTTAAAGAGCATTGCCTTACACTTTCAAATTATTCCCACTATCCGCAGGGGGAGTGGGCTACATAATAAGGCACTTGAAGTTGAACAGTGAGGCATCTCTTGGTAGCACAGATGGTCGCAATAATTTTGTTTGGTCATTAATGATTTACTAATCTTTGCTCTGGCAAGCACTATGGGATGGGCGCATCTCTTTACAATCCATGTTATATCCAATTAAATATAATTCCATGTCATTGCAAATTCTACAAGCTACCATGCCTGCTACCAGGGTATTCATTTAGAGGATCTGATAATATACTTTGCATTTTATCTACTCTTCTTAATTCCCCCTCTGACCAGTTTCACTTCGAATCTCACAATATAAAAAACAATCTTGTAGTTCTGGTTAAAATGTACATCCATTCAACATTGAATATAGATTACAGATTATAGTATACCGTTTTTTGTAGCAACGTGGGTTTTACATGAGGGCTAGCAATCTGTCACAGTGTACTTAAGGTCACAGAATGATGCCTGCAGCATAAATGCTGGCATTGACTAGTTGGGCTTAATGGCCTGATTCATTGCTGAATATTCTATGTTGTAAAGCATTTTTTATCTTTTGCTGAGATTATTCTCAACATTAAATACAATTCAAAAAACATACATCATACAATACCAATATTTCCGTGCTCTTGTCCTGAAACGTGTCGCATGTCAAGGATAATAAAGGGAGGAAGGAAGGAACTGCAGATGCTGGTTTAAACTGAAGGTAGCCACAAAATGCTGGAGTAACTCAGCGGGACGGACATAATCTCTGGAGAGAAGGAATGGGTGACGTTTCGGGTCGAGACCCGAAAGGTCACCCATTCCTTCTCTCCAGAGATGCTGCCTGTCCCGCTGAGTTACTCCAGCATTTTGTGTCTAATAAAGGGAGATATGTATGCTTAAGTTTAGAGAGTAGAAGAAGAAAAATGACTTCCATCTGAAATGGTATTACGGCCTAAAATGTGTAATTTTCGGTTACAACCTATAAATGTCAATATATTGCTGATTCATCCAAAAAAACAACCTGAAAGAATTGGTCACATAATGTTATTGCTAGTAAGCTTTGCAATTCTTTAATAGTAATTCTTTGAAAGTTTACTTTTGATGCATTTATTTATTGGGAAGTGAACAACACCGACAAGGCTAATGTGCCTGTTCCACTTACGTAATTTTTTCGGCCACTGCTGGCACCCGCTATAGGTCGCTGCAGGTCGGCGAACATTTTCAAGGTGTTGAAAATTCAGCGGCGACCAGAAAGACGCTACGACTCTTTGGGCGACTGAGGAGACGACTCACGACCACACAGGCGACATGTCGCAGGGTGAAGCCTGTATGGTCGTGATAAGTTGATATTTTCAAGTCATGATGTGCGATTCAAGAGGAATTTGCTCAGGATAATATTCCTGTTTGCCTGCTGCTCTAATGATCTAATTTGATGATGGAAGTTGTGGTTTTGGGACGTGCTGTTGGAGTAGAGTGCAGGAATGAAATGCACCATGCTGGAATGTCTCAGTGGGTCAGGCAACATCTCTGGAGAAAATGAATAGGTGATATTTTGGGTCGAGACCCTTCAGCATACGCAATGCACCCACGGTTCACCTATAATGATGAGAATAAATGTTTTTGGGGCAGTAGAAGGGTTGGAAAGCAATCAAGTTTGGCTTCAATGCTGCCAAGCTTCCTTGAGTGATTATGGAGTTACACACATCCAGGTAAGTGAAGAGTATCCCGTCACATTCCTGACATGAGGTTTGTTGATAGTGAAAGGCTTTGAAGTGTCAGCAGATGAGCTATTTGCTGCTGGTGGTCCAGCCTCTAATCCGGTTTGGAGATCACGGTATTTATGTGGTTGGTCCATATGGACTCCTGGTAATTGCCGACCACCAGGATTTAGCAATGGGAATTCCATTAAATTCAAGGATAGACAGATAGTTTCTCTCTTGTTGGAGATGGTCATGACTTGGCATTTTTGTGGTATAACTGTTAGCTGGCACGTCTCACCCTTTGTCCTAATGTTGTCTTAATTCTTGCTGAATAGCCCTATTTGCTGAATAGCCCTATCAAGTGCTCTACTTGCAAGGAGCTGTAAACGGAAGTCAGTGTTGTGCAATCATTAGTAGACATCCCCATTTCTGGTTTAATGAAGAAAGAAAATTCATTAGTAAAACAGTTAAAAATAACAGGACCTGGCACATTGTCTTGAGAAATTTCTGATCCTTATCCCGGGGCTGGGATAATGGATCTCAAAAAATCTCAACCATCTTCATTTGTGTAAGGTCTGATTTAAACAATGGTGGATTTTTCCCTTCATGCCCACTGACATTAATGTTATCAGCATTCTTGATGCTATAGTCAATCAAATGCTGTTTTGCTATCAATATGTTGGAAGGATCTCTGACAAAGGTTCTTCAATCTGAAACAGTAACCCTGTTTCTCTTTCCTAACCTGGTTGGAAATATGGCATTTTTTCTTGACAGCCAAATCATCATCATTAATAATTGGGGCCCTTTTCTTTCTCTCTTTGCTTTTTGTCTGTTAACCATTCTCAATTAAATGGTGAGGCTGCATTGCATTTGGAGTACTGTACTGGAGCTAATTTAGGCCCCATATCTGAGGAAGGATGTGTTGGCTCTGGAGAGGGGCCAGAGGAGGTTTCCAATAATGATTCCAGAAATGGGTGGATTAGAATATGATGAGCATTTCACACTACTGGGCCTCTACTTGCTGGAGTTTAGGTGGTTGAGGGGGGCCTCATTGAAACTTACAGAATAATGAAAGTCATAGTTAGAGTGAATGTGGAAAGGATGTTTGGACTGGTGGGAGAGTCTTGAACCAGAGGTCATAGGCTCAGAATTAAAGGGCGCTCTTTTAGAAAGGAGTTGAGGAGGAACCTCTTTAGTCAGAGGGTAGTTCATCTTTGGAACTCATTGCCACTGAAGGCTGTGGAGGCCAAGTCAGTGGCCATTTTTAAGGCACAGATAGACAAATTCTTCATTAGAACGGGTGTCAAGGGTTATAGGGAGAAGGCAGGAAAATGAGATTTGGAGGCAGAGGTCAGCCATGACTGAATGGCGATGGTTCAAATGGCCTAATTGTACTCCTATAACTTGTGAACTTGTGGAGCACATTACCGACAAGTCTGAGCTCTAACTGGGGATGTCTACTAATGATTGTTGACCTTTATTGAACCTAATCTGAAGTTTACTGAAAATCTTAATGCAATAAAACTATGATAATCCGGACTCTCAAGGGCCTGTCCCACTTGGCGATTTATTTGGCGACTGCCGGCACCATTGAATGACGTATCCGGTCACCGAAAAAGTTGCGTGATGCGGCGTGACGTGGCGGTGATGCGGCGGTGATGCGGCGTGACATGGCGGTGATGCGGTGTAACGTGGAGTGATGACGTATTGACGCAACTTTCTTTTGTCGCCGCTGGATTTTGAAATGTTCAAAATCTTTCGGAGACACTGATACATCAGTCAATGACGCCGGCAGTCGCCGAAAAAATCGCCAAGTGGGACAGGCCCTTCAGAATTTTTGTGATGCTGGAACAGGCAGGTTTTCTGAAATCTTGGATATCACTTCTATAATAACAATCATAGACTGATTCTAAAAGACTGATCCTAATTCTGCATCATAATCTACTGAATCAAGATTGCTTCTCACAACTGCACTTATCTTATTTCTGATTGATTGAAATAATACCACAGCCTTTATCTTTTTGCCTATCCTCTTCTTAAATGTCAATGGTCTTTGCTAACGGTTTAATCACCCGTCAGCCACATAATGACAGTGAAATTATATCGACTTACTTATACTTGTACCATTAATTTACCTACCCAATTTTGAATGTTGTGTGCATTTAGACATTTACTATTTGCTGTCAAAATAACAGTAAGGCTAATTTACATGCAACTGGTGCAGCACACATGGATGAGGGTAGTTATGTGATTAAATATGAGAATCTGCAAGCTACCATATGAATCTGAGATGGGCTTTCAGTTTGTGAAAACAGTATCTCGCTGTCTGGGGCCACATTAAAACACACTGAGCAGAATGATATTGTAGTACTTGCAACTGTATTATGCAGCTGGTCTGAAGTATGATATTTGAATTCAGTAGCTTTGAATTAAGTTTGGATGAGCTGTCAGGCGTGCTTTGAAAACAGTTAATTTCTAATTATTGCCAGCAATCCCCCCTGGTTCTAAATTTATATATCATATTCAAATCAATACTTATAAATATCAATATCTAGGGGTGAAACATAGAAACATAGAAATTAGGTGCAGGAGTAGGCCATTCGGCCCTTCGAGCCTGCACCGCCATTCAATATGATCATGGCTGATCATCCAACTCAGTATCCCGTACCTGCCTTCTCTCCATACCCCCTGATCCCCTTAGCCACAAGGGCCACATCTAACTCCCTCTTAAATATAGCCAATGAACTGGCCTCAACTACCCTCTGTGGCAGAGAGTTCCAGAGATTCACCACTCTCTGTGTGAAAAAAGTTCTTCTCATCTCGGTTTTAAAGGATTTTCCCCTTATCCTCAAACTGTGACCCCTTGTCCTGGACTTCCCCAACATCGGGAACAATCTTCCTGCATCTAGCCTGTCCAACGCCTTAAGAATTTTGTAAGTGTCTATAAGATCCCCGGTGAATCTCCTAAATTCTAGAGAGTATAAACCAAGTCTATCCAGGCTTTCTTCTTCATAAGACAGTCCTGACATCCCAGGAATCAGTCTGGTGGACCTTCACATAGTCTGCCCTGTTTCGACGAATGCAATCAACCTGCGTGCACAATCAAATAAGATGAAATAGAACAAGTTGTCCTACAACTTTAGGCTGTGCACGCCATACGCAAGAAGAAGATCAATATCTATTTTACTTTTTTTGCTCTCATCAATAAATCCTACATCTTTATCTTTATGCACTTGACTTTGACATCATCCACTCGAATTCACAATTCTTTCCCACATTTGACACAGTTTATTTCCCAATTCTTCAATTTGATGGATTTCGGAGATAGATACCGACTTGCCCTGCCCAATCACATCCCAGACGCCTGACTTCCGACTCTGCCAAGGGTTTCCAGCTTGAGCTTTCAATAAATAAAGGTGATTCACATTAAAAAAAACAAGGCAAGTCTAACTTGCCCTAACTTACTTGGACAGAAAGGGTAGGTAAAAAAAAATGGTGTAAAGAACAGTTACAAAGCATGACACAAAGTGCTGGAGTAACTCAGTGGAACAGGCAGCATTACTGGATAGAAGGAATGGGTAACGACCTGAAATGTCACCCATTCCTTCTCTCCAGTAATGCTGCATATCCCGCTGAGTTACTCCAGCAATTTGTGTCTATCTTCGGTTTAAACAAGCATCTGCAGTTCCTTCCTACACGTTACAATGCATGCTCGCCTTTACCTTAATCTAGTAAGTAAGATGCTAAACAAATGAGAAAGTGATACTGGATCTAATAATAGGAAATAAATCAGAACAGATAAGAGGTAAACTTAAGGGGTTCTTTTGGCAAAAGTGATCATAATGTCTTTTTGAAGGGCAAATATATGTTAAATATGAATAAAAAAGTGCTTAAAAACCTACTATAAGGGGTTGAAAATAGATCCTGAGAAATAGATTCCCCCCAGAGAAAATAAAGTAGGCAGCTGTATTGGTTGGTAATGATATAGAATAGCAATTGAAATCATGGGATTTAACAGTGTTGAAATAATAAATAACATTAAATGAGACTATGCCTTTCACTAAACACAAAAGAAAATTTTCAAGCAGGAAAAAGTAAAATAAGTACAGAATTAGGGAACAATCTCAGGGTAAGGGGTTAGCCACTTGCAACCGGAAATAGGTAAAATCTCTTTACAAAGTAGATATTAAGGTGTTGGAACTTTCTGCTCCATAGAGGTGCAGGTGCTTTGACTAATTATGGAGGAGGTTATGGTTGAATTCTGGGCTATGAAGAGTGTAGGAGGATATTGGGATAAGGTGGTTATGGGGATAAGGTAAAGATAGCTAACATCTGATTGAACAGTGGAGATGCTTGAGGAGCCACAAGGTTTATTTCTGCTTCTGTTCTTGATGCATGGATGGCAAGAAGCTAAGAAGAATGACAACAAAAATTAGAAAGGTAAAGTCCATGTAATTATAACATCAAGGATTTTAACAAATGAATTAGATAAAATGATAGAGACTTTATTAAAGCATTCACCCATTCCTTCTCTCCAGTAATGCTGCTGCATACAAATTACTAAGGGCGCCTTTACCATTACATCAGGAGAAAGTGAGGGAAATAATGAAGGAGGTAAACTAAGGGGTTAAAAGTGATCATAATGATATATGTTAAATACGAATAAAAAAAGTGCTTAACAGGGGTTGAAAATAGATCCTGAGAAATAGATTTAAAATAAAGTAGGCAGCTGTATTGGTTGGTAATGATATAGAATAGCAATTGAAATCATGGGAAACAGTGTTGAAATAATAAATAACATTAAATGAGACTATGCCTTTCACTAAACACAAAAGAAAATTTTCAAGCAGGCAACCGGAAATAGGTAAAAATCTCTTTACAAGTAAATATTAAGGTGTTGGAACTTTCTGCTCCATAGAGGTGCAGGTGCTTTGACTAATTATGGAGGAGGTTATGGTTGAATTCTGGGCTATGAAGAGTGTAGGAGGATATTGGGATAAGGTGGTTATGGGGATAAGGTAAAGATAGCTAACATCTGATTGAACAGTGGAGATGCTTGAGGAGCCACAAGGTTTATTTCTGCTTCTGTTCTTGATGCATGGATGGCAAGAAGCTAAGAAGAATGACAACAAAAATTAGAAAGGTAAAGTCCATGTAATTATAACATCAAGGATTTTAACAAATGAATTAGATAAAATGATAGACAAATTTATTATACAAATTACTAAGGGACCATTACATCAGGAGAAGAGGTTGGAGGTTATATTACCAGATTTGAAGTTAACAGCCGAGAAATAAAAAATAAAATATAAAATTTGAATAGGTTAAAAGTACTGTCCAGTGTTGTAAATGATTCTATGGAAGACATAATAGAGATTTTACTACTAAATAATTCAATTACAATAATTGTAGCGCCAGCAGACACATCATCACATAATGTTCTTATTTGAAAAGAGAGGTTGAACATGTCCAGTTAACTAATGTCGGGTGTAGGAAAAATATTATTGAAGGAGAAAATACTAATTCATTGATATATTCAAATTCATTGATATATTCAAAAGGCCTGCCAAGGGTGGTACATAATTAATGGGGCAGTGTCAGGGGGCAAGATGCAAAATGGAGAGTACACCTGGTTTCAGAATGAAATCAGAGAGTGGAGTCATATGGCATAGAAATAGGCCCTTTGGCTCACCAAATCCACAGTGACCACAAATTACCCATTTACATTACTCCTACATACATTTATATGATTCTTCCCATATTCTCATAACTCACCCAAGGTTCTACCACTTGCCTAGGAATAATTAACTGACCAACCAGCATGTCTTCAGAACGTGGGAGGAAACTGGAGCACTCAGGGGAAATCTATGTGGTTACAGAAAGAGTGTGCAAACTCCACACAGTGAGCACTGAAGGTCAGGATTGAACTCAGGTTGCTGGAATTGTGAGGCAGCAACTTTACTAGTTGTGCCACTGTGTTACCTATTGGAGTAAAATTCAGAGTGGCTGAGGTAGAAAGTGAAATTCCATTTATGGAGTCAACTGTTTTTTCATTAAGATTTATCGCAATGATTTAGAATTTGAAAACAAGAATAATATTTCCGAATTTGTGCATGATGTCAAATTGGGGAGGGTTGGGAAATAGCCAATGCGGAGAAAGGCTGCAACAAGTTAAAAGATAACTTGAGTTAGCCAAGTGAATCGGTACATCATTAGTAAATGGGTCCCAGTAGTGAGAGGATTACACTTTGACAAGAAAGGGATATTGTATTGTATTGTAAAAGGGATCTCAGAGAATATGTACACAAGTCACTGAAGGATGCAACTTTGGAAAAAGATGCAAAATAATAAATCAAGGATTGGGTTTGCTTTTAGAGGAATCAGTTAAAAAAAAAGAGAAATTGTGCAAATGTATCAAATCCTGATGAGACTATATTTGGAGACTGCATTGAATTTTTGGTGACATTGTAAAAAAAAAATCTATAAGTGATCATTACACAAATTGACGTCCAAGTTTCCTACATTTCAAAACTCAGTCCATAAAATAAATTCATCAACTGTAAATCCCCTTGGGCCATCCTAAGGCTGTTAAACACATTTATTACAATGTAAGTGCATACATGAACCACTGTCAGTTTTACTGCTGTTAGCGATTCACAATCAATGGAATAACTACTAAAATAGCAACAATGATTCAAAAAACATTTCATTTTCTTCGGATCAATCTGGTTTATTGTTATTACCAAATGATCTGACGATTAGAGAAGGTTAAAAATAAAGATTATTTTTCAGTTCTCGAGCAGATTGAATCAATACTAGCCCACGTACTGTTTCTTTATATAGACACAAAATGCTGGAGTAACTCAGCGGGACAGGCAGCATCTCAGAAATGCTGCCTGTCCTGCTGAATTACTCCAGCATTTTGTGTCTAACTTTGATTTAAACCAGCATCTGCATTTCTTTAGATTGGATCTGGGTTTGTAGGCTATATTTTGCTCACTAAAAAGGAGTGCCCCATGCAATGGTATAACAGTAAAATGTTGCAGTTACCATATCCATTCTGATGGACACAATGTGCTATTCAGACCTTTTCAGTTAATCCCACTCGAAACAACACCCATCGTTTTTCTCCAGAGACGCTGCCTGATCGGCGAGTTACTCAAGCACTTTGTGTCTATCTTCGGTATATACCAGCATCTGCAGTTCTTTTCAACACATATCCATTCTGATGTTGGCTGATTACTGATAAAGGGGAAGATGCACATGGAAAAAAAAAAATCACTATTTGAAGTTCAGCAAAATATTTATTGCCACTTTTGCCTCCAGATTACATATGATAAAAAATATTTTTTGGACCATGCTAGACAGGAAAGTCAGCAGCTTTCTCAGGAGGTGGCTGGGACTGCACAGGAGCCTTAGCAGCATCGCCCTTTACGGAAATACCACCAAGCTCCAGCTGCCCCTGAAGTCCCTGGAGGAGGAGTTCAAGGTGACTCGGGCCAGAGAGGTGATGCTGTACAGGGACTCCAGCGACCCCAAGGTGGCTCAGGCAGGGGTGGAGGTGAAAACTGGTAGGAAGTGGAGAGCCGGCGAAGCCGTGCTGCAAGCAGAGTCTCGGATACGCCACAGAGTCCTGGTGGGAGCAGTCACTCGGGGAAGAGCAGGCCTGGGAATCTTCCCATCTCCCCAGTTTGACAAGGCCAAGGGGAAGGAGAGGCGCAGGCTGGTCCAGGAGGAAGTGGGGGCTGTGGTGGAGGAGGAGAGGTGTACCAGAGCAGTTGGATTGAGGCAGCAGGGAGTCTGGACAAGGTGGGAGCAGGCCATGGACCGAAAAGTCACATGGACTGAGCTCTGGCAGGCTGAACCACAGCGCATCAAGTTCCTGGTCCAGGCAGTGTATGACGTCCTGCCCAGCCCATCGAACCTCTTCATCTGGGGCAAAGTGGAATCTCTGGATTGCCTGCAATGCTCAGGCAAGGAGACGTTGGAATACATCCTGAGCTGTTGCCCAAAGGCTCTTGGGCAGGGCCGGTACACATGGCGTCACGACCAGGTTCTTAAACCCATTGCAGAAGCCATCAGCATGGGAATCAGCAGCAGCAGACGAGAACGGCCCACCACCCAGATGATCACCTTCGTGAAGGCCAGAGTGCAGCTGCCAAGAACCACAGCAGCCAGGAATCCGTCAGGAATCCTGGCGACTGCGCAGGACTGGCAGCTTTCCGTAGACCTGGTGAAACAGCTGAAGTTCCCACAGCACGTTGCCACGACCACCCCGAGGCCAGATATCCTCCTGGTCTCAGAGGCGACCAAAAACATCGTCTTGTAGGAACTGACAGTGCCGTGGGAGGACCGTCTGGAGGAGGCGCACGAGAGGAAGATGGCCAAGTATGAAGAGCTGGTCATGGACTGCCGTAAGCAGGGCTGGAAGGCAAAGTGTATGCCCATCGAGGTTGGCTGCAGAGGTTTTGCAGGGCAATCGCTCTACAAAGCCTTGAGTGCACTGGGCATCAACGGAGTGGCGAGGAGAAGGGCCATCTAGAACACCACAGAAGGCCTCGAGATGGCTCTGGATCAGGAGAGGAGGTCCATGGGGAGGAGCGAATGCCACCTGAACACAAGTCGTGGTCTGATCAACCACGGCTGGGTCGCCTGGGTAAGGGTGTCTGATGTTGAAAGACCCGAAACACCCAATGACCCCAGGTTACATCACTGATGATGTGTTCAGGAGCAACTATCGATGTATTTGTATCAAAAACCAGGTTGTCATTACTGACAAAAACCTTGGTCAAATTTTGTAAACCCAGCGATGCTAGAGAAAACGTAAATATGTTTATGTTAATTATTGAATACTTATATATAAATCTACAGCTCTTTATCTTAAATATTGTCATCAAATATACTGAGAATGGCTGTACATATTGGCCTATTTTAACTGTGATTCTTTGCTTATATTCATAGAAACAAGCTTTTTACTTGGAAATGCTCAGATTGTAGACTGGCCGGTAGTCTACAGCAATGATGGATTTTGCAAGTTGTCAGGATATCATCGAGCTGAAGTAATGCAGAAAAGCAGCACCTGCAGGTAAACAAAACGCTTTATTCTTACTGTGTTGTGATTGCGCAGCAATTTTCATTTTTAAAGAAAAAGCGGAACTCTGGCAGGATAAATCACCTACGCCATAAAGAACAGATTTACGGCCCATTTGGGATAACTAAAAGTTGAAGCTTGCCTACACTGTATTATGCCTGTTGGGCTTTGACCTACTGGAATCTAAATTTCACAGAAGTGGCAATGTCACTCCGGAGGCTATTTAATGATGTTTTCAGAACTTGGTTTCTTATGATCTCTGAAATCACACCATCACAATCACAATAATACTTTATTAACCAAGTATGTTTTGCAATATACGAGGAATTTCAATTGCCAGGTTAGTCATACAAATAAAAAACAACGGAATGCACAAAACACATTTTAACATAAACATCCACCACAGTGACTCCTCCACATTCCTCACTGTGATGGAAGGCGGAAAAAGTTCAAATCTCTTCCTTTTGCTCTCCTGCGGTCGGGGGCCTCGAGCCATGACGGGACCATCTTGACTTCCGTAGCCGGCGGCGTTTTGGCCATCCGCGTCAGGGCGATCAACTCCTGCATCGGGGGGATGTCAGCTCCCCTGCGCCGGGCGATCAAACCCCGCATCGGGGCTGGTTGAGCCTCTGCATCATTGGAACTCCCGACTAGCCCCTCCCGAGACTGCGTGCTCTCGATGTAAAGTCCGCAGGCCGCGGTTGGAGCGATCCCAGGCAAGGATCGGCTTTGATGTCAAGTCCACGCCCCTCGTCAGTCCGAGGAGGCGTCCAGCTCCGTCGATGGTAGGCCCCAGAGTGACCGGAGAATGCGATCCGGAAAAATAAACGCATATCCGGCAAGGTAAGAAACTGAAAAAAAGTTTCCCCCGATCATCTCCCACTCCCCCCAAATAAAACAAACCGGAGAACATTTACACAACATTTAACACATGCTAAAAATTAAAAAAAGACAAAAAAATAGACAGATTGTTGGCTGGGCAGCCAATCGTTCGGCGCCCCTGGTGGTTCATGTGAGGAACACACACTATATGACCTGACATAACATATCCGTGACTTGCACTGTTTTTATTTTGTTAAAGCATCTTTCCATGAAATGTTGTTGGCTCATAAATCATAGACATTCCTCCTCTGAACAAATTGAAATATTTAGGAGATTCAGGGTAATTTCAATGTCTTTGAGAAATTACTTAAAGAAAAGCCGATTCATTGGATACATTAGAACATAAGCACATGCCATTGTCTTTAGGTAATAGAAAGGTAAGGTGGGATTAAGTGTAGGGATGGGTGTAATATCCTGTTTTCTGAGAGGACCATATAGTTTGACTTGAAACTCGGCGGAAAATTTGTTGCAGCATTTCTAACAGAGGAGTACATCGTTAATTCCCTCTTTGGACCTGATCAAGCATCTTTGTCCAAATAATAGATCAGATCACCATACCTGGTTAGCCAGCCACTTGTAATAATTTGTGGCTCAAAGAAAATCACGGTGTATATCACTGCTTTGTTGACGTTTGGTAGAGTATTTCTGGAACTCCCTGCCTGAGGGGTTGGTAGAATCTTCCATATTTAAGTCAAACTCCTGACTGATTTCAACAATCTGACCCTATGGTACACTGTGTAATTTGGTGTTCACTGGCACAAAGGGGAGGACATATGGCTGGTACTCTTGTATGCTGTTGATTCAGTGGGCAAAAGACGCTCCTTGCTCTACCCGAAACTTGTTTGTCTCCCAACACAGCGAGATGTCCTTCACGAAATGTTGCCAACCAGCCCATTCCAGACAGTAGGAGTACGTACTGAGCAGTGTTGCAATGCTCATTTTTTAAGTGCCGGAGCTGTCAAACAGGGACGCCATTTCAGGTTTTGATTTGGGGGGGGGGGGGCAAGCTAGTCTCTCACGAGGGTCAAACAAGATTATAGCCTATCACTACATCCCAGTGTATAACTAATACAATAAAACATATAATACTTAATTTAATAATATGACAAAATATTGCACGGTTGCATTCACTAATCATCATGATATATAATTATGAAACAAGTAAAGAAAAATATGGTAATCATGTATTTTACCAATTTACAAGTAAATACATACTTACCAAATACCATCAATGAGAAGTTTCACAATAATTTCCACAAAGGGCCATGCATAATTTGTGTTCAGGGGTCTGAAGCAACTCTTGTGGTCCTGGTGCGGGAGGGGTGGTGAGGGTAGGGGGAGATCTGTGTTGGGGAAGGTGGTGAGGGAGGCAGGTCATGGGTGGAGAGGTGGTGGGGTGTGTGTGTGTTGGGGTGCGGGGATCTATGTGCTGCGGTTGGGGATCTTTGTACAGGGGGGGGGAAACTGAACCCTCCCTCCCCTTCGCATCGCAGGGAAGATGCACTTGGTTGGATGCACTTGGAGAAAGCGGGTATTGAATCCACACTCACACACAGGGCCCCCGAAACGCGGTGCGTGTCGCCATTCACTAAATTCTGTCCAGTCGTGAATGCGAGCATCCCGCATCTCTGGCAGTTACAGGTGGAGGTGGAATATACAGATGCTGGCACCTGTTTGGATGTTACAAATGGGTCTCAATGTATTGCTCTTTTCACAACAAAGTATCAGGTAGTGCTCCATTGGAGTTGAACCAGCTCAGTTATTAATGCACCCAGCGAGCACGGTAACATTTCACATCCATTGTGTTAATGAATAGATAGTCAGTATTAAAATCCGCTGTTAAATTCCCCGCTAGTTAAAATTCCCCGCTGTTTATTTTGGCTTTTTTTTTAAACAGAGGTGCTGCAGCGGTGCTCCGGTGAGCTCTGGCAGCACTGCACCCCTGGTGTGGAGGAATGCACTGAAGCTTGGCAAAGCCAACGTCAAGGCCCAGTGGGGGGAGGACTACAGTCTAGGGTCCTTCCACTGTTGGACATTGAGGGGCAGAGTCTGTTGGGGACACCCCTCAAATAAGGGAAGTGATATGATCCCAGGAGGCTAGGGTGCTTTGTGTAAAGATAGGTGCGAACACTACTGAGTATGAGCGTGATCCAAGTCCCCAGGAAAGTATTTCTTATATATTTTCATGGAATGTATCGAGCTTGGTTTTTTAAAATCTTGACAGACCCTGCATCATAAAATATAAGAACTAGAATTCTGCTAAATCTGTGCTGAGGATCTTTATAGTATCATCTTTAGTTGCTATGTGCATTTATTGATTTTACTTGTGTGGGCTTCTAAAAATAAAATGACCAAAGTAAGATTAATGATTGGTAGCAGCATGGCATTTCTGCAAGTGTTGATGTTTTAAAAAGAATGGGTAAAGAAAACTAGATAAAAAGAAAGCAATTTGCAATGTTGTATTCCTAGTGTAGTATAATATAGACTTAACTTAATTACTGCATTACCATTCATTGCTTCATCTGAAACAATTCAAACATGTAGCGATAATTAAGCCCTGGATTTTTTTGTTTTCTGTGTGAGGATGTAAATAGCTTGGATTTTGCTTTGGGCGAAGCATAGGATTACTTTCCTCATATGACTCGGTAACTGTGATTAAACAACACTGCTCTGATGATTTCAGAGCAAGATAATGAAGTTACAGACCTACAGGGAATGTGATGAGTTAAAAATATATATTATTGTTCCCTAAATTATGAAGGTACTCTAGACGTGATATTGAGCATGAAATAATGAATGGCATAGAACAAGTGAATTTTGCCCAGTCATAGAGTTGAATTGCATAGAGACTGGCTCTTCTGCTGCGCATCTGTGCTCATCAACCCTGGCTATCTATTACCAATCCCACTTGTCCTTATTAATGAATTCCACATGGATCTAGACCCGCCCTGATGGCCCTGAAATGCTGTTGCTTTTCCTGCCTCTACCACCTCCGCAAGCAGCTCATTCCAGATACCAGCTACTCTTTGTGTGGAAAAATATATCCCTCAGATCTCCTTTATACCTCTTCACTCTTATACCCCTGTCCCACTTAGGAAACCTGAACGGAAACCTCTGGAGACTTTGCACCTCATCCAAGGTTTCTGTGCGGTTCCCGGAGGTTTTTGTCAGTCTCCCCTAATGGTTGAAAGGGGTTTCTGCTTCTTTTATGTTCCGGCGATTATTTCAAAAAATTAAAAACCCACGACTAATGGTTGCCGTTTTAAAGTGGTTTCTGCTTCGATTTTGAAGGTGTTGCCCGGCGATTATTTCAAAAAATTAAAAACCGGCCGCGACTAAAAATAGGTTGCTGTTTTAAAAATCGGTAATTTTTGAATTTTTTGAAATAATAGCCGGAACATAGAAGAAGCAGAAACCACTTTCGTCCATTAGGGAGACTGACAAAAACCTTTGGGAACCTCCGGGAACTGCACGGAAACCTTGGGTGGGACGCAAAGTCTCCAGAGGTTTCCGTTCAGTTTTTCTAAGTGGGACAGGGGCATTACCTTAAACCTATTACTCCTAGTTTTTAGAGGCACCCCTGCCATGAGAAGCAGACGGGCTATCTACCATATCTATGCCTCTCATAATTTTATATATCTCTATCATGTTGTTTCTTAGATTTCTTTGCCCCGGGGAAAACCATGCCCAACTTATCTAATTTATTTAAATAACTCAAGTCCTCCACTCTAGCTAACATCCTTGTGAATCCTTTCTGTACCGTCTTTAGTTTAACATCTTCCCTTCTCACATCTCTGCTGCAATGTGGCAACCAGAATTCCAACCTTTAGTCCAAATGCGGCCAAACATTGATTTGTAGAACTATAGCATGATATCCCAATTCTTGTATTCAGTGTCTCGGCCAATTAAGGTATCCATGCCTTGTGCCACCTCAACACCCCTGCATTGCCAATTTCAGGGAACTATGTGCATTTACTCCCAGGTCTCCCTGTTCAATGACACTTGCCAGGCACCTGCCATTCTCTGTGTATGTCCTGCCCTAGTTTAACTTCCAAAATGCATCACTTTGCACATGACTGATTTAAATTCTACCTACCATACCCTTGCCCCTCTTTCCCATTTGATCTATATCCCATTGTCACCTTAGACATCCGCAGGAACGGGGTACTGATTGTGGATTAAATCACATTAAATGGTGGTGCGTCATTGCTATCAACTATACTATCAGTTCTGTTGTCCTCTGCAAACTTACTAAACTTACTTTAACCTACATCCTCATTCAATAGTGGAATAATGTGCAATTGTGAAATTCATTGCCACAGATGGCTGTGGAGCCCAAGACATTGGGTATTTTTAAAGCAGACTTTGATAGGTTCTTGTTTAATGAGGGCATCAATTGTTATGGGGAGAAAGCAGGAGAATGAAAAATTGAGATTAGAAAAATAGTTTAGGTATGATCAAACGGCCAAGTAGACTCGATGGGCCGAATGGCCTAATGCTGCTCCGATGTTTTATGGTCTTATGGTCATTCAAATCATTAATATACATGACAAATAACAGAGGACCTAGCATTGATTCCTGTGGGACGCTGTCGGTCACAGCCCTCCAATCTGCAAAAGATGAGGATGGTGGGGACAATTTGGGTGGTGGGTATGGGAGTGAGCTTGGCAAGACATGTTCAAACCTTCACAAAAATAATGGATGCAGTTTAACTTTTTCCCCCCAAAAGTACACTTTATTCAGAATAAAATATCTACAAAACACCAACTGTGCCAAATCTCTTCCTACATTTGCAGTGTCTATACATTAAATAGTGTCATACTCAGTAGTGTTCGCACCTATCTTTACACTAAGCATCTTAGCCTCCTGGGGTCCTATCACTTCCCTTGTTTGAGGGGTATCCCCACCAGACTCTGCCTCTCAATGTCCACCAGTGGAAGGACCCTAGACTGTAGTCCTCTCTCCACAGAGCCTCGACGTTGGCTTTGCCAAGCTTCAGTGCATTCCTCAGCATGTACTCCTACTGTCTGGAATGGGCTGGTTAGCAACATTTCCTGAAGGACATCTCGCTGTGTTGGGAGACCAACAAGTTTCAGATAGTGCAAGTTGCATATTTCACCCACTGAGTCAACAGCACACAAGAAGACCAGCCACTACCACTCACTGCCTGCTACCACAAACCCAGTTTTTCGTATCCAATTTGATAGCCCATCCTGGATCCTATGTGTTCTAACCTTACAGACCAATGTGCCTCGTGGGACCTTGCCACTGGGCTTGCGGAAGTCCAGCGAGACAATGTCCACTTCCCTACCATCGTTAATCATCTTAATTACTTCCTCAAATAAAACACCATTAGAACAGATGTCAGGGGTTATGGGGAGAAGGCAGGAGAATGGGGTTGAGACAGAAAAATAGATCAGCCATGATTTATCCATCAGCCACCCCCCCACTGTCGAAGGGATCTATCGTAGTCGCTGCCTCAAAAAGGCAGCCAAAATCATCGAGGACCTACACCATCCTGGCCACACACTTATCTCACCACAGCCATTGGGAAGAAGGTACAGGAGCCTGAAGGCTGTAACGTCCAGGTTCAGGAACAGCTTCTTCCCCACAGTCATCAGGCTATTAAACACAACGAATAAGCTATGAGCTCTGAACTGCAAAGTATATTATTATTTGTTATTTGCACTATATTTGTTATTTATTGAACTTTTTCTTTTTTTTCTGATACATACAAGGATCACATATTCTGTTGTGCTGCAGCAAGTATGAATTTCATTGTCCCATCTGGGACATATGACAATAAAACACTCTTGACTCTTGATTGAATGGCGGAGTAGACTTGATGGGCTGAATGGCCTAATTCTGCTCCTGTCACTTATGACTTTATGAACAATCTAATTTGTGAGACAAGATTTCCTATGCACAAAGCCATGCTGAATATTAAATGGAAGAAATATGTCGGAAGGGAATACAGATGCTGGTTTACACCGAAGATAGACAAAAAAAAGCAGGAGAAGCTCAGTGGTCAGACAGCATCTCCGGAGAAAATGAATAGGTGACGTTTCTCGTTGAGACCCTTTTTCAGACTGACGAAGGGTCCCGACCTGAAATGTCACCTGTTCTTTTTCTCTAGAGATGCTGCCTGACTCATTGAGTTACTCCAGCGTTTTGTGTTTTGGAACATTGAAGAAAGAATTGCACATTTAGACAGAGGGGAAGCATTGGAACAGTAAAGAGTAAATTGGATTTGTCACCTCTGGGGTTTGATTGTATTAAAGGGAATTGGGCGCACACTGTGATCTATTATTTGGGATTAGAATCACGAGAAAAAAGTTCATTTACCTTGGCTAATTTATTCATGATTACTGGCATGATCTTGCAGGATGAAGGTCTTATATAATGTTTTGCACATGGAACATGGGGAATACTTGTAAGGGTAGCATTTATTGTCTGCCATCATCAATTTTGGTGTCATCTGCAAGTTTACTAGTTATGCTGTCCACTTTCTCATCCAAAACATTAAGATATATTACAGATAGATTCAAGATTCAATTTATTTGTCATTTGGACCCCTTGAGGTCCAAACGAAATGACGTTTCTGCAGCCATACATTACAAACAAATAGACCCAAGACACAACATAATTTACATAAACATCCATCACATCGCTGTGATGGAAGGCCAAAAAACTTCTCTCCACTGCACTCCCCCCCCCCCCACCCCCCCCGATGTCAAAGTCAAAGTCAAAGCCCCCGGCTGGCGATGGCTATTGTCCCGCGGCCATTAAAGCCACGCCGGGTGGTGCGAGGTCGCACACCGGGTCTTGGTGTTGGAGCCCCCGGCGTGCGCTCGCAGAGTCCCGCGGCCATTCCAAGCCGCGCGGGGCGGTGCTGTGAGGCCCCGCTCCAGGAGCTCTTCGACCCCGCAACTCGGGCAGGAGAAGTCGCCGTTGTGGGAGCCCTGAAAAGCGGTCTCCCTCCAGTGACCCGCAGGCTCCCGGTGCCGCCGTCTGCCAGACCCGCAGTAGCAGCCTCCGAATCTCCGGAGGTCGGGCCGCAGCAGCAGCAGCTCCACCACCGCTCCACCCGCTCTGGACTCGGCCTGCTCCGCGACGGTGAGGTGAGTCGTCGGCACCAGAGCCCCCGGTCTTCCTGTTGGAGGCCGCTCCTCGTTGCAGCCCCAACTACAACGGAGGACCGACAAAGAAAAGGTCGGGTCTCCCGTGCAGGGAGAGATTAAAAGTTAACCCCTCCCTCCCACCCCCCCCCCCCACACACACACACACACACCCCAACAAAAAATAACAAAAACTACATAAAAACATGACAAAAAATAATAAAAACGCAGACGGGCTGCAGAGGCTGCTGCTGACGAGATAACAGAGGAACCTGATCCCTGTGGCACACTGGTGTTCACATACTTCCATCGACAAAACAACCCTCTCAACCGCCAACTGCCTCCGACCACCATGCCAGTATTGTGTTCAGTTTAACAGCTTACCCTGGATCCTATGCCTATCTACCCTTGACTTGGGACGTAGAACGTAGACCAGTACAGGCTCTTCAGCTTACAATGTCTGTGCCGAACATGATGCCAAGACCATCAGTTATCTACCTGCACATAACCGTTTACCCTCTATTCCCTGCATATCCGTATGAATTTTAAATACCACCACCCCCGACAGCACATTCCAGCCACTCACCATCCTCTGTGTAAAATACTTGCCATGCACATCTCCTTGCTGAGCCATTTCAGATGGTAGATGGAAGTATCCATTGTTACTATATATAGAGACAAGGATATCTACAGCTGAAACTATTAGTAATATATGTGAAACCAAAAACATTCACAGAGATAATGCCAAAGTTATATTGAACACTATTTCCTTTCTTATGCAGTTGTATAGGGCTCTGGTGAGACCCCATCTGGAGTATTGTGTACAGTTTTAGTCCCCTAATTTGAGAAAGACATCCTTGTTATTGAGGCAGCGTAGGTTCATGAGATTGATCCCTGGGATGGCGGGACTGTCATATGAGGAAAGATTGAAAAGATTAGGCTTGTATTCACTGGAGTTTAGAAGGATAAGGGGGATCTTATAGAAACATATAAAATTATAAAAGGACTGGACAAGCTAGATGCAGGAAAAATGTTCCCAATGTTGGGCAAGTCCAGAACCAGGGGCCACAGTCTTAGAATAAAGGGGAGGTCATTTAAGACTGAGATGAGAAAAAACGTTTTCACCCAGAGAGTTGTGAATTTATGGAATTCCCTGCCACAGAGGGCAGTGGAGGTCAAATCACTGGATGGATTTAAGAGAGAGTTAGATAGAGCTCTAGGGGCTAGTGGAATCAAGGGATATGGGGAGAAGGCAGGCACGGGTTATTGATAGGGGACGATCAGCCATGATCACAATGAATGGCGGTGCTGGCTCGAAGGGCCGAATGGCCTCCTCCTGCACCTATTTTCTATGTTTCTATGAAACTGGTAGATCACATCTGGAGCTGATGTCTTATTTTCATATTGGTTTAATAAGATCTTATGATAATGGGTAATAAATTAAAATGAGTTAATCAGGTTTATCCTTCACCAACATTTCTTTCAGTTCCATTTCCTACTAAAGCATTGTTAGATTGTTGAGTATAATTAATGTGGTTTTAATATAAGTTTTCAGTTAGTAAAACCTGTGCACTGAAATTATGATTTGTCATTAACATCAAGTTTAAATACCAGACACAAAATGTTCTTTATGGTCAATAGCAATTTAGTGGTTTCAAAACTGAATACTAATTTTATGTACGAATGCTTGTCAGTTCAATAAATCACTAGAAATAAGAAAATGTAATTACAATTTATTAAAGTAGGTAATTTTCTATATTATAGCTTTATTTATAATTACACAGAATTTTGGAAGATAGATATATTTTATGTTTGCAGTAGCATCAAACTTTTTTTTTGTAAAATGGAGTGGTGCTCTTTTCATATCTTGAATCTTATTATGATTTTCATTGCTCATTTGATTGTTGCCCACTTAGGTTTAATAGCTTCAAGTCATTAATTCTGATTTGTGCGGGTAATGGTTTTGTTAGGCCTCTTGGACTATGCAGTGCATCTATTTCTTTATATCTCTATGATCCAATTATTGGATTTGTATAAAACCCAAAAACATTCTGAAGCACCTTTCTATTGATGAATAATACAGATGTTGCTTGAGTTGTCTGGTGTTATCGTACTGAATGACTGTAATTGCAGGCTTCATGTTGCTAATGGTCTGTATAATGCAATCAATTGGCATTTTTAGCTACATGAACATAAGCCGTTTCTTTTATCATATTTTGTAAATATGTTATCTAATGAAAGGAAATGAGGTGTGAAATCCCACATAAATTGTTCCACTCATTGGCAGAATTAAAATACGAGACATTAAGTAAATGCCATTAAATGCAGTAACAGCTTGTCACATCCAATGTTTATGCTCTCCCTGCACTCATTATTCCAAGATACAAATGGCATCTGTAAATGGAGAGTCAATTACATTTTATCTCTATTGCCACACTAAAGATCGGTACTGCACGCCCAGATGGATAGCAAACGTGTAAAATGATGCTGCCTGAAAACAGAAAAGACTGGAAAGACTGGTAGCATTATGTAGAAAGAGAAATAAGATTAAATGGTGCAGATTAAAAATCCTTCATCAGAAGTTTATTTCAGATATCTGACATCTGCAGTTTTTTAAAATATTTATTTTGTTATGCCACATTGCCTCTTGTTAGAACTAAAGCTAGATAATGAATACTGTGTCATTTACATTCCTACATCATTCTTTTCTGAACACTAAGTAAATTTTGCTGTTGTACACATTTATTTTATTTTCATTTTATTTTATTATTTATTTCTAACAGAATAAAAGAATAAAAAGCAAGTGTGAAACAGCATACAAAAAACAAAACAAGAATATTTATAAAGTGTCATAAACAATATCTATAAATAAATGAAATCATATGTGTCCGAAAAGGAGCAGGAAGAAGCCAAAGCTTATTAATTCCCACCCCTTATTCAACTGCTTGTAATTATCTTATACACATTTAGCAGCTGTATGTACACCATATGTACACCAGCCACTATACGTACACCAAATTATATACATTTATTCACTAATCAAATATTTACAAAGCCATACAAAAAAGAAAAACAATTAAATGCACAATTTATATTGTTCGAATCGTGTTTCTAAAATTCAGTTCACTTGAAATCAATACACTGAAAATTTATTGTCACTTAACAGAAAACAAAACATGTGAAACAACAGTGAAAAATTACAGATGTTATATGTAAATGCAAAATGCATTTACTGGAGTTTGATATATCTTAACGTCAGTTAATATTTTCCCCCTTTTTCACCCAAATTAGGCAAATGTAAGAAGAGCCTGCCTTTATTTAATCAGGGACTGTCGTCTATGCAATCTGGAACTTAATTTTATGAATAGGTTCTTGTTCACTCCAAAACTATCGTGGCCTCAAAAAAGCTTGACTCCATAATGTTAACATGTTCACAACAATGGAACGATGACTGACAACTTGTCTTTATTTATCTGAAGAAGGGTCCCGACCCGAAACGGCACCTATCCATTTTCTCTAGATATGCTGTCTGACCCGCTGAGTTACTCCAGCATTTAGTATCTATTTTTGGTATAAACGAGCATCTGCGGTTCCGTTTTTATTGCAACTTGTCTTTATTGCTGTGCATCAGCCATTCAAGAACTGCTTGTTCAATACAGTTATTGGCAACTAATCATCTGCTAGCCTTCTCCTCTGTCGTCTGTAGAGACTATAATATAATGAAAGAGAGCCAGGCATAAAAGCAATGCTTTGTAAAATTCACTGAGAATAGGCATTTCTAGAGTCTTGAAGACTATGGTGTTCGTTGTTATGGCACCACTACTCAATGCAGCCAAAATGTTGCTAGGCTGTAGACTTTAGAGATACAGCACAGAAACAGGCACTTTAGCCCACCGAGTCAGCGCCGACCAATGATCATCCTGCACACTAGCACTATCCTACACACTAGGGACAATTTACAATTTTACCGAAGCCAATTAACCTACAAACCTGTACATCTATGTAGTGGTAAAGATGCTTCAGAGGCATTACAGCACATTACATAAAACATAGCGCAGCACAGGAAGCCCTTAAGCTCCAGATGTCTATGCTGAACATGAACACGATGCCATGTTAAACTAATCACCTCAGCCTGCACATGATCCATATCACCATAGTCCCTGCATACCCACTTGTTTACCTAAAAGCCTCCTAAATGCCACTATTATATTTGCGTTCACCACCACTATTGTCAATGCATTCTTTTTTTTTGTTTTGTTTATTTTATTAGAAGTTAATACAGCACAAAACAGTACAGTGGAACCCAATTTTAGGTGCCAACTATGTAATACCGTAATCCATTCTATGTACAACCTCTAGTTTTATGTTATGAGAAGGAAGTAAGCAGGACAAGAAAAAGAAAACCATAGAAAGAGGAAAAAGTGGAAAAATAGATGGTAGAGAGTAGAAAACGTGAAGTGTGTATATAAAAAATAAAAAAGGAAGAGAGAAAGTGGAAAGTAGAAATAGAAGAGAAGGCCCCTTAAAAGAGAATTTTTCAAATCTGTATTCGGAGATGTAGATTTGTCAATGCATTCTAAGCACCCACCACTCTGTATAAAAACTTGCCTCATGCATCACCTTTAAACTTTGCCCCTCTCACCTTAAAGCTATGTCCTCCATTCTTTGAATATTTCCACACTGGGGAAAAGGTTCTGTTTCTACCATATCTATGCATCGCATAAGTTTATATAGTTTGTGTTACTTCTGCTAATTGGTAATAATCTCTAATCCTGGCAGCATTTTGCTAAACATGTTCTGCACCGTCTCCAAAGCCTCCACATCCTTCCTGTAATGGGGCGGCCAGAACTGCAAGCAATACTCCAAATGCAGCCTAACCAAAACCCTATAAAGCTACAATTCTTATGCTCAATTGTTCTTTGCTTTTGAATGCATGGCCATACACGAGTATTTGAGGTACTGGAGATCTTTTTATAATCTATTTGAAACAAACACATTTATTCTCAACAGTGAAATAGAAATTCAGCTGTTCCCAACACTAAACATTAATTTGATTTAATGGTTTCAATCTAGCATAGATCTAATTAAGAAGAGCACAATGGCAAGAGAAGAAAGAGCAGGTGATTTTGTAATATCATAATTGGATTTTTCTTTTTTGTACTGCCCAGTTTCATGTACGGTGACCTAACGGAAATGAAGACGGTAGACAAGGTCAGACAGACATTCGACAACTATGAATCAAATTGCTTTGAAGTTCTTCTGTATCAAAAAAACAGTAAGTAATGATAATTCAATAATAAATCCAATAGTTTCTGATGTTCTTGGAATACATTTTAAATTATAAGATTGTAAGAACTCATAAAGCTATAGCATTAGTTATTGATTCAGATAGTTTTCTAATATGAGAGTTCTTCTTAAATGCCACCGTTTGAATCCCCTGTATGATGGATATAGATTCAATGAATGAGAAAGCCAACTCCCTATCAACAGTATCTTCAGCACCATCTTCAATGAATACTTACTACCTTAACCTTAGAGTCATAGAGTGATACAATGTGGAAACAGGCCCTTTGACCCAATTTGCCCATATATCAAACGTATCCCACCTGCCCGCGTTTGGCCCATATCCCTCCAAACCTGTCCAATCCACATAATCTTTATATAGTCAATGCCCACTTAAGTCCCATACCGATCAATTCTGTCATTCAAGGTAGCTTCTACTCAACTAGTTTTCCTGAAATTTAGATTTGTGAAAGAATCTCAAAGATAGCAAACACTAGTCCAGTATATAGTTTAATCATGTACTGTTGCTCAGTCCAAGAATTAGACGCTACAAAAAGGGTTAGAAACATAGAAATAGGTGCAGGAGTAGGCCATTCAGCCCTTCGAGCCTGCACTGCCATTCAATATGATCATGGCTGATCATCCAACTCAGTATCCCGTACCTGCCTTCTCTCCATACCCCCTGATCCCTTTAGCCACAAGGGCCACATCTAACTCCCTCTTAAATATAGCTAATAAACTGGCCTCAACTACCTTCTGTGGCAGAGAATTCCAGAGATTCACCACTCTGTGAGTTCTGTGATAATCTGGAAGAGATTCCAGCATATTTTGACTTACTAACTGGCAAGTTTCAAGCATTATGTGGAATGATACATTTTAATTGGGTTGCATGAATTTAGTAGTGATAATAACTATTTTGGGTTTAGTCTGTTCAATTACTTTTTACTTGGACTACAGAAGGTGAATTAAACTCCTTAGCGCACAGTTTTTGCATGAGATGAGTGAACTTAAAAGTTCACCATGAAGTCCAGAGAGTTCAAACATATTTGTGGTACAGCACACAACATTGTCGAGTTAGTGCAAAAGTGGTCACCTCCCACCCGTGGTATAAAGAGCAGATGTGCTACTTCAGTTATGCCTTATCTTTGGTCTTGTATGAATTAATATGCGTTCTTCAGTACTTTGATCCATCCTTTTCCCATTCAAAAATGATCATATATGACATGTTAATTGCTGGTTGACTTTCTTGATGTGTCTGCAATACTATACGTTACTAGTGCTGGTTGTTGTTGGTAAGAAATGACTTTAAACCAAAGTTTGACAAATAGTGAATCATAATCTGCAGAAAGCAGTTTGTCATGTGTAAATGGGAGCCATTCTGTTCTACCACAGCATAAATAGGGGAAAGGTTAGGGAGAATACAAAGCATAATAGGCTGTTGAGAGATGTAAGAGGAGGAGGAGGAAGGGGCAGAGCTGGTAAGCCAGAGGCTATACTGAGGGTTCAATTCTGGGGTATAAAATGAATACTGTGGTGTGTTCAAGTTCTTTTTCTACTCTACTTTGGAATGAAACATGATTTGTAGACTGGGGGCATCAAACATATTGCAGTATTTGTGATACCACACTTTGAAAAACATATTGTGGTATTTGACACTCAAGCATGATATGTACAGTGTTGTAATAATTAAACATGTAATGCCATTTCTTATTGTGGCAGTGACCCCCACCAAACCTAAAGACACAATTGGACTCAACAGCTAATATACATGCACCACAAACATATAGCATAAAAAGACCACTAATTTTGGATCCCCATCTACCATGCTCTAATCCTTCCTGGAAGTGTGCCTATTGTAATGTTGGCTTTTTAGTGTCTGGGGCACAAACTTTAAACAATCTTCATGTATCTTGTTCAGGTGCCGGAACCAGAAAGCTAAAGCAAATTCTAGTTTGAGTCAAAGAGTCACACAGTGCGGGCCCTGTGGCCCAACCTACCCGTACTGACCAAGATGCCCATTCTGTGCTGGTCACCTGCCCATATTTGGCCTGTATCCCTCTAACCCTTTCTAACCATGTACCTGTCCAAATGTCTTTTAAATTCTGTTAAGGTACCTGCCTCAACTAACTCCTCAGGCAGCTCATATACCCACCACCATCAGTTTGAAAAAGTTACCCCTCAGGTTCTTATTAAATCTTTCCCCTCTCATCTTAAACTTATGTCCTCTAGTTAAGTTTAGTTTTGTTTTAGTTTAATTTAGAAATACAGTGCGGAAACTGGCCCTTTGGTCTGTCAGTTCCGCGTCAACCAGCGATCCTTGTACACTAACACGATCCAGGGACAATTCCCATTTCCCTAAATTCTACCGAAGACAATTAACCTACAAACCTGTACATCTTTGGAGTGTGGGAGTAAACCGGAGCACACGGAGACAACCCATGTGGTCATGTAGTCATGAAAACCCATGTGGTCATGAGAATGTACAAACTCCATACAAAGTGCAACCGTAGTCAGGATCGAACCCAGGTTATTGACGCTGTAAAGCAACAATTCTACCGCTGCACCAGCGTGCCACCCTTATTGATATCCTCTAATCTGGGTAAAAGACACTGTGTATCCACGATCAATTCCCCTCATGATTTTACACTCCTCAGCCTTCTGTGTTCCAAGGAATCAGGTCTTAGTCTGCCCAGCCTCTCTTCATAGCTCAGGCCCTCATGTTTCAACACACTTTACAGCTTAATGACATCCTTCCTATCGAAGGGTGACCTAAACAGAACACAATGCTCCAATGCACCTCACCAGGTATTGTGCAAAAGAGTATCTTGCTTTGTGAAAGTCCACCCCGAGGTATCCGAGACTGGGTGACTCAATGACTGAACCTGCACAGGGTCACTAGGGACAACTCAAAGGACCTTTATTCTTCTTTGAAGCCAGTTGAAATCCTCCATTTAAGTGCAGTAAAATGCCTTGAGCAGCTCATGGCAGGGACTTACATTTTTCAGTTCTGAGCTAGAGAGAGGAACCACTCACTACCACCAACCACGCACCTAAGCCCTGCACATGGGCATCTAGACGTCTGTCAGGTCTCCTTAAGCCAGGATGTCCGATTGGCAGCGGCATGGAGGTTTTATTCTCAGAAGACCTGAGAAAAAGGAGGAAATGATTGATTCTCTGACCAACTACTTGCTTTGAGAATGTTCTATTTATTCCTACAAGCACTTTAAATTAAAAGCAAACTGATTATGGCCGTCGATAGTTTTGAGAAGGTTAGAGGGTTACTATCTTTTGTCAATCCATTTATGATCATAAAATCTCCATTCATCCTATTCTGGTTCAATGCTGCCATCTGTTCTTCAGCTAGTGTCCCGACCCAGGTCAAGGAATTATTTCTCAGCTGTAGAATGGTAGTTGAACCCTCTGTGGAGTTCAATGAGCTAAAGAGGGCAGGGGGGGAACCAGATCAGTGTTTTAATGGAAAGTGAGAAGTTACATAAAGTTATGGGCCCGTCCCACTTAGGCGATTTTTCAGCAGACTGCCAGTGACTGTCTAAAAAGCCAAGGTGATACAGACACACATCGCGATGAACAGGAAGGTTGGCGCTGTAATTAAGACAGCTAAAGCACAGTGTACGGCAAGTCCTTTAAAAGAGGGGGGGGGGAGAGAGGAGGGGGAGAAAGGGGGAGAAGGAGTGGAGCCAACATTTAAGAAGCCAGATAAACACGGCTGTGAAGCTCGGCGGACATTTAACATTACCGGTCGGTTATCCTTGGTTCTGAAAACTACTGCTTACCTTTTTTTCCCCCAATGAGCCAATGAAATTCACCGATCAGCACTGGCTACAACCTACAAGAACCTCCGAGAACCTTGGACCTCTTGGCAACCCATTAGGACCTCCTGGCGACCCACCTAGGGCTCGAGAATTCTCGCTACTCTCCCTGGCGGCTTCATTCTAGTCACCGCTAATTTTTCAACATGTTGAAAAATTCATGGCGACCATAATGAGGCTGCGACTAGTCTCCAGAATGCAAGAATTTCTCACGACCATGAAAGAGAGTCCCTGGCAACCACCCGCAAACATGTGGCGACCATGTGGCGACCGCATAGTCTCCTGCAGTCGCCTAAAAGGTCACCTAAGTGGGACAGGCCCATTAGAAATTTTGAGCTCGATTCAGTGGGAAGGAGCTACAGAGGCTGGTTGAAACCGAAGATAGACCCAACTGAAGAAGGGTTTTGACCCGAAATGTCACCCATTTTGTCTATCCAGAGATGTCGCCTGTCCAGCTGAGTTACTCCAGCATTTTGTGTCTGTTATCAGTGTATATTAGGTTTTTCGAGTAACTGGTACTGAATTTCTGTGAGCATATTCAAGTCCCGTCAGGGTTCATCGGGAAGAGTAAAGCACATGCTGTAAAGCTAGCTGGGATCATCTAGAAATCCAGCATGGGATCAAGAGTTGATAAGAACTGTCCAATTCATCCTGGCATCGATACGATTTAAATTACGTAAGTATGCAGCTTTCCAACAATGTATTTGTCACCTCTTTCTAGCTGTGGTGGGCGGTTTATTTTGGTTCATTCTGGAGCAACAGAGCGGAAACAGGCCCTTCGTCCCCATGAGTCTACGCCGACCAGCACACTAACACACCTACACACTAGGGACAATTTACAATTTTACCGAAGCCAATTAACCTACAAACCAGTAGGTCTCTGGAATGTGGGAGGAATCCGGAGCAACCGGAGAAATCTCACACGGTCACGGGGAGAACATACAAACTCCATACAAATAACACCCGTAATCTGGATCGAACCCGGATCTCCTTACCGCTGCGCCACCGTGCCACCCCACTTGTAATCTCAACATGGTGGTAGAGATACCTACAATGGAACCTCACCTTGACTTCATGCACACTGATGGAATAATGCCAGAAGTCTCCAGGGGCACAGTTTTGCTCTCCTACTTCGAGGAAAGGCTATGTTTAGGTCCTTATTTTCCATACAGCAATTTTTCCCACTCATGCTGGACTGGTCTGCAATAAACTGGAAGCAGATTAGTTGAAAGTAAATGCGGCAGTAACTGAAGTAACTCAGTTCAAAACTGCAGTGTGACTATTGAGTTCTGAGCAGAGGATCAGATACCAATTGCCACATTGCCATGAAAGGAAGTTGTCATGTCTGTCAGTAGTAAAGAGAGAAACATAAATATCAGGGAAGGAACATGTGATGTCAAATCTTCAAAAACAAAATAAACTGGGTCATTTCTTTCCATCTCCCTATAAATTCTGCACCACTGCCATCAAAGGCACATTTGCAAAGAACCTGTATTCTTTGAAAAGCTGATTTAGGAAAGGCTAAAATGTGTTTTTCAGCTCCAGCAATAACTTCACTTTGGTCACTGCACTGTCATAGAAACATGTCATCTCATGTTCCCTGGGTTTATTATTGATTTGCTCATCTACTGTATGCTGAATTGCCATTGTCTATGGCAAGTGGTCAGCTTGCATAAGCAAAGTGATATGGTTCTGTTCTTCTGGTCTCACAACCACCTCCGTGGTATCAGACTGCCTGACAGCAAGTTGTAGATGAGCAACAGCTTTCTCCAATGTGCTGCTGGGCAACCTGAATCCATCGATTCCAGCTCTCATTACAAACTCTGCTTCCTATCCAATAATTCCAATCTTTAACTCCAGTGCCCTTACCTGGTCACTCACTTCCACTGAAGTAGAATGCATGATATGTAGACACCAGGAACTGCAGATGTTGGGATACTAAAATAAAGGCACAAAGTGCTCGAGTAAATTAGCGAGTCAGGCAACATGGATAGGCAACGTTTCAGGTCAGGATCCTTCTTGCTATTCCACATTATGTTAAACATCAAAACCAACATTCTGTCATTTGCCAAGAATGCCTATTCCATTGCAGCAATGTTTCCCAAGATTCTTTCCTCCACACCATCCTTGTCTCCTTAACTGTAATTTTGTTTCTCAAAGAGTCGCCTATTGAAATGTCCATTTCTCCTTTGGCATCTTTGGCATTTGCCAACCCTCATCTATCCGAAGTGCAGACACAGGTTTCCTATTCTATACCCATCACAATATATTCCCTAACCTTATTTAATAATTGGATTTGAACACTTGATTATGCGTCTTAACAATATTTTTCTCTTCAAAGTTTCCTTTTTATTGGTCCTTCAAATGTCATCACATATTTTCTCCACAAACCTCTTCAGCTCTTTCCCCTAACACTCTCTGACTGTAGCAATGTATAATATCGGGAAACTGTACAGACTCACCATCACTTTAATGTAAAGATTCACAGAGACTCCAAGCTGCATTTTATTGTTGAGCTGTATGCTTTGAGCTGTGTGTCGATCCACTATCATCCCATTTAAAAAGAGTGGGTGTAAGGTGTAAGGACAGATGCTTCCAACCATAAGACAATTAACATTCTCTTTAGTTTAGTTGCAATATTGTCACGTGTGCTGATGTACAGTGAAAAGCTTTTTGTTACATGCTATCCAGTCAGCATAAAGACTAGACATGATTACAATCAAGCCACACACAGAGCACAGATGCAGGATAAGGGGTTATAATGTTTAGTGCAAGATAAAGTCCAGTAAAGTCCAGTAATGTCCAATAGGTCATTGGGGAAGCTGTTTAGGTCATGGGGAAGCTGTAGTTAAAAGGAAATGCACAAAATTTAGTAGTACCTGTAATGCTTTTGTGGACCAGGCTTTGTGGGTGGCATGGTGGCGTAGAGGTAGAGCTACTGCCTTTCAGTGCCAGAGACCTGGATTCGATCCTGACTATTGGTGCTTGCCTGTATACAGTTTGTATGTTCTCCCCATGACCTGCGTTGGTTTTCTCCCACACTTCAAAGAAGTAGAGGTGTGTAGGTTAATTGGCTTGATATAAATCTAAAATTGTTCCTAGTGTGTGTAAGGGTAGTGTTAATATGCGGGGATTGCTGATCGGCGCAGAGTTGGTGGGTTAAAGAGCCTGTTTCCGTGGTGTATCTTTAAACTAAACTAAAGGAGAATTCTGCTGATGAAACACACAAGAATCTTTTAAGAGTACAACTTGAGGACCAGATTGTATCGCAAGATTGACTTGTGGGATTGGGGTGTAAATATGAACATTCCCTCACATCCTCTTTTAAATAAGGATATCGCACTTGCCTTTTATTAATTCATTGGTGCCACAAAATTATCCATAGAATTTAAAACTATTTGCCCGTGTGGTAAGCACATTCTTGAGTTTCTTAAAGATAAATCTCTTGTACTTTATGCTCAGTGCTTTATTCATTGGCCCCTCATTAATTCTCTCGATACTTTCAAGAGAGAGTTAGATTGGGATTTTGAGAATAGCGGAGTCAGGGGATATGGGGAGAAGGCAGGTACGGAGTACTGATTAGGGATGATCAGCCATGATCACATTGAATGGCGGTGTTGGCTCGAAGGGCAAAAGGCCTACTCCTGCACCTATTGTCTATTAAGGTTTGTGCAGTTAACTCTCATTATAGTTCATTGTGAAAATCTTAATAAAACATGCTTGTAATGTTATGTTCCCTTGAAAGTAAGGAACTGTAAAATTTTCTGCCGTATCCGTATTTTCACTAATAGCCATCTCTGCAGAAGTCAGTGATATCATAGACACAAAATGCTGCAGTAACGCAACGAGTTTCTCCAGTATTTTATGTCTAACCGGTATAAACCAGCACACACTGTTCTTTTTTTTTATTATATTTCAGTAATATTATACCTTACTTCCTTTTTCTGCTAATAAAGCTTGAATTTTTTTTTCCCCAATTGTGTCAGTTTTCCTTTGCATCTTTCAACCTGATTATGCATTTTAATAATACTTTCCTAGTCAGAGTTTTCCTTTTTATTTGTGCTTGTGACGCAAACAACTTATGGAGTTGGCATCGCTTTTTTTTGCCCCCCACATGATTCCCCATTATCTTGGTGCTATAATTGCTTGCTTTTCTTCTTCTGACCTCTAAATATCCAGTCCTTCAGTTGCCCTACTCTGAATCTGATCCTCTCATGAACGTTGTCCTCCAAGTGTATCTAACATAGCGCACACCTTTCGTAAGATCAGTAAGAAATAAAGTTGGAAATAAGATGCAGCCTAATTTCTAAACCTCTCAATGAAATATTATAACAATAGTATTCCACAATCTTATTGAGGTGAATAAGACTATGAGGGGAGTAGATAGGGTGAATGCATTGAGTTCTTTACCCAGAGAAATGGATTCAAGAACCAGAGGATGTTGATTTTAAGTGAGAGGGGAAAGAGTTAATAGGATCCCGAGGGGGCAATTTATGACACAGAAGGTGGTGGATATATGGAATGAGGTGCCAGAGGGGTAATTAATGCCGAGTCAAAAGCCTGTCCCACTTGGCCGTCATTCGCGTGTCATTTACGCGACCTACTAGCGTGTGGGTAGCGTGTGGGTAGCGCGTGGGTAGCGCGTATATAGCGCGGGACGGGCGCATGGAGTGGTGTGGAGGAGTGTGGAGTGGCGTGGAGGAGTGTGAACTTCGTCCTGCACTAAATCTTCGAGCGCCACTGGCCTGTCGCGTAACTGACGGCCAAAGCAGGACAGGCCCAAGACCCTGGGGCAAAGCAAAGTCTCACCGCCAACAGCAGCAGAAGCAGGAAAACGATCACCGAGCTCGGCCTGGGGCTCACGGCCGTTGCGGATCCGGATTCGCCCCCACTTCTACTCCCAGAGCGGGGCCAAGACGATTGGTGATAGACACAAAATGCTGGAATAACTCAGCGGGACCGGCAGCATCTCTGGAGAGAAGCAATGGGTGACGTTTCGGGTTGAGACCCTTCTTCAGACTGAAGAAGAGTCTCGACCCGAAACATCATCCATTCCTTCTCTCCAGAGATGCTGCCGGTCCTGCTGAGTTACTCCAGCATTTTGTGTCTATCTTCAAATGACGTCACGCGCTCCAGACGGCTGTGCGGACGCATGTGGACGCGCGTGACCGTCGTGCGTCAGTCACTACCGGCCTGTCGCGTGTATGACGGCCAAGTGGAACAGGCCCTTCAGAGTCATACAGCGTGGAGTTTCCCCAACACCGACCATTGTGCCCCATCTGCACTAGTCCCACCTGCCTGCGATTTGGCCCATATCCCTCTAAACCTTTCTGATCCATGTACCTGTCTAAATGTTTCTTAAATGTTGTAAAAGTACCTGCATCAACTACCTACTCCGGCAGCTTGTTCCATGCACCTACCACCCTTTGTGTGAAAAGGTTACCTCTCAGGTTCCTATTAAATCTTTCCATCTTCACTGTAAACCTATGTCCTCTGGTTCTCAATTCCCCTACTCTGGGCAAAAGACTGTTCATTTACTCGATCCATCCCTCTCATGATTTTGTGCACCTCTATAAGATCACCCCTCATCCTCCTGCGCTCCAAAGAAAAGATTGCTAGCCTGCTCAACCACTTCCTATAGCTCAGGTCCTCAGTTCCTGGCGACATCCTCATTCTATAAAATCTTTTAAAATACAACTGGACAGGTTTCAAGGAATGTGGGCCAAACTCAGGCAGGTGGGACTTCAGGTAGATGGGCATTTTGGTTGGCATGGCAAGTTGGGCTGAAGGGCCTGTTTCTGTGCTATTTGACTTTTTGATGCTAACTCAGGAGATGCTATATCCAGAAAAAGATGTTAATAAACCTCTTCGTCACTGATATGTTGCTGCAGACGCAATGGGGTTGTTTTCTTACTCAAATCTTACTGACAATATTGTTTAAACTACCGATCCAACCTTCTGAAAAGAAAGTATCTCCAAAAATATATCCATTCTTTCCAAATATACCTCTGCTCTAGTTCTGTTTTAAGGAAAGAATGAAGTCAATAAAGCCTTTTATTCCCCATGAAGTCACAGCGGTTTTCTTAGGAAAACTCAAACCACTGACCCCATGTTGCACTCTTTACCAAATGCTCATGTGCAGAGTACTCAGCATCGTGGCCTCACTTAAACCATATATAACCATACAACAATTACAGCACGGAAACAGGCCATCTCGGCCCTACAAGTCCGTGCCAAACAATTATTTTCCCCTAGTCTCATCTACCTGCACTCAGACCATAACCCTCCATTCCTTTTCCATCCATATACCTATCCAATTTATTTTTAAATGATAAAATCGAACCTGCCTCCACCACTTCCACTGGAAGCTCATTCCACACCGCTACCACTCTCTGAGTAAAGAAGTTCCCCCTCATGTTACCCCTAAACTTCTGTCCCTTAATTCTGAAGTCATGTCGTCTTGTTTGAATCTTCCCTACTCTCAATGGGAAAAGCTTGTCCACGACAACTTCATATTGCAGTCAGCGTTTCAGTGCAAGCTAAACTTCTGCCCCACTACCTGGGTCCCTGTAGTTATTATGCATGAATGTCCAATTGGATGTAACCAAGTCAATACTTCTAGTAGGGACAGAGATGACTAGTTCCATGGGTAGCAGCACATTATGTGTAATTTACCTCATGCTGAGTGAGATCTAACAGCTGGGACAAACAGTAGCTGAAAACAAATAGAACTGGCAGTCCTATGTTTTACAATTGTACTGCATATCTTCACCTTCATATACTTAAGCATTGAACCTTCTGCAACAAACCAGCATGCGTTTAACACTCTGTACCCATTATGAATTGTTTGTTCACGCAGCGTTGGCTGCTCAACCTTTGAATTATCACTATAATACAAAAAAAATTCTGCTGTCTATGCAGTCAGCTTTCCTTTGCATACTTTTACTTCTTTCTGAGAGAGTTGAAATAGGTACTGGATTTCAAATTTATGGAATTAATACAGCTTCCTTTAAAAACAAGTGACTCAAATCTGAAGCTGTAATTATTCTCCCCAGCAATAAGTTTGAGAAGCTTAGAATTGAGAATTTGAGAAATTGAGAATTATCACTGATGTCCTTTTTTTAAAGTTTCTCTGGCAATAATAGAAACATTCTCGGCATTGTGAGTTCTACTTCCCATTCGAGAATTTGGCCAGTGCTGTATATCTCTTCTAGTCAAAGTTGCAGCTATTTGTTAAAGATAGACACAAAGTGCTGGAGTAACTCAGTGGGCCAGGCAGCATCTCTGGAGAGAAAGGATGGGTGACGTCTTGGCTCAGGACCCTTCTTCAGACTGAAAGCAGGGGGCGGTGTAGAGGTGAAGAGCTGGAGGTGAGAAAAGGTCAGGTCCTATTAGGGCCAGCCACAAATGACCTAAGGCAGGGTAGGTCCATTGTTGGCTAGAGAAGGTGTGATCTCAAGAGGGAAACAATGTGGAGAACTGTGGAACTGGTAAAAAGAGAGGAGAGGACCGTGTATGATGAAGTTACTTAAAATGAGAGAATCCAATGTTCATACTGCTGCGTTGCTAGCTACCCAAGCGAAATATGAGGTGCTGTTCCTCCAATTTGCGTGTGGCCTCACTCTGTTTGTTCTGCTTGTCATAAATGTATTCTGTGGTGACCCCCCAAATCATTTTTATGTTACCAGTTAGATTCTGGCCTTTCAGAGTTGCTCTCCCTTTAACACTTCTCAGGTAGAAAATTCCCTGTCAAATAACCACACAAATCAAAGTTCGGCTGTGGATATGGTAACCCTTCATGTGGAAATATTGCTGCAGGAAATGTTAACCAACATTTGATCAAGTTGGGTGCCTTAGTCACAAAGAGATACATTATTAGGAGAGACGTTTGACCCTTGGTAAAATTAGAGGCATGATGACACTAATCACGGACTGATACAACATCTACTGAGACAAACTAAAATCAAGTGAAACAGCATTCATAAAGAGAGAACGGTTATAAACCTGATGAAAGATGATCAGGTTTAAATGTAACTCACCACTAATGCATGCTGTCTGGCATGCTGAGTTCTTCCAGTATTTTCTGTTTTCATTTAATAATCCTTGAATGCACAATACTTTGCTCATATATCCAATGGACCTGTCTGAAATATTAGGTTCACACTGGATTAAATATATAAATCTGTTATTCTTCTCACAGGGAACACAAGAAATAATTATCCTTTCTCCCTTGCCTAATGTTGATGACAAATTACATACGGCAATATTTTGCTCATTTGCTGCCATATCTCTACACATTTAATGTCCTGCAGGAATCTATCAGCCTTTGTTGCAGTAACTGCAGTGTAAAAACTCAATGTTGTTTACCGAATCAATTTGCCGTCAGACAGTTACGCCGAATTTCCCCACACTGCTTCACAAATGGAAAGTTACGGGCAGACAGATGCTGTGGTGCAATAGACTAGAATGGATTAAGGTATGGGTCAAGAATGGAATTTCAAGGAAAGCCAAGAGGGAGTTTTTGGATCAGTGGAGTTAATTGTTGGACTAATAGGGTTGTACAATGTGAACCTCCATCTGAAGCAATCACACCATCAATTCCTGCAATGAACAACACCAATTGTTCAGTCAGATCAAACTTGTTTTTGTTGCACATGTGTTGATTTCCTGTTGTTTCATAGCCTTTTTAGCGTATGTGCATTTTTTTTCCCTGTTGGCAGGAACTCCACTTTGGTTCTACATGCAAATTGCACCGATAAGAAATGAATACGACAAGGTGGTTTTATTTTTATGCACTTTCAAAGACATTACCGTTTTTAAACAACCCATTGAAGACGAGTCAACAAAAGGTAATATTTCATTTCCGCTGCTAAATTGGTATGTTTGCTAAAGGAGAATTCAATGTTGTTTTCATTAAAGCATAGGTTACCTTTTGTATCACTCGATTGAGTGCAGGCTGACTGCTGTGATGGAAGAGAGGAGACAACTGTTGCATTAGGAGTTTCTATCATTGCACAGTGTGCATCACAGAAAAGTAACGATGCTTCATTCTGTGGTTCTCCTGAATATCTAAATATATTATTTGTCTTCAATTTTATATTGTTGCATTTTCCTTTAGGATCCATTTACAGCCTACCATTATTTTGTTTGCTCTCCTTTGCACCATGCAATATAACCAACTTATCTTCTTGATATGATATTGCACTCATGAGGATACGATGTACAAAGACCAATTTATTATTTTGCATTGAGATAATCAGACTATCTCCAAAACCGATTCATATGTGTTTGCATTGATGCAGCCAGGGAATGGCAACCCCCTTGACAGAAGTAGGTAGTAGAACATACAAACACATTAAATATCACTTGTTTAATCTGGGAAATAATTGGCTGCTAAAGTCAGCTTTCCAATCATTATTAATCATCTCCGTTTCTTTTTCTATTTACTGAAGCCAAGTACTTCCAGTGCTTTCTTCTATTTTGCATGGTCAGGTTTCCTTGCACTGACTTTAGGGGCTTGTCAGAGGATCCTTTAATTCCAAACCCTTTCCTGGCTTTTAAGTCAACCCAGACTGCAAACTTAAATAGCCCCACTCTTTCCCATCTCATCCTACACTTCTCTCTCCTTATCTGTGTACCATCAGCAGTCCTCCAATATCTCCTTTGGCTCCCAGTCTCCCAACATCCTTCTTGCTTCTACATTCTCTTCAGTCCCAGTGCCAGATACACAATCCCTACCTTTCTTCCCACCTCCACTGCTTTGATCCAGTCCTTCAACACCCTCCAGCCCACAGCTTCCAGTTTCACTCCTCACCGCATCCCAATCTATCTTCCCTTCCATTCTCCAATCTCACCCCACCTTTTATTTTCCTTTTCCACCCCTCCTATTCCCCATGAATTACCTAAAGGATTTGGTTGCCACAAAGTCACCCTGGCTAGGAACTGCACTTGATGCAAAGCATGTTGCAGTAATTAAAATGCCCCAATAGTTTCAGCAAACCTTGGGACCAATCTTAATGCTTTAAATGGAGTTTGTCATCATCCAATGCTCCTTTCCTTGATGTTGTGCTGCAATAATGGTTTTATCTTGATTAAAACTAATCCGAGCTCCACCTTCCCTTTCCGTCCCAAGTGCAATAAGAAAGTGATGTCAAATAATTTAATAAAAAGATGGTTGATCAGCATCTCAAAATGTTAACAGTGAAACTCTGAAGGGATATACATCTGGGTCTCTTGCACATGGCAGATGGATGCTAATTGCCAATGCAGTCTGCCCATCGACTACATTTAGCGAGTAGCCCATACAGAGCAAGTGCAGAGTTATTTGCTGCAGTGCGGTGTTGTTTTCGAGAGAATTTAATCAAATGGTACAGCACTTCATGTTGGCTGTATTCCACATCTTAAAATTAATGGAAGATGGTTGAATATTTATCTGTTTGTCAAAACCTAATCCCTTTCACTTGATTTATTTCTTATACGCTATATGCCTTTTGTTTGAGTAAAAGGATAGAGAAATGGCAAATAATTAATCGGCTAATTCTTCGAAGGTGCATTCTTGAGTTATTTCTTGACTTTGACTCTGGAGTGACATTGCAATTTTTTTTTTCAAAATGACCAAATTAATAATTGAATCATCAACAATGTAAATTTGTGGTAGACTTTTGGCGAGGTCACAATATCTGTAGATCTTAGAAAGATAAAGTGCTAAATGTATTATTCATCGAGATTTCTGTGGCCGTGGAGAATCATTACAGAAATTTGCTGCCTTGAAATTAATTGCTGGTGGGAAGTGCTAAGGGTGCGAGGCTCTCAGCTTACCAAGCACTAAGCTATCATTGACTCGGTCACTAAAGCATGTGAGAGCATAGATCTTAGACACAACATTTGCAAGACAAAGGTTTGCTATTGACCTGCCCCCCTCCTACAGTAAAGGTTCACTATGAGGCCATGGAAAACAGGGATCACTTTTCCCGATATAAATGATGAAATTCATAGTAGTCTTCCATGCACCAGCATGGGGTTTGGTTGATTCATAAAAAGGTGTTTGAAGGTCAAAACCTCAGATCAGAGATAAAACTCATGGTCCTCCATTCACCAGGCTGCAGTTGTGCTGCTGCAAGTAAGAATTTAATTGTTCCGTTTCCTAGACCTATGACAATAAAACACTCTTGTCGTCTTGTGTGTAGGAAAGAACTGCAGATGCTGGTTTAAAACCGAAGATAGACACAAAATGTTGGAGTAACACAGCAGGGCAGGCAGCATCTCTGGAGAGAAGGAATGGACCATTCCTCCTCTACAGAGATACTGCCTGTCCCACTGAGTTATGCCCCTGTCCCACTTAGGAAACCTGAACGGAAACCTCTGGAGACTTTGCGCCCCACCCAAGGTTTCTGTGCGGTTCCCAGATGTTTTTGTCAGTCTCCCTACCGGCTTCCACTACCTGCAACCTCCGGCAACCACCTGCAACCTCAGGGAACCGCACGGAAACCTTGGGTGGTGCGCAAAGTCTCCCGAGGTTACCGTTCAAGTTTCCCAAGTGGGACAAGGGCATTACTCCAACATTTTGTGTCTGTCTTTGACTTGTCTTATCAGTCATCCCTGCCTGCCTAAATGCTGCAGAACTACAGCAAGGGCATTAGAAAAATGCCCCAAATTATTTCTGCAATATCCTCCCACTTTATAGGAAGCAAAACTGAATCAATTTCACTGTCTCTTTCATACCAACGTTCACAGTTTTGAGGCCCTAGTTGCACTTCATCAGCTCATTGGGCAGACCTGGTTGTTCTTATACCCAACTGCGGACTCCTGAAATAAACGCTCTATTTCTAAATTCCTTCAGTGTAAGGGACTACCCAGTCTTTAGAGTCAAAGTCCTCAAAACCTTTTTGAAAAATGCAGCAGCCCCCTGTCTCTTGGGAATTCCTTATCTGTGATTACCAGAGAAGGTTGCTCAGGATGGTAATGAGAAATTCCAGTCCTTGCACTTGGAATGCACAGGAGCTCTGTGTAAATCCGTCTTGCCCTCCTACCTCACCTGTGGAAGAGCGTGTGGTTCCCACATTGACCTCATCGTTCACCGTGGTTCTCACAAAACTGCAGGCCATCATTGACCCAGAGGGACTCAGTGAGAAGGTGGAGCTACAGTCGTGTACACCTACTGTACTGTGCCTCTGAATTTCATTTCTTTGCTACTCAGCATGTTTAACGCTACCTACCTGGAATAAATTCCTAGGCATTCATTTGAACCAGTTAATCATAAACTGTTGAATTACCTGCTAACACAAAAACATCTTACATAAACCCGACCACATCTAAAGCTTTATTTCTAATTTTATCCCTCCTCGATAGTTCACTTTTGTGCGCAAAATAACGATTGAATATTTTATGATCAAAAAATGTATTAAACCAAATTTCAGCAGAAGTGCAAATAAATTGCAACACCTTTTGTTTCCACAGATATCGATTAAAAACAATCATTATTTTATATTTCACAGTATTTACATATTATGTAAGTGAAGTGAATGTATAATCAAAGTAACAAACCAACATTTGCTAAATAACTTTTGTGTTCTCATAACGTTCCAAATGGTTTCACTGCTTCTGCAATATCTCTGAAGTGTTGCTACAGACACAACAGGCAATCTCCCAAAGATAGACACAAAATGCTGGAGTAAGTCAGCAGGATAGGAATGGGTGACGTTTCGGGTTGCGGCCCTTCTTTAGACACAGGGTCATCTTCCTATCCCACTGGAGTTACTCCAGCATTTTGTGTTTATCTTCGATGTAAACCAGCATCTTCAGTTCCATCCTAGGCAATTTCTCAAAGTCCCTCAAGCAGCACTGATAAATGATTGGTTAAAGTGTTTTGGATGGTGCTGTTTAAGTTCATCAAATGTTGCAATGAGATCCGTTACATCAACTGCTTCTGCAGACTGGCCTTAATTTAAAATTTCACTTAACAATGCAACACTGCCCTGAACTGTCACCACAAATTATGTGTAGAGCAGGAACTAATGATGTCCTGTGAGTGTAAGCCACAGCCAGGGAACAATTTTAAGCTTTCTGACATGAATGAGAGGATTTTGATCAGATGCTTGGTTGATATACTGCTTGATTTATTCTGCTGCTGGCATCAATAACATGGAGGTGTAAAATAATCTTTTGTCTGGAACCTGTTATATTACCACCAGGCAGATATAATCATGGAGTTGCATTCTTAGGAAAACGGGAGGAATTGTTGTCTTTTAGAAGTCTGTATAACTGATTTATGGCTAATCTATAGTAGTCTATACACTACAAGGTAGTATTGACACATACTTCTTTAATAATTCATATGATTTTATGTTGGAAACTTGCTGCAGATTAGGGTAAGCAGCCAGGCTGCCATGGCATGAAAACACTGATGGCTGAGTGAACAAAAACAGTAAATAACTGTGCTATAAGCCCCTGACTTCTGAGCATCGTAGGTGGACATTTAGAGGATAATTCCCAGTGGAAAAGAGGGTGAAGGGCTAATTTCAATTAAAAAATCCTGAAGCTTAGGTTACTCAACATATTTCTAATCCCATGGTACAGAAGGTATTATCCAAGTAACCCTTCAGTTACCCGCAATCATTTGAATACTTTGATTGATGGAAAGATACAGCATGGAAATAGGCCATTCAGCACACTCCGAGTCCGCAATGACCAACCATCACCTCCATGCTAGTTCTGTGTTATCCCATTTTTTGCATCCACTCCCTACACCCCATGGGGCAATTTACAGGCACCAATTAACTAAAAAACCTGCACATTCTTGGGATTGGTGGGAAACCGAAGAACCCAGAGGAGACCCATGTGGTCACAGGGATAATGTGCAAACTCCACACGGCCAGAACCCGAGGTCAAGATCGAACCCGGGTCTCTGGTGCTGTGGGGCAGTAGATCTCCCAGCTGCACCACTATGCCACCTTTAATCAGGGATTTCCATAAAACTGTTCTGCAGTGTTCCGTGTTGCTCGGGGACATACAGTACTTTCAGAAGGATTAGAAGGGTGGGAAGAGGGTGGTAGATTTCCACACCAATCCTACGAGTCGCTGCCACTTGTAAATCCCCTCCATCAATCCCTCTCATCACTTGCAGAGCAACTGCTGATGCTAAAGCAACCAGCCCAAAATGGGCTGCTTTTCCTGTCAAAACCAAAGGTTTGAGGCCCAGTTGTTGGCGAGCCTCTTGCTTCCGGCTTTGACAGGCAATCACACCAAGTGAACTGCGATTAGTTGCTGGTCCCAAAACCGCTATGAAGATCTATAATTAACTTCCGTTAGAGTTCCAAAATAAGAATGCATTACTTTCTGAATCCCGCTAACATCTTCCATATTACTTAAGTTGCTGTGCAATACCTGGTAACATTGTTGAAAGTACAGCTTTAGCTGAAGTGTGTATGGTGCATGGCAAAGATATTGAAATAGAAATAATCTTTATCTTAATACCCATGCATGGCCTTTAAGCAGGATTCTCAGCACAGTATTTCCTTCCTTAATGTAAAAGGTATTTTTTTGTTCTTATCAGCTCAATTTGTGAATCACATTCTTCAAGCACCTCTAAATGACCTCACCTCTGTGTTACCAGTGTTACTGTGTTTGGAATGGTGCGGGTACCCACTGCTAGAAAACCATTCAGTCAATTGGCGATGTTGGTCATATACAAGGCTTGCATCAGATGTAGTAGGACGGTGGTTAAAGAACAAGTTGATGCATACAATTACATTTGTTAATTATTTTAGTTTAGAGATACAGCGTAGCAACAGGCCGTTCGGCCCACTGAGGCCGTGCTGACCAGCGGTCACCCGTACACTAGTTCTATCCTACAATCTAGGGACAATTTATAGAAGCCAATTTACTTGCACTCTTTGGAGGTGTAGGAGGAAACCGGAGCACCTGGAGAAAATGCACGTGGTCACAGGGAGAACGTTCTAACTGCGTACAGACAGCACTCGACAATCAGGATCGAACCTGGGTCTCTGGTGCTATAAGGCAGCAACTCAAACACTGCGCCACTGTGCCTTATTAAGAGGAATAGTACAGGTGTTAAAGTAAAAGTATTTAATTGATATTTTAAAATCATATTTGCCGTGCTTAACCAATAATGAGTTTTACTAGCAATTGCCAGGTCACATCTACTTGGAGTGATAGTCATTTTTCTTCAGGCATTACAATTATTGATTCATGTGTAACAAGTGAAACTATAAGAATGGATTATTGGAGTAGGCAATTACTGTGTGATTTCTTTAATGAAAGGGTGGGCAAAGTTTGCTCGACTGACCCGGGCGCTGACAAATAGTCGAAGTGTTTTGCAACAGTTGGCTCCAATGAACAAATCTGATGGGGTCCATAAACATTCACGTCTTGCAGAGGTAAGTCCTGAATTCCTTTTTTGTTTGAAATGTTTTTTTCTTCAGAGCATTGGCCAGGACAGAAAGTTTGTAGAGTAAAGAAGTTCAATCCAAAATTTATGACAGGAAAATATTTCATCCTTTAGTCAAAACTAGGGATCAGATGATTAGGTGTAAAGATCAGGGAACAAGGGAAGATAGACACAAAAAGCTGGAGTCAGGCAGCATCTCTGGAGAAATGAACCAGGTGATATTTCAGGTCGGGACCCTTCTTTAGACCGAGTCAGGGGACTGGGATCCATGATCCCTTTCTCTTTAACATACATTTTTTTGTGGATTCACAGCAGGTGTTGGATGGATCATAGCATGTAATTGTGGTGGGATGAGAGATGTTCCTGGTCTCCAGCCCCAGTTTTTATGTGTAAAGGTGCAATCAGAATATTCGGATTCATGAAGATGAAAGGAAAGTTTCTTTAAATGTGTAGTACTTTTTTTGAAATGATGAAATGCTTGGATCATGTACCATACTTTTCTCTGTTTCAGGTTCTACAGCTAGGGTCTGACATCCTTCCTCAATACAAACAGGAGGCTCCAAAGACTCCACCTCACATCATCCTTCACTATTGCACATTCAAAACTACCTGGGACTGGATCATCCTTATCTTAACCTTCTACACTGCCATCATGGTCCCTTACAACGTGTCCTTCAGAACAAAGCAGAATAATATTGCTTGGCTAGTGCTGGACAGTGTGGTGGATGTGATTTTCTTAGTGGATATTGTCTTAAACTTTCACACCACTTTTGTGGGCCCTGGAGGGGAAGTTATATCTGATCCTAAACTGATTAGGATGAACTACTTAAAAACGTGGTTTATCATTGACCTGCTCTCCTGTTTACCATATGACATCATCAATGCCTTTGAAAATGTGGATGAGGTAGGTTGTGATTTTTGGATTTACTGCAGCAAGCAGAAGTGTTCTGTTTCCCTCATTAGTGTTTAACATTGTGCTGTCAGTGTCGGCTTTGATTTGTGGCAGACCTTTGTGATGTAGTCCTGTTAGGGCTAAATTATGTTATTGAATCCACTGAGCTTCTACCTCATTCATCTTGTGGAGTGAACGTCCTGGGATTCTGACACGAATGGCACTTTAGGAAATAATAGAAACAAGGAACTGCAGATGCTGGTCAATATACAAAAGGACACAAAGTGCTGGAGGAACGCAGCAGGTCAGGCAGCATCTCTGCGGATACATGACTTTTCAAGTCAAGATCCTTCTTCAGACAAATCGTAGATGGGGGCGAAGAAAGCCTTTTCTAGCTTTCTCCTCCCCCGCCACTTTTAGTCTAGAGAAGGGTCTTGACCCGAAACGTCATCTATCCATGTTCACTTCCCGACCTGCTGAGTTATTCCAGCACTTTGAGTCTTTTTATGAAATGATGGTCCCATAAAATATTTAGATTCCTGTTTGTAAAGGAAAGACAAAAAACAATTCTGGAAACTGAAACACGTTGCAGATCTTGAAACAATTCTCTGGTTGAACTCACAAGTAAAGTTCAAGGAATGGAAAGCTTTGCAATTAAATATTTACTTCACAAAATAAAGCAAAATTACTCGGATACCATTATAACTAGAGCAGCCCAACACCTTGAAACGTGTTAGTTAGCGGGATCACCCATAGTTTTTGTCAGGTTAAAGTTACTGATGGAAATGGTTGAAGCTCCAAGAGCTGAAACATTTTGTTGCTATGCCTACAATTATTAGAGGATTAAAAAGGAGAAACATAGAAATTAGATGCAGGAGTAGGCCATTCGGCCCTTCGAGCCTAGCACCACATTTAATATGATCATGGCTGATCCTCAGAGAACCACAGATGCTGGAAATCTGCAATAGTAGAAATAAATTCTAGGTTGCAGGAATCCAAAGAGGAAGTTGGCATTATTTGATGCAGCTGACACTACTATTTTGCTTGCAAGTGACAACAGCAGCAATATTTTCTATTTTTGAGTTTTTTTGACCCGACATGCAAATGGCCTTTTAACCCGATATGCAAATAATGTCACACAACTGCTCATGTAGATTCAATTGCATGGCGCCAGGATGTATCAGCCCATCCAGGATTAGCTTATTTCTGCAGTTGTTGCATCACAAGCAGCTGAGATTCATCCCTGATCCAACAAAAAGATTCTTTGTCTCTTTGCTACAAATCATCTTTAACTTTTCTGGTGCAGCGGTTCATGCACTGGAAGCCCGTGTCAGGAATTATGAATGGTTATGTCAGTGAAGACCACAACTAAATCCCAGCAGGAACCGGGTTACAAAGGTTTCACAAAAAAAGCTACAATCTCCCACTACTAAACGTCATAGATTTAGATAGCACCTAAACATGCCCTTTTACCCAACTCGTGCATGGCAACCAGATAAAGTGGACCCATATGCTTGCCATTTGCCCACATCCCTCCAACCTTTTCCCCTGCCACAAGCCTGTCCAAATGTCTTTTAAACATTGTAATTGTACTCACCTCTACCACTTCCTCTAGCGAGTTGTTCTATATTTACCCCAACCTTTTTATCTTTTCACCAAAATCAATAGAAATTAAAATCCAACAGTGTAGGAAGGAACTGCAGATGCTGGTTTGAACCGAAGATGGGCACAAAATGCTGGAGTAACTCAGCGGGACAGCCAACAGCTCTGGAGAGAGGGAATGGGTGACGTTTTGGGTCAAGACCCTGAAGAATGTCACCCATTCCTTCTCTCCAGGGATGCTGACTGTCCCTCTGAGTTACTCCAGCTTTTTATGTTTAAAATCCCACAGGTTTGCATGTTCAAATGGCGAAGGTGAAAATTATGGCCTTCTGAACTTTGCACTTGGTTCTAGTCCTTCTGGAGTAAACCGGATCAGTACAGGAGGATCTAAATTTATGCTGGATAGTTCTCTTTGCCCACCCAAGGATGATTCTATGATTTTATTTTCAGCTTGTGTTTTTTTTCCCCCATGATCTATAGAAACAGGTGTAAGGTCAGCAAGGATTAATCTAAAACATTTGAAAACCACAAAACCTGGATTCAGTGACCTAAATCTGAGCGATTGACTTTGAAGGAGCAGTTCTGCTGCAGCGCTAATCAAGAATGAAAGGGAATTGTTACAGATAACAGGATGCTGAAAGGCATGATAAGAATATTTTTTCAAAGTAATAAATGGTGCAATGCTTCAGCAGATGCACTCTTCACGTTGAACGGTGTCAGGATTTATGTGATTGAATCACAGTAGTAGATAAAGGTTAGTACATTGACGAGAGCTCCCAGCAGCCCGCTGCCACAAGTGATAATACTCAGACATGGTGGCACTATCCAGCCATTCCTAGAACAACCAAATCTTAAGTGAGATTGTGTTACAATTTCACTTCTCCGCAGATAGCCATTTCCCACTTTGATATCTACTGATGCACTGTGTGAAAAGGTCGCAATGACTGACACCATCCCAGCTGAGGTTTCACCAAGTTCCTGAAATTTTAATTCTCAATATAATTACTCAAAAAAAAAACCGTGGCAACGTTCAGCTATGAAAACTTAGTTTTCAATGCATTAAAAAGTCTCAGGCCACTCACCTTGCAGAATGAGTTCATCATCTGCATGATCCATGTACAATGAATCCTCATGCAGACATGACTGGGATTTCTCTCATTGTTGCCTCCACAAGGGAGTGAAGCTACTTGACTGTCGGTCCCAAGAGTCAGGAAGTCAAGTTGCAGCTTTATAAAACAGTATCCTGGCCGTATTTTGTAGCATTGTGTGCATTTCTGGTTGCCCCATTACAGGAAGAACGTGAAGGCTTTGGAGGGTTGGCAAGGGCTTGGATGAGTTTTACAGGTATGCTGCCTGATTTAAGGGGTATTAGCGAGGGACAGTTTGGAGAAACATGGATTATTTTCTCTGAAGCATTGGAGGCTGATTGGAGACCTGATAGAAGTTTATAAAATGATTTGAGGCTCAGGGCAGCACAATGGTGCAGAGGTGGAGTCGGTGCCTTGCGGTATCAGAGATCCCGGATTCAATCCTATGGGTGCTATCTGTATGAAGTTTGCACGTTCTCTCTGCGTCTGCATGGGATTTCTCCAGGTGCTCCAGTTTCTTCCCACACTCTAAAGATGTGCAGGTTTGTAAGTTAATTAGGTTCTGTGAATTGTTCCTAAGTATCTAGGATACAGCTAGTGTACAGGTGATCTCTGAACTCAGTGGGTCGAAGGACCCGTTTCCACTCTGTATTACTAAACTAAACTAAAACTATGGGTAGATAGTCAGAGCCTCTGTTTCAGGGTGGACAAATAGCAAAGGGCATAGCCATATCATTTGAGGTCAGAGGAGAAAGGTTTAAAGGAGATATGTAGGGCAAGTTTTTACACAGAGAGGGTAGGTACCTGGAACGAACTGCCAGCAGTGGTGGTTGAAGCAAATATGACATTGGTGTTTAAAAGACATTTAGATAGGCACATGAATGTGCATGGAATGGAGAGAGATAGATTGTGTACTGGTGGAAGGATTAGTATAACATTGCATCGAGACAGCGTAAGGTGAACTGCTTGTTTCTGTGCTGTACTATTCTATCTTCTCAATGCACATTGAAGAAACTTTGCTTTTACTATTCTGCCACTCCCTATTTCTAGCGCTGAACAATTTGACAATGAATTTAAAATGTAAATCGACAGTTCAAATGATTTAAATTTGAAATTAATTATTTTTAAGTAGTCTTTCGCAATTTAAACACCAATCAATGGTATCTGCATGTTTGATATTCAAAACAATGAACTGTTTATATTATTCATTGTATACAAAGGATACAAAGGACATTTATTGTCACAAACACCAATTGGTGTAGTGAAATTTGACTTGCCATTGCAGCACACAAATAAAGATAAGACACAACATTAAAGAATTTAACAATAAATATAAAAACATCCCCCCCCTATACTGGTTCCCACTTTGAGGGAAGGCAGCAGAGTCCAGTCCCGTCCCCTGTTCACCCATAGTCGGGCTTATTGAGGTCTCCGCAGTCGCCGTTTCGGCGGCCCGATGCTTCAGGCCCCCTCGCTGGATGATGGAGCTCCGGCGTCGGAAGAACACTCTTCAGCGGCTCGGAGTGCCCGGAGCAGCCGCTTCCTCCCCGGAGACCGCGGCTCCCGAAGTCCACAGGCCGCGCTGGTCGGAGCTCCGACACTGGTGATCTCGGCGCGACATCCCAGGCTCCGCGTTGTTCAAACTCCAGCGCCACCCACAGCTGGACGCTCCACAGACCACAGCTCCGCGATGTTGCAGTCGGCGGTCTCAGCACTCTGGAGCTTACCACACGGCGACCCGGGTAAGGCATCGCCCTCTCCGTGATGGTGCCTCAGCGCTGTGCCGCCAGTGAAGCTGAAGTTCAGGCCAGTCCCGGCAGGAAAACGCAGCTCCAGTCTGTTGGTAGGCCGTGAGGAGTGGGCGAAGATGCGGCTCAGAGAAAAGCGCATCTCCGACCAGGTCGGGACTGAGAAAAATAGTTTCCCCCTTCCCCCCCCCCCCCCCACCTCACCCCACATAAAAGACTAGAAGACAACTAAAACAAACACTTTCTACTCACTAAAAATAAAAAAAGGGTGAAAGGACTAACAGCTGCTGGCAGGGCAGCCATACTCGACGGTGCCCCCACACTAGGACAATTTCATAGCCGATTTAATTGATGTCATTTATCGGTGAGAGAGTTGACTGGAAAGAGACCCGAGCAGGGATGACCGTGGAAAAGCAATGGAAGGTATTTTGGAGAATAATACAGAAGGTGCAGGATCAGTTCATTCCAAAGAGGAAGAAAGATTCTAAGAGGATTAAGAGGTGACTGTGGCTGACAAGGGAAGTCAAGGACAGTATGAAAATAGAAGAAGAATAACATAGCAAAGATGAGCAGGAAGCCGGAGGATTGGGAAACTTTTAAAGAGCAACAGAAGATAACTAAAAAGGCAATATGGGGAGAAAAGATGAGGTACGAAGGTAACATAGCCATGAATATAAAGGAGGATAGTATAAGCTTATTTAGGTATAGAAACATAGAAATTAGGTGCAGGAGTAGGCCATTCAGCCCTTCGAGCCTGCACCGCCATTCAATATGATCATGGCTAATCATCCAACTCAGTATCCCGTACCTGCCTTCTCTCCATACCCTCTGATCCCCTTAGCCACAAGGGCCCCATCTAACTCCCTCTTAAATATAGCCAATGAACTAGCCTCGACTACCCTCTGTGGCAGAGAGTTCCAGAGATTCACCACTCTCTGTGTGAAAAAAGTTCTTCTCATCTCAGTTTTAAAGGATTTCCCCCTTATCCTTAAGCTGTGACCCCCTGTCCTGGACTTCCCCTACATCGGGAGCAATCTTCCTGCATCTAGCCTGTCCAACCCCTTAAGAATTTTGTAAGTTTCTATAAGATCCCCTCTCAGTCTCCTAAATTCTAGAGAGTATAAACCAAGTCTATCCAGTCTTTCTTCATAAGACTGTGAAGAAGAAAACAAATAGTTAAGATAAATGTTGGCAGAAACAGATTAATTTATTATGGGGAACAAGGAAATGGCAGATGAGTTGAACAGGTACTTTGGATCTGTCTTCACTAAGGAGGACACAGTCAATCTCCCAGATGTACTAGTGGCCAGAGGACCTCGGGTGACTGAGGAAGTGAAGGAAATTCACATTAGGTAGGAAATGGTGCTGGGTAGACTGATGGGACTGAAGGCTGATAAATCCCCAGGGCCCAATTGTCTGCGTCCCAAGGTACTTGAGGAAATGGCTCAAGAAATCATGGATGCATTGGTGATCATTTTCCAATGTTCTGTAGATTCTGGATCAGTTCCCATGGATTGGAGGGTAGCTAATGTTATCCCACTTTTCCAGAAAGGAGGGAGAGAGAAAACAGGGAATTATAGACCAGTTAGCCTGACATCACTGGTGGGGAAAATGCTGGAGACAATTATAAAAGATAAAATAGCGGCACATTTGGATAGCAGTAACAGGATCGGTCCGAGTCAGCATGGATTTACAAAGGGGAAATCATGCTTGATTAATCTTCTTGAATTTTGTGAGGATGTGACTAGGAAAATGGACAAGGGAGAGCCAGTAGATATACTTGGACTTTCAGAAAGCCTTTGATAAGGTCCCACATGGGAGATTAGTGGGCAAAATTAGAGCTCATGGTATTGGGGGTAAGGTACTGACATGGTTAGAAAGTTGGTTGTCAGACAGGAAACAGAGAATGGGGATTAATGGGTCCCTTTCAGAATGGCAGGCTGTGACCAGTGTGGTACCACAAGACTCGGTGCTGGGGCCGCAGCTATTTACAATATACATTAATGATTTAGATGAAGGGATTAAAAGTAACATTAGAAAATGTACAGATAACACAAAGCTGGGTGGCAGTGTGAACTGTGAGGAGGATGCTATGAGGATGCAGAGTGACTTGGACAGGTTGGGTGAGTGGGCAAATGCAGCTTAATGTGGATAAATGTGAGGTTATCTACTTTGGTGGCAAGAATAGGAAGGCAGATTATTATCTGAATGTTAGAAAAGGGGAAGTACAACGTGATCTGGGTATCCTTGTTCATCAGTCACTGAAAGTAAGCATGCAGGTACAGCAGGCAGTGAAGAAAGCTAATGGCACGATGGCCTTCATAACATGAGGAGTAGAGTATAGGAGCAAAGAGGTCCTTCTACAGTTGTACAGGGCCCTAGTAAGACCACACCTGGAGTATTGTGTGCAGTTTTTGTCTCCAAATTTGAGGAAGGACATTCTTGCTATTGAGGGAGTGCAGCGTAGGTTCACGAGGTTAATTTCCGGGACTGTCATATGTTGAAAGAATGGAGCGACTGGGCTTGTATACATTGGAATTTAGAAGAATGCGAGGATATCTTATTGTAACATATAAGATTATTAAAGTATTGGACATGCTCGAGGTAGGAATCATGTTCCCGATGTTGGAGGAGTCCAGAACCAGGGGCCACAGTTTAAGAATAAGGGGTAGGCCATTTAGAACGGGGATGAGGAAAAACATTTTAACCCAGAGAGTGGTGAATCTGTGGAATCCTCTGCCTCAGAAGGCAGTGGAGACCAATTGTCTGGATGCTTTCAAGAGAGAGCTAGATAGAGCTCTTAAAGATAGCGTGGTCAAGGGATATGGGGAGAAGGCAGGAACTGGGTACTGATTGTGGATGGTCAGCCATGATCACAGTGAATGGCGGTGCTGGCTCGAAGGGCCTACTCCTGCACCTATTGTCTATTGACAAATAGTTTTCAGGTTATTTTACAAGACAGCAGTCTTTCTCAATCAACATTTAATAAAAAATAACCTGATATTTCAAAAGATTCTGATTTATTACATTAATAGTTTAGTTTAGAGGTACAGTGCGGCATCAGGTCCTTCGGCCCACTGAGTCCGCACCGACCAACGACATCTGCACATTAACACTACACTACACACACGAGGGACAATTTTACAGTTACATCAAGCCAATTAACCTACAAATCTGTACGTCTTTGGAGTGTGGGAGTAAACCGGAGATCCTGGAGAAATTCCATGCAGGTCACGGGGAGAACGTAAAACTCGGTGCAGAAAAGCACCTGCAGTTGTAACGGGTATAGCTTGGACCCAATAGCAGCACAGAATCAGGCAGGTATAATTGGTAATGAACCTTATTACGATACTGTAACACAGAGTAGAAACACAGGAATGGGTACACCGTACTCACACAGAGGCTCAGGATTGAGCGAGGGTTCCGAAGAGGGGCAGGCAGGAGACGTAGTCGGGGTAGCGGAAGGTCCGGTAACCAGGAGATCCAACACACGATGCAAACAAACCAGCGAGGGACAGACGAAAGGAGAGTTGAAGTCAGGCAGGTAGTCGAGGAGCCGTTGCAGGGATACACCAAACAGCCCAGGAGAGAGGCAGACAGAAACCAGGAGGTCGGGGACAGAAGGCTGAGGTGCTATCCGGGAAGATGACAGGACGGAATGGTCAGGGGCAGGCAGGTTCGAATCCGTGTAGGCAGTCGGGAAATCGCTGGAGAGTCTTGCATGAATGCTGAGAACAATCTGACACTGTGTGAATGGTGAGGAGAGTCTATATACCGGGTTAATAGGTGATCAGAGGCAACTGAGTGCAACAGGTGAGGAGAGTTAGGCAGATGAGAGGGGAGTGGCAGGCAGGCAGGTGAGGAGAAGGAGGGACCGGTGGAAAAGTACTGGGAGGTGAAGTGGATGAGAATGAGGAGAGGGCAGACTGTGACAGCAGTCAGGATCGAACCCTATTGCTGTAAGGCAATAGCTCTAAGGCTATGCCACCATGCTGCCCAATACATTTAACTCTAATTGCTTTTCCCCCATTGAATTTATTTGCAAAATATAAAATGTACTTGAGATGTAACATTCAATAATTCAATGCATTAATAATAGATGAAGTTAGGATTATGAGGCACCATTATTGAATGCCCTTTATCAGCATGATAATTAAATACTTCAGGGATTCTATCTTACTCAGAAGTCATTTTGCACATGCGAGCAAAGAGCTTATCAATGCTCAAGGCTAGACTTTTCTTTCTCATCTCTGAGCCTAAATTTACCGGAGCTGTTTTGTGTGGTCAGCATAAAGCCCCTGTCCCACTTAGGAAACCTGAACGGAAACCTCTGGAGACTTTGCGCCCCATCCAAGGTTTCCGTGCGGTTCTCGGAGGTTGTAGGTGGTTGCCGGAGGATGCAGGTAGTGGAAGCAGGTAGGGAGACTGACAAAAACCTCGGGAACCGCACGGAAACCTTGGGTGGGGCGCAAAGTCTCCAGAGGTTTCCGTTCATGTTTCCTAAGTGGGACAGGGGCATAAGGATACAACTAGGGCTTGATTTGCTTGTTCCTCACAGTTGAAAATATACCTTCCTATATAATAACTGGAAAGCACTGTTATAATAACCCCTTCAGCCATTTCTCTACTTTTGGCCAAGGTTTGCTGACTCCCATGCACGTTGTCAGTTGCAATCAACTAGCAAAGAAGTCTCATTTTCCATGAGTTCTCCACTGTGCTTACATAAATACTGCTGCAGTACAAAACAGGAAATGCTGGAAACACTCAGTGGGTCAGACAGCAACTGTGAAAAGATAAACAGAGTTGACATATTGGGTTGGACAGCCTTGGTGAAAGGCAAAGTCTGACAAAAACAAAATCCGACCTGAAAACTGAACTCTTTCTTTTTCCCACAGGTACTGACTGAACATTTGGGTGTCTGCACCATTTTCTATTTTTTCTTCGATTTCCAGCATTTGTGGGGTTTTTTTTGATTTTCATTTACTGTTCCAGTCCAATGGTACTAGGAAACATCTTGCATTTAATGCAATATTTAAAAATAATAATTAAAATAACTAGGTTTGAGTACGTGGTACCTTAATCTAGGTGTTTGTCATAACTGGAAAACTATGCTTATGTTATTGGTTTGTGCTCTTTTTGAGAAACTAAAGGGCCTGTCCCACTTGGTGATTTTTTTCGGTGACTGCCGGCGTCATATCAGTGTCGCCAAAAGATTTTGAAACATTTGAAAACGGCGACAAAAAAACGTTGCGACACTTAAAAAAACACCCCGCATCATATTGCATCACGCCACGCCAAACCACGCCACGCCTTATCACCGCCGCTTCACGCCACAATTTTTTTGGTGATCTGATACGTCAATGATGCCGACAGTCGCCGAAAAAATCGGCTAGTGGGACAGGCCCTTAACTGTTTCTTCCCCATTTTCTAATTGTACCGACACTGTTTTCTATCAGAACATCAGTCTGCTTATAACTATTGCATGCATTCATATCAATATCTGTGCTTCCATCCAATAACAGTCACTTATTAATGTTGCAATCCAGACATAATGATAAGACTTCTAGATACAGTACATAATAACTATGTACCTTCGATGTATCTCTGGAACTCTCTGCCACAGAGGGTAGTTGAGGCCAGTTCATTGGCTATATTTAAGAGGGAGGTAGATGTGGCCCTTGTGGCTAAGGGGATCAGGGGTTATGGAGAGAAGGCAGGTACAGGATACTGAGTTGGATGATCAGCCATGATCATATTGAATGGCGGTGCAGGCTCGAAGGGCCGAATGGCCTACTCCTGCACCTAATTTCTATGTTTCTATGTTTCTATGATATCTCCCTTTCCCCTGACGCTCAGCCTGAAGAAGGGTCTCGACCCGAAACATCACCTATTCCTTTTTTTCCAGAGATGCTGCCTGACCCACTGAGTTACTCCAGCTTTTAGTGTTTATCTTCAGTTTAAAACAGCATTTGCAGTTCCTTTGTACACATGATAACTGCTTTCGAGCTTAGCATTCATCTGTGTTCAAGATTCCATCTGCTTCCATGGATTCATTTCTGTCATTACATTTTGCTTGGAAATTACTGCGCCAGACTGGCAGAGGAGGTGGTGGAAGTGTGGGGGTCATGTGGAAGAGAAGTGTTGACAAAATGAAACCAACACATTGTCCATCCATTAATACCTCATTTTACGGGAGTGACTTTTGCATCTCAACTCCCTGCAGTAACTTGGTGTCTGCCCAGAGTTACCTGAAGAAATTAATAACTTGAGCTAAAAAGTTGCTTGTCACAAGCAGAGCCAAATTTGAAAAATGACACTGAGTTTTTAGTGATTTCACGTATACTGATATATTTACACCTAATTTACAGTTGAATGAAGGACTTATACTTTATTAGCGCATGGGATCGGTACCTTGGATTTTTATTGGTGTCTGCTGTGTGTGGAATAGTACTATGGGTTCCTGTCAAGTTTTCAATTAAAAATAACATCAAGTGCATTTGATTATTAATCTCTCCCCTGTGGTTTGGAATTAAAGGATCCATAACTTCAATAAAGCCGGGTTATGAAGCTTCTAACGATCACTGCATGATGCTCCTTAAATAGAAATGCTGTTGAAATCAAAATTTAAAGTTGAAGATTTAAACCAAGGGTCCAGACATTGGAAGAGTGAAATTAAATGGACAGCACTTACAAAGAAACGTCACAGACATGATGGGCAAAGAATGCAGTTACTGCGATCCATAATTCTAATTCTCGTTGTATCGTAGGAGTCAGCGATTAACATTATTTTTGGCTTTTGTCTTTAAAAACAACATTGAGTCATGGAGTGGTAGTTATGCAGCATGAGAACAGGCCCTTTAGCCCACCTCATCCATGCCAACCAAGGTGTTTTCCTGAACCAGTTCCATTTACCTTCGCCCACATGTCTTTTAAAGGTTCTAATTGTAGCTATCTCTACCACTTCTTCTGGCAGCTTGTTCCATATACCCACCACACTCTGTCTGGAAAAACTTGCCCCCTCAAGTCCATTCGAGATCTTTAAGCATCCGGGTTCATGAGGCTAAAGAGCTGTGTTTGATGGTAAATGTTGAAACTTTGGATTGGGAGATTAATTGCTAAGGTCTGAGGGTGAATGGAAAGGCTTTGACTTGTAAGGCTAAGTGCTGTGTTTGAGAATAAGTGTCGAGGCTTTGGCTCAGGGTGAGCAGGCTGAGTGGTGGGTGATGCTAAGGAAAGGTGTTTTTGTGAATTTCATTTTTAGTCTGTGAAGGTGGGTTGGCAGTTTAGGGCAGTGCTATGCTCTTCCTGCAGGGTGTCGGAAGCCAGGGAAAGTCACAGGGGGACTACACGTGTGGGAGTTGCATCCACTGCAGCTCCTAATTGACCGAGTGATTGAACTGGAGCTGCAGCTGTACGACCCCAGGATTGCCTGGGAGACTGAGAGCATCATAGTTAGGAGTTATACTAAAGTGAATAGGAGATGGGGGGGTGGGGTTGCCAGCATACTGCCTGGATTAATGGGTTTGAGCTACAGGGACAGGTTGGATGGACTTGGATTGTTTTCTCTGAAATGTCATAGGTTGAGGGGAGACTTGATAAAAATATATAAAATTATGAGAGGCACAGATAGGGCAGACTATCAGATTCTTTATTCCCAGTAGAAATGTAGCTATAAAGTAAAGGGGAAAATATAATGGAGATCGGCTAGGCGTCATGTTCAGCACAAACATTGTGGGCTGAAGGGCCCGCTCCTGTGTGGTACTGTTCTATGTTCTGTGACAAAGTGGGCTGAAAGGCCATGCTGTACCACTCTTTTTCTCACTCCCTTGCCTACCGGTTTGTGAAGACTGACAATTTAAAAGGTTTGGTCGTAATAATGTTACAAATGTGCATTTTCTTTTGGTCATGATTGAAATGTGGAACAAATCAAGCCCTTTGAAGTCATGGGCAAATTCGTATGCTAAATCAAATGTGGAAGTGACTGTACATAAATAGAAACAGAATTGTTTGTGGAAGTATGAATATATGGCTCCTTAGATTGAATCAGCCTCATCTTACTGCTTACACATACGGAAAGGATATCTCTGACGAGAGGCATTCTCGCAATTTCTATTGCCTGAGGAACATTATTTAAAGGACATGAGGTTGCTGACTATAAAAAATGTCAAAGTGGAGAGAGTATTTATAGAGATATTAGTTCAGTTTTGATTAACAATGTTCTAGTAGTAGATCGACACAAAGGGAGTAACTCAGCAAGCCAGACAACATCTCTGGAGAAAAAGGATGGGTGACGTTTTGGGTCGGAACCCTTCTTCAGATAATTCCATCCTACACAATGTTCTAGTAGTATAGTATTCTTTCGGTATCTAGAACCAGGTTTTCTTGTGTTTTGTCCCATGCCGATCAAAATTCTAGTAATGCCCAGACCAGATTATTCCATGGTGGATGAAGTGAGATGGACTGGGTCAAATTAAAATATTTTGTGACAAACTGGCTGTTTCAAGGTGGTAATATAAATTGCAGTAAAGATAATACAAAACAAATGTATTTGTATCCAATCTAGAATTGTAACGAGAATTGTATATTTTTAGTTTAGTTTAGTTTAGTGTAGTTTAGAGATACAGCGCAGAAATAGGCCTTTTGTCTCACTGGGTCCGCGCCGACCAGCGATCCCCGTACACTAAGCACTATTCTACACACTGGTGATAATTTACAATTTTTACCGAAGCCAATTAACGTACAAACCTGTACGTCTTCAAAGTGTGGGAGAAAACCCATGTGGTCATGGGGAGAATGTACAAACTCCATACAGACAGCACCCATAGTCAGGATCAAACCCGGGCCTCTAGCGCTGTAAGGCAGCAACTCTACCGCTGTGTCCCCATGCCGTATTTCATGGTATTTTCATTTGGTTGATATAGGAGGCAGCTTCATGGTGCTTGAGATGCCAAGCAGGAAGTTACAAAATGATATTTCACATAATTTTGAATTGTGAGCTGCAAATTTGTTGTAAAAAAGTCCAGCTAGATTACTAATATTCTTTATAGGCAAAACACTCTTCAAACTAAACTCAACCATGTTTGATGTTCCTCACATGCGGTTAATTCTTAATTCATTAATTCTTAATGGGCGTGAGGAAGAAGGACTATAATGCCTGGCAATCTTATACAAATCCTAAGATGAAATCAATGTCAATAGAGTAAATAATAATTTACTTTGTTTTAGATTTTGACCGAAAATATATATTTTCAATTTATGTTAAATTAATGGCTGGGAAGAACTATTCCTGTTTCCTGAGTAGATACAACTCTTTGGGCCTTAATTTATCTTAATATTTGTTATGTCAGCTGACAGAATGCATTGCAATTGCAGAGTAAATACTTTTAATCCAAAAGCCTTGGTAAAAATATAGATCCATATCTATTATTTCAGTTTGAGTTTAATAAACTTAATTTAACAGTGATTAAAACAGTTGGAAATGTGTGAAATGCTGGGAAGACTATATTGCATAATAGAATTATATAATTTCACAACAGATCTTCATCTCAACATGTGTAGGAAAGAACTGCAGATGCTGGTTTAAATTGAAGGTAGACACAAAATGCTGGAGTAACTCAGCGGGACAGGCAGCATCTCTGGAGAGAATGAATTTGTGACATTTTGGGTCTCATTCCTTCTCTCCAGAGATGCTGCCTGTCCCACTGAGTTACTCCAGCATTTTGTGTCTACCTTCATTTCAACATGCCAGCTTCAATTAATTCACCATGTCCTTTCACTGTGTGATGTTTCCCACTAAACTAGATGTGGAGGGACAGATTTTCCTGTGTTAGATTTGGATACAAATAATTGTCTGAGCAAAGTATATGGAGAGAACACAAGCTGGAAGAATCCAATGTTCTCATTAGATCCCGTTGATGTTGTAATCATCCTGTTGATAAGTGTGAAAAAGATTGGACAGTCTTTGTTAAAGGTGTGGAACTTGCTCAGTTTCATTCTGACTACACTCAACAACAAGTAAGGTTGTACACCAAATAAAAACAATTCACCATTAACAACAATACCATCATATTTGTATCGTAAGCACCATTTGTAATGTCTGTCAGTGGGCCATACTCGCATCTTTCATTATTAATGAACAAAGCCACATACTTCTGCTACTTTAGAGAAGTATCAAAATTTGGCACAGAATTAGGTCATTCAGCCCATCATAGTGTCCAGACTCTTTTAGAGAACTATTCTGAAATAGTGCCTTTGGATCCTGCACCTAATTTCTATGTTTCTATGTTTCTATGGATGGCTGGCCCCATGGGCTGCCATAATCCTGTCAAATGAGCATCTCTCTCTCTCTTTCTCTGTCTCCATCTCCATCTGTCTCTGTCTATGTTTCTATCTCTCACTGTCTGTCTCTGTCTCTCACTGTTTTTGTCTCTATCTCTCTCTATCACAGTCCCTCTCCCTCTCCCTCTCCCTCTCCCTCTCCCTCTCTCTCTATCGCAGTCTCTGTCACTGTCCCTATCTGTCTCCGTCTCTGTCTCTATTTCTCTTCTGTTTTGGTATCTATTGTAACATAACACAAATCCTTCTCTGTTGATTTCAGGGCATTAGCAGTTTGTTCAGTTCCCTGAAGGTTGTGCGTCTACTGAGACTTGGCAGGGTTGCCAGGAAGTTAGACCATTACCTTGAATATGGCGCAGCAGTGCTGGTTCTTCTGGTCTGCGTCTTTGGTTTGGTGGCTCACTGGCTCGCCTGCATCTGGTACAGCATCGGGGACTACGAAGTAATCGATGAAGTCAGCAACCAAATAAAAACAGACAGCTGGCTCTACCAGCTTGGACTAAGTATTGGAACACCCTACCATTTTAATGCCAGTGGTACTGGACAGTGGGAAGGGGGACCCACAAAGGATTCACTGTATATATCCTCCCTTTACTTTACCATGACAAGTCTTACCACCATAGGATTTGGCAACATTGCTCCAACCACGGATGGAGAGAAGATATTTTCTGTGGCCATGATGATGGTTGGCTGTAAGTATATGCAATTTTTTTTAAACTGCCATTAAAGATGGGTTACCAAATGATTTTATTTAAATTCTGGAAGCCATTAAGATGTTATGTTGATTTAGATTGGTTGGAGCAGTGCTTTTTGTAAGTCAGACTTATCTGTGCTTGCTTGGTTTTTAATGTACTTTGCTCCCAAAGATGCTGCAGGTACTAATAGCTGAAAACATAATGAGAGCAACATGTCATCAGGGACGTGGGGGATCAACGACATAATTCCTTAACCAGCCGGAGTTTAGGACTGAGAAATAACCAGCTAGGATGAATGAGGGACAGATACATTGAAGTGAAAAATAAAAAGTGGAAGGAAAGAAACATTGGTTAAGAGACAGCGAAGAAATGAATGGAAAGAAAATGTAATTGTCAACAACAATTCACAACCAATAGTTAGAAGGCACCACACACTTAATTGTTCACATTCGAGGTGAAAGAGATTTATTTTGCAGTCATTAATATTCATCACATAGTTAAAAGGTACCAATTGGAAACGTTTCATTCTGCAGTGAGTTTAACAGGCAATTAATATGAACGTCCAGCAATTTCATTAAAATCATCGGGTGGTTAAAATCAATATCCTGTTCTTTTGAAGCAAGTGGAGCTACAATATGTGGCATTTTGCAGTTCACAAGCTACCTCTTCCTTGCCACATGGCAGGCTGATTAATACGCTGCTAAAGGTGTGTGTCACTCACAAGTCTTCACGAGCAAAAATTGGGTAGTTTCACACAAAATGCTGTGAAATAATTATCTCGTTGATATCATCTTCTTCTATCCAGCAGCATTGAAACAAGGAAAGACAGGAGGAGATTAAAACAAATTGGTTTGGCAAAGTTTGTGGAAATATGCATTATGGTTAGAAGCAACATTATTAAATCATTATTGCAACGTGTACTTTGTTGGTATGAATGGTTACATGAAAGGTTGTAAGCTGTTTAATATATTACCATTATTATTGTAATCCTAAATTCCTAAGTGGTACAGTAATTCGTTAACTATATTTGAAAATTGCATTATTTTTCATTTCATGTAATTTCGTTTGTATCCTTCCATCTCCATGAGATATGTCAATGCAGCCTTCAAACGTAAGTGAGGTTATACCATGCAACCTCTTTAGCTTGTGGTTTGTCAATGTATATAAGGTTTGCCTGATATTGACTGCAAGTTATCATTCATACTTCTACACATGGATTAACATTTTATCTTCAGAGCCAAAACATTCTAGGTTTTTCCTTTTGCCAATGCTACCTAACGTGCTTAGCACATCTGAAATGTTCTGTTTTCTATTGAACACTGTGGAAATTTCAGTGGGAAGGTTATAACTTGGAAATATATGATTGTAGTATTGGAGGTGAAGATTTATTGGTTACATGTGATTGACCTTGTAATCGTTATTGTAAGCCACATCATAATATCAATCCAATTTCTGTTCCAATTTCCATTTCACAAACCAAAATTTCTCTTTGTGTTACTATTAGAGCTGTTGAATAATTCATTATTTTGTTAGATCTGTGATCTGCCACAGACGGTTGTGGAGGCCAAGTCAATAGATATTTTTAAGGCAGAGATTGACAGATTATTGATTATTAAGGGATCAACGATTATGGAGATAAGGCAGAAAAATGGGGATGAGAGGAAAGGATAGATCAGCCATGATTGAATGGCAGAGTAGACTTGATGAGCCAAATGGCCTAATTCTGCTCCTACAATGTATGAATTTATAAGAGTGGAACAATTCAGATAGAACATAGGAACAGGCTCACCATGTCTGAGCTGACTATGATGCCAATCAATAATCTTTCTGCAAGTCCTTGGCATCATAAGGCGGCATGGTGATGCAGGGATAGAGTTGCAGGTTAATTGGGTTGGTAAAATTGTAAATTGTCCGAAGTGTGTGTTAATGCGTGAGGATTGCTGGTCTGTCCCGACCCGGTGGGACGATAGGGCCTGTTTCTGCGCTGTGTCCCTAAACTAAACTAATCTGTTTTGCTTCAATATTTGCCCTACTCACAAAAGTAAAACCTACCTAGTCAGTGCAGAGAATAGTTTTGTACGTACTCTAGCAGCCATCTACAATTTTGATTCGGACTGCATAGAGAATGCTGATAAATAATGGCCCTGTGGCGAGTACTCCTGCCATCCTCTTGCTTAAATCTTTAGTCATATTTCTGTTATCTGATTATTTTGACTGTCTCAGCTGGTGTTATCAAAATCTGTGCTTGCTGTCATATGGGAAGCTAGAGAGCACACCAGCATTGTAGGTAGATGCCAAAGTGATCATTTGAATTAATCATTTGTAGTTGCTGCCTGGCTCCTGTGGAGTTTATCTCATGAAAGCTACATGGATGATAACAGGATGTTCCAAAAAAGCTCGGTAACAAATGACACAGTTGGTGCATCAATAAAAGCTACAGAAGATAAGGATATGATAAAGTTATTTCATGCATCCAGCTCCAGAACATCATCTGTAACATTATTTATTTATACCTGTTTTTGATTTGATCCCCCCGGTGCTGTATGACAAGATTTCCTTTGCTGCTTCTGTTGATCTGATAATAACAATTCAGAAATGGATAGTTAGTGACTTCAATCAATTAGAATCAATTTTTCAAAATGACAAAGAACTGAATGGAGTTTAACGTATTGGATGCAATTGGATGTGTTTTTATCTTGTTTTAACTTGTTTTGGTTGCACTGATCATTTCATTGTATTTCTAAGTACAATGACAATAAAGGCTTATTAATATTATTATTATTATTATTATTATTATTATTATTATTATTATATCTACACTAGGTTTACCTGCCCGTGTTTGGCCCAGATCCCTCTAAACCTTTCCTGTACCATTCATGTTCCTGTCCAAATGTATTTTAAATGCCTGCCTCAACTACCTCCTCTGACAGCTTGTTCCATATACCCAGCACCTTTGGTGCGAATAAGTTGCCCCTCAGGTTCCTATTAATTTTTTCTTCACTCATCTATGTCCTCTGCTTGTTGATTTCCCTAATCTGGGTAAAAGACTACCCTCGACATCTACCCTGTCTATAGTAGTGGAATATGTTCAAGATAATTAGGGCGGCACGATGGCACAGCTTGTAGAACCGCTGCTCTCGCAATGCCTACGTCCAAGATTTGTTCCAGACCTCAAGTGCTGTCTGTGTAGAGTTTGCACATTCACCCTATGGGTTTTCTCCAGGTGCTCCAGTTCCCTCCTACATCCCAAGGATGTATGGGTTGGGAGGTTAATTGGCTACTGTAAATTTACCTCACTGTGTTGGTGAGTGATAGAATCTTGGTAGCACAACGAACAGTAGAAACATAGAAAATAGGTGCAGGAGTAGGCCATTCGGTCCTTCGAGCCTGCACCGCCATTCAATATGATCATGGCTGATCATCCAACTCATTATCTTGTACCTGCCTTCTCTCCATATCCTCCTGATCCCTTTAGCCACAAGGGCCACATCTAACTCCCTCTTAAATATAGCCAGTGAACTGGCCTCAACTACTTTCTGTGGCAGAGAATTCCACAGATTCACCACTCTCTGTGTGAATTTTTTTTTCTCATCTCGGTCCTAAAAGATTTTCCTCTTATCCTTAAACTGTGACCCCTTGTTCTGGACTTCCCCAACATCGGGAACAATCTTCCTGCATCTAGCCTGTCCAACCCCTTAAGAATTTTGTAAGTTTCTATAAGAACCCCCTTCCATCTTCTAAATTCTAGTGAATACAAGCCGAGTATATCCAGTCTTTCTTCATATGAGTCCTGCTATCCCAGTCAGTCTGGTGAACCTTCTCTGTACTCCCTCTATGGCAAGAACGTCTTTCCTCAGATTAGGAGACCAAAACTATACGCAATACTCCAGGTGTGGTCTAGCCAAGGCCCTGTACAACTGCACTAGAACTTCCCTGCTCCTACACTCAAATTCTTTTGTTATGAATGCTAACATACCATTTGCTTTCTTCATTGCCTGCTGCACCTGCATGCCTACTTTCAAAGACTGGTGTACCATGACACCCAGGTCTCGTTGCATCTTCCCTTTTCCTAATCGGCCACCATTCAGTTAATAGTCTACTTTTCTGTTCTTGCCACCAAAGTGGATAACCTCACATTTATCCACATTATACTGCATCTGCCATGCATTTGCCCACTCACACAACCTATCCAAGTCACCTTACAGCCTCCTAGCATCCTCCAAACAGCTAACACTGCCCCCCAGCTTCGTGTCATCCACAAACTTGGAGATGTTGCATTCAATTCCCTCGTCCAAATCATTAATATATATTGTAAATACCTGGGGTCCCAGCACTGAACCTTGCGGTACCCCACTAGTCACTGCCTGCCATTCTAAAGGACCCATTTACTCCTTCTCTTTGCCAGCCAGTTTACTATCCACATCAATACTAAACCCCCAATACCGTGTGCTTTAAGTTTGCATACTAATCTCTTATGTGGGACCTTGTCGAAAGCCTTCTGAAAGTCCAGATATAACACATCCACTGGTTCTCCCTTATCCACTCTACTAGTTACATCCTCGAAAAATTCTATAAGATTCGTCAGACATGATTTACCTTTCATAAATCCATGCTGACTTTGTCCAATGATTTCACCGCTTTCCAAATGTGCTGCTATCCCATCTTTAATAACTGACACTAGCATTTTCCCCACTACCGATGTTAGACTAACTGGTCTGTAATTCCTTGTTTTCTCTCTCCCTCCCTTTTTAAAAAGTGGGGTTACATTAGCAACCCTCCAATCCTCAGGAACTACTCCAGAATCTAAAGAGTTTTGAAAAATTATCACTAATGCATCCACTATTTCTGGGGCTCTTAAGCACTCTGGGATACAGCCTATCTGGCCCTGGGGCTTTATCGGCCTTTAATCCATTTAATTTACCTAACACCACTTCCCGACTAACTTGGATTTCACTCAGTTCGTCCATGTCATTTGACCCCCGGTCCCTTGCTATTTCCGGCAGATTATTTATGTTTTCCTTAGGGTAGACAGAACCAAAGTAGTTATTCAATTGGTCTGCCATGTCCTTGTTCCCCATGATCAATTCACCTGTTTCTGACTGCAAGGGACCTACATTTGTTTTAACTAATCTTTTTCTCTTCACATATCTATAAAAGCTTTTGGAGTCAGTTTTTATGTACCCTGCCAGTTTTCTTTCATAATTTATTTTCCCTTTCCTAATTAAGCCCTTTGTCCTCCTCTGCTGGACTCTGAATTTCTCCCAGTCCTCTGGTAGGCTGCTTTTTCTGGCTAATTTGTATGCTTCATCTTTTGTGTAGATGCCGGAATCTTGAGCTAAATGCAAAGTGCTGGTGAAACTCAGCCGGTCAGGAGTTCACCCATTTATTCCACAATCCCGCCCCAGCCACTCTGCTCCTTTTGCCTCTTTCGTACATTGATTTTCCATTCCTCATTTCCCTCTCATCCCCACTCTTTCCCCGTTCCATTCCACCTTTATCCCTCCCTCCGGCTTGCTGTTGGGAATGTGGGGGAAAAAAAATTGGATTAATGTAGGTTTAATGTAAAATGTGTGATTGATGGTTAGTGCGGACTTGATGTTCCAAAAGGTCTGTTTCCACGCTGTGTCTCTCTATAATATAATAACTGATGGATTTTTTAGAAATTCAGGAAATCAAGAAATACGGAGCATGATGTGGTCTGCACTGCCATGGCCTCAAGAAAAAGAAAAATAGAATAGTTGATCATTGCGAGATTAAAGGTAATTCACTGTGGACAGTTCAAAAAAGATTAGAGGGCAGAGGGAATGTACAACTCACATCTAGAGACCTGGATCAGCGATCCAGTGAGTTTGAAATCAAGTCGCTCAAAGCAAGTTCATTATTAGTAATTGTAACGGTGAAAATACCAGATTGTTGCAAAGCCACATTTGGTTTACTGTGTCCTTCAAGGCAAGAAATCTGCCATCCTTTCCTGCTGCTCATCATTGTGATCGACTGTTAAGTTCTGTACCTTCTCAATGCAGAAGCTGGAGGATGAACAATAAATACTGATATTTCCATCAACAAACAAATGAAAATTCTAAGGAAATACAATTTTTTTTGAGAGAATGGGCTCTGAGCGAAAAATATTTAGGTTATTGAATTTTCTTCTCTTTGCAGTTTTAAAGCAGAATAATTTGTATGGATAAATTGCCACCAAGAATTGCCTTTTCTCTTTTTTTGCTTCTGATTGTCATTTATCAATCGGATTCTGCAATTCCTGAATCACAAAGAGCAAAAAAAAGCAAATAAGAGGAAGGACAGGGTTAGTAGAATGTTTAATATACTGTATATATTGAACTGAGAACTTTTCACAGCAAAAGGATTTGAGTATAGGAGCAGGGAGGTTCTACTGCAGTTGTACAGGGTTTTGGTGAGACCACACCTGGAGTATTGCTAAACAGTTTTGGTCTCCTAATCTGAGGAAGGACATTCTTGCCATAGAGGGAGTACAGAGAAGGTTCACCAGACTGATTCCTGGGATGTCAGGACTTTCATATGAAGAAAGACTGGATAGACTTGGCTTGTACTCGCTAGAATTTAGAAGATTGAGGGGGGATCTTATAGAAACTTACAACATTCTTAAGGGGTTGGACGGGCTAGATGCAGGAAGATTGTTCCCGATGTTGGGGAAGTCCAGAACAAGGGGGTCAGAGTTTAAGGATAAAGGGGAAATCATTTGGGACTGAGGTGAGAAAAACACTTTTTTACACAGAGAATGGTGAATCTCTGGAATTCTCCGCCACAGAATGTAGTTGAGGCCAGTTCATTGGCTATATTTAAGAGGGAGTTAGATGTGGCCCTTGTGGCTAAAGGGATCGGGGGGTATGGAGAGAAAGCAGGCACAGGATACTGAGTTGCAGGAGTAGGCCATTCGGCCCTTCGAGCCTGCACCGCCATTCAATATGATCATGGCTGATCATCCAACTCAGTATCCCGTACCTGCCTTCTCTCCATACCCCCTGATCCCCTTAGCCACAAGGGCCACATCTAACTCCCTCTTAAATATAGCCAATGAAGTGGCCTCAACTACCCTCTGTGGCAGAGAGTTCCAGAGATTCACCACTCTCGGCGTGAAAAAAGTTCTTCTCATAAATTATCCTTAATTGTGACTCACCATCGGTTAATGCCTCAAGTAGCGTCATAGAAAAATGGAGGGATTAAAAGGGGAAGTAGCCATGCAGAATTCTTACCACTCAAAGGGAAATCAGGTCATGAAGCAAATCGCAGGGCAAGGCCATCAGAATGAATAATATAGTTCACCAGTTTAGTTTACTGTCCGAGGTACAGTGAAAAGCTTTTGTTGCGTGCTAACCAGTCAGAAGAAAGACGTGACATAACATGGCATGAGAATCAAAACCAGCTATATTTCTGAAAAGTTAAAGAGATTTCGGGATTGGTCCTGAAGGGGGGAAAAGAAGCTGAGACTGTTCCGAACTAAATATTCTGCTGGCATAAAAGCCTGTACCAATTTGTAAAAATATCCTCTGATCATATCAGAAAAGAAATTGAGTTCCCACAAGTTGCTTAGCATCTGAAATTCGAAGTTTGATTCTTCCTCTCCAAATGCTCTTTTATCTCCTCCTCGGGTTGGAATCAATAATCTTAATTTGTACAAACTGAAAACCTTCATGTTAAGATTGGAAAACTTTTCACAATTAATATATCAGGTCTAAAAAATACTTTCACAGGAAGATTATACACTTATTACATAAAAGTTGCATGGATGTATATTAATGTTTTAATTGATTTCATGTATTTGAGATTCAGAGCAAAGGAATACTTTTTTTTCCCGTTCCTTAAATAAATGGAGCTGAACTACCTTACTCTCTCCATGACTCTCCCACCCGTCATGCTAGCTTCAAAGCCGTCTTGTTGTCTCGTTGTCTGTAACTCATTTTCACCAAGTTCACAGCTAACAATGGCTTGTTTCCTTTATCATTGTTTCCTTTCTTCATATCGTTCATTAATTTGTTCTGTATCTCCCTACATCACCGTCTATATCTCTTGTTTTCCTTTCCCCTGATTCTCTGTCGGAAGAAGGGCCTCCTTTTCCTTTTCTCCAGAGATGCTTTCAGACCCGCTGATTTAGTCCAGCTTTTTGTGTCGTCTGAATTACCTTGTTGAACTGCTTAATGCCCCTGTCCCACTTAGGAAACCTGAACGGAAACCTCTGGAGAGTTTGCGCCCCACCCAAGGTTTCCGTGCGGTTCCCGGAGGTTGCAGGTGCTTGCCGGAGGTTGCAGGTAGTGGAAGCAGGTAGGGAGACTGACAAAAACCTCCAGGAACCGCACGGAAACCTTGGGTGGGGCGCAAAGTCTCCAGAGGTTTCCGTTCAGGTTTCCTAAGTGGGACAGGGACATTAGTCTGTCAGGTGAAGCAACTCCCACAATTGTATTCAAAGATGTAAATCCGGTGACAATGAAGGTGGAGTGATATATTTCCAAGTTAGGATGGTGTGTGAATTATAGGAGAAATTGAAGGTGGTTCTCCAACGTACAAGCTTCCCTCGCCTTCAGAGCATTAGAGTTTGCAAGTTAGGAAAACAAGTTTCACAAATTAAATACAAGCTTGAGTTTGCGAGTTGGTTTGATAGTAGGGCCAGTGACTCTCATCTCACCCAATACAGTTCTTTTGTCCACGTTTAGACCAACATTGTAATGGGGCTCGAAATGCAACTGAGTGTTGGTGGCGATATTTGTAGTAAATATATAGCACTTTCTAGCACTATCATCAACACCTTCCTACATGTTTCTGATATTTGACAGGAGATAGACAGCGTGGTAATTATCTAGATTGGATTTGTTCAGCTTATTGTCATCCCAAAATTTATAGTGAAGTATATTATGTATATATTTGCAGTAATTCAGCCTGGCAGTTGACTTTCATAAATTGCCGAGTATTGGAAATTTCATGGTGAAGAAATGATATTGGCTTTCCAGTTACAAGAATTATAATTTTGTTATTTTTTGAAGTTATAGCTAAGCCTAGGCACTGGAATGTATAAAATGGATGCCAAGACTGCCACCGGTATGAATGGTTGGAGCAGACACATGCATTAATATACATTAATATGTCAATACACATTAATGATTTAGATGAAGGAATTTAAAGTAACTTTAGCAGATTTGCAGATGACACAAAGCTGGGTGGTGGTGTGAACTGTGAGGAAGATGCTATGAGGGTGCAGGGTGACTTGGACAGGTTGCGTGAGTGGGCAGATGCATGGCAGATGCAGTTTAAAGTGGATACATCCACTGGTGGCAAGAATAGGAAGGCAGATTATTATCTGAATGGTGTCAAGTTAAGAAAAGGGGAAATACAACAAGATCTGGGTGATCAAGAAGGAACTGCAGATGCTGGAAAATGAAAGGTACACAAAAATGCTGGAGAAACTCCGAGGGTGCAGCAGCAGCTATGGAGTAAAGGAAATAGGCAATGTTTTGGGCAGAAACCCTTCTTCAGACTGATGGGTGACCTTGTTCATCAGTTACTGAAAGAAAGCATGCAGGTACAGCAGGGAGTGGAAAAAGCTAATGGCATGTTGGACATAACAAGAGGAGTTGAGTGTAGGAGCAAAAAGGTCCTTCTGCAGTTGTACAGGGCCCTGGTGAGACCATATCTGGAGTATTGTGTTAGTTTTGGTCTCCAAATTTGTGGAAGGACATTCTTGTTATTTAGGGAATGCACCGTAGGTTTACGAGCTTAATTCCTGGGATGGCGGGACTGTCATATGTTGATAGAATGGAGCGGCTGGGCTTGTATACACTGGAATTTAGAAGGATGAGAGAGGACCTTATTGAAACATGTAAGATTATTAAGGGGTTGGACATGCTAGAGGCTGGAAACATGTTCCCGATGTTGGGGGAGTCCAGACCCAGGGGCCACAGTTTAAGAATAAGAGGTAGGCCATTTAGAACGGAGATGAGGAAAAACTTTTTCACCCTCAGAAGGCAGTGAAGGTCAATTCTCTGGATGCTTTCAAGAGAGAGTTAGATAGAGCTCTTAAAGATAGCGCAGTCAAGGGATATGGGGAGAAGGCAGGAACGGGGTACTGATTGTGGATCATCAGCCGATCACAGTGAATGACGGTGCTGGCTCGAAGGGCCGAATGGCCTACTCCTGCACCCATTGTCTATAGTCTATTGACTATCTATCTATATATATATATATATATATATATATATATACAGTGGCTTGCAAAAGTATTCATACCCCTTGAACTTTTCCACATTTTGTCACGTTACAACCACAAACGTAAATGTATTTTATTGGGATTTTATGTGATAGACCAACACAAAGTGGTGCATAATTGTGAAGTGGAAGGAAAATAATACGTGGTTTTCAAATTTTTTTACAAATAAAAAACTGAAAAATGTGGCGTGCAAAAGTATTCAGCCCCCCTGAGTCAATACTTTGTAAAACCACCTTTCGCTGCAATTACAGCTACAAGTCTTTTGGGGTATGTCTCTACCAGCTTTGCACATCTAGAGACTGAAATTTTTTGCCCATTCTTCTTTGCAAAATAGCTCAAGCTCAGTCAGATTGTATGGAGAGCGTCTGTGAACAGCAATTTTCAAGTCTTGCCAGAGATTCTCAATTGGATTCAGGTCTGGACTTTGACTGGGCCATTCTAACACATGAATATGCTTTGATCTAAACCATTCCATTGTAGCTCTGGCTGTATGTTTAGGGTCATTGTCCTCTGGAAGGTGAACCTCCGCCCCAGTCTCAAGTCTTTTGCAGACTCTAACAGGTTTTCTTCCAAGATTGCCCTGTATTTGGCTCCATCCATCTTCCCATCAACTCTGACCTGCTTCCCTGTCCCTGCTGAAGAAAAGCATCCCCACAGCATGATGCTGCCACCACCATGTTTCACAGTGGGGATGGTGTGTTCAGGGTGATGTGCAGTGTTAGTTTTCCGCCACACATAGCGTTTTGCATTTAGGCCAAAAACTTCAATTTTGGTCTCATCTGACCAGAGCACCTTCCTCCACATGTTTGCTGTGTCCCCCACATGGCTTGTGGCAAACTGCAAACGGGACTTCTTATGGCTTTTTTTCAACAATGGCTTTCTTCTTGCCACTCTTCCATAAAGGCCCGATTTGTGGAGTGCACGACTAATAGTTGTCCTGTGGACAGATTCTCTCACCTGAGCTGTGGATTTCTGCAGCTCCTCCAGAATTACCATGGGCCTCTTGGCTGCTTCTCTGATCAATGCTCTCCTTGCCCGGCCTGTCAGTTTAGGTGGACGGCCATCTCTTGGTAGGTTTGCAGTTGTGCCAAACTCTTTCCATTTTCGGATGATGGATTGAACAGTGCTCCGTGAGATGTTCAAAGCTTGGGATATTTTTTTATAACCTAACCCTGCTTTAAACTTCTCCACAACTTTATCCCTGACCTGTCTGGTGTGTTCCTTGGGCTTCATGATGCTGTTTTGTTCACTAATGTTCTCTAACAAACATCTGAGGCCTTCACAGAACAGCTGTATTTATACTGAGATTAGATTACACACGTGGACTCTATTTACTAATTAGGTGACTTCTGAAGGCAATTGGTTGCACTGGATTTTATTTAGGGGTATCAGAGTAAAGGGGGCTGAATACTTTTGCACGCCACACTTTTCAGTTTTTTATTTGTAAAAAAATTTGAAAACCCAGGTATCATTTTCCTTCCACTTCACAATTATGCGCCACTTTGTGTTGGTCTATCACATAAAATCCCAATAAAATACATTTACGTTTGTGGTTGTAACGTGACAAAATGTGGAAAAGTTCAAGGGGTATGAATACTTTTGCAAGCCACTGTATATATTTATCTATATATGTATAGATATATGACTTGGATGTAATATTAAGATATATGGTTGGTTAGTAAGTTTGACACCAAAATTACTGGTGTCATGGATGGTGAGGAAGACTGTCATAGTGTACAGTGGAATATAAAACAGCTACAGAAATGGGTGGAGAAATGGCAGGTGGAGTCCAATATGATCAAGTGTGAGGTGTTGCACTTTGGGAGGTCGAATGTCAGGGGGAAATATACAATTAATGACATGGCTCTTAAGATCATTGTTGTACAGAGGGTATCTTGGGGTGCAAGATGATAAATGCCTGAAAGTAAATACACAAGTAGATAAAATGTTAAAGAATGGTTGCGTTCATTGGTCAGGGCATTGAGCTTAAAAGCCAGGAAGTTTTGATGCTGCTTTAAGAGGAGGTTGGTTAGGCTGCATTTCTAGTATTATGTGCAGATCTGCTCACTGCATTACAGGAAAGATGTGGAGGCTTTGGACAGTGTGCGGAGGAGGTTTACCAGAATGATTCCTCGACCAGGGATATTAGACACAGCGAGTGGTTGGACACTTGAATTGTCTGGAACACCAGAGGTTGCGAGGAGACCTGATAGAAGTATATAAAATTATGAAAGGCATAGATAGGGTAGACAGTGAGAATTATTTTTCCCAAGATGGAAAAGCCACATACGAGAGGGAATAGCTTAAAGGTGAGAGGGGCAAACTTCAAAGGAGATGTGCGAGGCAGGTTTTTACACAAAGGGTGGTGAGTACCTGGAATGCACTTCCAGGGGTGGTGCTTGAGGCAGATACCATAATGGCATTTAAGAAACCTTTGGATGGGCATATGAATATACAGGGAATGGAGGGATACAGATTATGTGCAGGTAGAATAGCGTTGGTCTTGATGTCATGTTCAGCATAGACATTGTGGGCTAAAGGACATGTTAGGCACTGTTCTATGTTCTATTTCTGAGCCTCCAAAGCAATAGACGTTCAACCACATTACCAGATGTCCCTCGGGCTTCAAATACTGCAGCAGTTACTCTGGAAGTGTGAGAACTGCTTGCATCGGTAAGTTGGAAAGTAACTGTGTAGACCATGAATGTTTTTCCTTCTGTAATATTCTTCCCCCAGTTTTGAGTGGTTAACCTGAGCTGAGAGGGTTTTGCTTTCAAATGGGTTCTCAAACCTAAGTCATGGTTATCTTTCCAACTGGGTGTAAATTTTGAATTGGCTCCTATTATCACTACTTAAAAAACAATAGTCACTGTTTCATGTAATGTAATGCTCTTTTTGCTTACAAGTTCATTGGCCACTCTTTCCTAAATCTAAACAGCAATGACCACTATATATGTTCAGGAGGAAAATAAGCCCAAAAATAATATTAACTATTTCTATTGTTTTACTACCTACCTAAAACCCACAGTGATTCAAAAATGAACATCACCACGGCCTTCTAACGGGCAGCAAAGATTGATCATTAAATGCCGGCCATGTTTTTGATTGTCACAAAATGAAAGAATGGAACAAAACAAAATCAGACTAAAGTATATATAGTGCATTCAGAAAGTATTCAGACCCCTTCACTTTTTCCACATTTTGTTACGTTACAGCCTTATTCTAAAATGGATTAAATTCTTTTTTTTTATCAGCAGTCTACACACAATAGCCCACAATAAAAAAAGTGAAAACAGGTGTTTAGAAATTTTTGCAAAATAATTAAAAATAAATAACTGAAATATCACATTTACATAAGTATTCAGACCCTTTACTTAGTACTTTATTGAGGCACCTTTGGCAGTGATTACAACCTCAAGTCTTCTTGGGTATCACGCTACAAGCTTGGCACACCTGTATTTGGGTAATTTATCCCATTCTTCTCTGCAGATCCTCTCAAGCTCTCTCAGGTTGGATGGGGAGTGTTGATGCACAGCTATTTTCAGGTCCCTCCAGAGATGTTCGATCGGGTTCAAGTCCGGGCTCTGGCCGGGCCACTTACGGACATTCACAGACTTGTCACAAAGCCACTCCTGCGTTGTCTTGGACGTGAGCTTTAGGTCGTTGTCCTGTTGGAAGGTGAACGTCTGCCCCAGTCCGAGGTCCTGAACGCTCTGGAGCAGGTTTTCATCAAGGATCTCTCTATACTTTGCTCCGTTCATCTTTACCTCGATCCTGACTGGTCTCCCAGTTCCTACCGCTGAAAAACATCCCTACAGCATGATGCTGCCACCACCATGCTTCACCGTAGATATGGTATTGGCCAGGTGATGAGCGGTGCCTGTTTTCCTCCAGACGTGACACTTGGCATTCAGGCCAAAGAGTTCAATTTTGGTTTCATCAGGCCAGGGAATCTTGTTTTGGTGCCTTTTGGCAAAACCCAGGCTGGCTGTCATGTGTTTTTAACTGAGGAGTGGCTTCTGTCTGGCCACTCTACAATAAAGGCCTGATTGGTGGAGTGCTGCAGATATAGTTGTCCTTATGGAAGTTTCTCCCATCTCCACAGAGGAACTCTCGAGCTCTGTCAGAGTGACCATCGGGTTCTTGGTCACCTCCCTGAATATGTTAGTAAGTCCCTATCCTAAGGCCCTTCTCCCCCGATTGTTCAGTTTGGCCAGGCTCTATGAAGAGTCCTGGTGGTTTCAAAGTTCTATTTATGAATGACGGAGGCCACTGTGCTCTTCGGGACCTGCAATGCTCCAAAAAATGTTTTATACCCTTCCCCAGATCTGTGTCTCAACACAATCCTGTCTCGGAGGTCTACAGACAATTACTTTGTCTTCATGGCTTGTTTTTTGCTCTGACATGCACTGTCAACTGTGGGACGTTATATAGACAGGTGTGTGCCTTTCCAAATCATGTACAATCAATTTAATTTACCACTTGTAGACTCCTATCAAGTTGTAGAAACACCTCAAGGATAATCAATGGAAACACGATGCACCAAAGCTCAATTTTGAGAGTCACAGCAAAGGGTCTGAATACTTACGTAAATGTGATATTTCAGTTATTTATTTTTAATTATTTTGCAATAATTGCTAAACACCTGTTTTCGTTTTTATATTATGAGGTATTGTGCGTAGATTGATGATAAAAAAAAATGACTGTAACCAATTTTAGAATAAGGCTGTAATGTAACAAAATGTGAAAAAAGTGAAGGGGTCTGACTACTTTCACAATGCACTGTATCTGTATGTATATCGCAACCTTACATTTTCCTCTCTGTGTGCCAGAGAAAGTTGTATTGAACATTTTGTGTTTTTGTGATCCTAATGCTGGTCAGATATGCATACTACACATGTTCTGAACTGCCAGTTCGTGTCTACCATAGTGATCACTCTTTCGGCACTTCAAGTGCCAGAGCGTAACCAGATCACACTCCCCACCAGAGCTAAACCTGGAAAGCAATGTTGCTCATAGAATAATTCTGCTGGGAAGATAGATCATTTGGCAGAGTATCTAGAATATAATTTGATGTACAACTGTCTGGATTAAAGCGACTCATTAAAGACTCAGTGATTAGGTTGTTCAAATAAAACATTCTAATCTGGTTTGAGCAGATGTTGCTAATCTGGTATGGTTGTCCATTGTAAAGGCATACTCTTTTCCAGTACAGTCGGGTCATTAATCTTGGTCGGGGCAACATCTGGTGTTTGCATAGTTAACAGAATTCAATCTGTATTTCATGTTCTGAATCCTGCCAATCCACAATGTGTTAGATTGTGCGTTCTCAGTTCCCAATGCTCAGAATTACTGTCCCTGCAGTTACCTGGACCAGATGTGGGGAGTCTCACCCAGTGGGTTTGACACCTCAGTATCCAATTATGTGGTCTAGATGGTGACAGAGTAATAGGTGATGGATTGTAGCTGGAATGCTCTTGAGAGTCTTGGAATCCTGTTAAATGGTGAGATTATGCAGGCTGTAAGAAATGTTAATGATTTTCAGTGTTTAAATCACAGGAGATTCCAGGACTTCTAAAAATTATTAGAAGCACACACTATATATTTATAGTGTACATTGTCTGTGTGTGTGTACCTGCACGTTTGTGTGTCTTTGTTGTTCACTTCATTGCTAATAGTTTTTAGAAGTCACAGAATCTCCCATGAGTTAAATACTATACATATATATATATATATTTATATATAAAAATAATTATATATGCATATAAAATGTAAAGTTGAATAAACTAGCACCACTTAAAGACATCGATAATAAAAACAGCAAAGTAATGCAAAAAGCATAAGAAAAGCTATTTTCCCCATTGCCTCCTAATCACGTGCCCTAAAATCTCGTTGAAATCGATGGTGTCTTGGTTCCTGACCCAGGTCTACTCTGGCACAGGTTGCAAGAAGCATATTTTTCCATTTATTGCTGGTAAATCTGGGAAAGCCTGGATTCTGCTTGTGGCCATGAACTGATGGAATAGGCTTAAAAAACGGCTTGCAAAAGTCAATACGATCAGGGCCCAGGAATTCATAAAGTCTGTTACAAGCCACATCATACTAACTGCACATCCCTGTTTCCCTATTTCCAACTTCAGCTTTAGCATTGGGAACAATCATCCAGAAAAATCTAATTTGGAGCATTGTGTTCAGCTTTAGTTACTTCAGTATAGGAAGGATGTTGTTAAGGTGGAAAGAGTGCAGAGAAGATTCACAAGGATGTTGCCAAGACTTGAGGGCCTGAGCTAAAGGGAGAGGCTGGGTCAGCGTGGACTTTATTCCTAAACTGCCCAGCTAGCAGGCTGAATGGTGGTTTTACAGAGGTGTATAAGGTCATGAGAGGATTAGATAGGGTGAATGTCTTTTACCCAGAGTAGAGGAATCAAGAACCAGGCGACAGAGGTTTAAGATGAGAGGAGAAAGATTTAATAGGAACCTGAGGGGCGTCTTTTTCACACAGAGTGTAGTGGACATATGGAATATGCTACCAAGTCAAGTCAAGTCAAGTCAAGTTTATTTGTCACATACACATACGAGATGTGCAGTGAAATGAAAGTGGCAATGCTCGTGGACTTTTGTGCAAAAGACAAACAACCAAACAAACTATAAACACAATCATAACACACATATTCTTTTACATAATAAATAATGGAAGGAAAAACGTTCAGTAGAGTTCGTCCCTGGTGAGATAGGCGTTTACAGTCCGAATGGCCCCTGGGAAGAAACTCCTTCTCAACCTCTCCGTTCTCACCATATGGCAACGGAGGCGTTTGCCTGACCGTAGCAGCTGGAACAGTCCGTTGCAGGGGTGGAAGGGGTCTCTCATGATATTGTTGGCTCTGGAGTTGCACCTCCTGATGTATAGTTCCTGCAGGGGGGCAAGTGAAGTTCCCATAGTACGTTCGGCTGAACGCACTACTCTCTGCAGAGCCTTCTTGTCCTTGGCAGAGCAATTCCCAAACCAGATGGTAATGTTCCCGGACTAGATGCTTTCCACCGCCACTGCGTAGAAGCACTGGAGGATCCTCTCTCCAGAGGAGGTATTTGAGGTAGTATTTTAACAACATTAAAAATACATTTAGACAGGTGCGTGGATAGGAGAGGTTTGGAGGTATATCGAGCAAACACAGGCAGGTGGGACTGTAGTTGGGCTATTTTCTAGATGATTGTTCCAAAAACCACATTAAAAGTTGAGTTTTGTTTAAAGTTGTGAAAAGAACTAAAGAACTAGGTAATTAAATAATATTCATTTTTCTTCTGCATTCTGTTCTCATCACCAAATTGGCAAACTATTTAATGTATAATACTTTACAGAATTGGCTACATTTACAAGCAACCATATAATTCATTTGATACATTAAGTACAAATATAAATCTTAGCACAATGCATATAAATTAACTTTTGAGTGCTCTAAGTAAAATGATTTATAATATGTCATAGCAAATTAGTACCTGCATTATATTATCAATAGGCAAATTTACACCAGAAAGTGCACATGGATTCTGAGGGAGAGTGTTTTAGACGATTAGAAAGTGCCAAGGGACGGGATGGCTTGAGATTTAATTAAACACCTTAGTCAACGTAACAGTTAGTATACGTGAATTCCGATGAATTGTGAACTAATCATTTATTCAGGTCACATGTAGTGGATGTGAGAAAGTTGGCAAGATATTGTGTGTGGAAGTAATGAGCTTCTTCCAAAAAGCGGCTGTAAAAAAAATCAATTATAGCTTTTCAAATTATCCTCAGCTTCAAACTGTAACGGTATTCTCCACTTTAAGGTAAAACTTCTTCAGATGTTATTTTACAATTGTTTTTCAAATTATCCTCAGCTTCAAACTGTAACGGTATTCTCCACTTTAAGGTAAAACCCTTCTGGCTAAGGGGATCAGGGGGTATTTTACAATACTGTTTTAGATGAAGTAATCAATCACCATCAGGGAAAAGTTTCCTGAAGCAATCCATTCATGATTACAATGGTGAATGTTAGATACAGAAAATTTGGTAAGAGCATCTGTAATCGGGATATTTCTGTAATCCCTCCTCCTTTTATTCTAATAATATCCATGGATGTTAGAAACCTGAAATATATCAAAGAATGTAATTGTAAAGAATTAGTTAGGGCATTTGTAAAGAAAACATAGAATTAATGTTTCATCAGAGTTAGCCAGTTCTGATACAACTGGGAGAGGCTGGCTACCTCAAATTATTGAATTCACTATTAAACGTTGAAGGTTGTAATGTGTCAAGTTGGATGATGAAGTGTTGTTGTTCATACTTACAATAGGCTTCATTGGAACACTGTAAAACATTGTCTGACCAGTAGTTGAAGAATTTTCTCTGCCCTTCGTGAGGAATATCCCTGTCATTTGCACATCTTCCCCAGCCAACAATGGGCCATTATGGGCTCCACCCTTCCTGAGGTCATTTGTTGCCGGCCCTGTTCTGTTCTGGTGTTCGCTATCATTCAGTCTAAAGAAGGGTTCCGACCCGAAGCGTCACCTACTCCTTTTCTCCAGAGATGCTGCCTGATCCGCTGAGTTATTCCAGCATTTTGTGTCTACCTTGTATAGGATTTGGCTCTGTAATTTGAATTAACGTGCATCCAGTAATTAAATAATATTCAGTAGAATCAAGTTTGGCATAAACCAACCCATCCTCTGGGTAATAGAACAGCATTGAAAATCTTGTTTAAAAATCTGTCCCCATTCTTATCGTTCTGTGATGTATGATGTCCAGCATCAGTGAAACTCATGGAGCCAATTGACACGTTTCAAGCAACCACTCCTGTAGTTGGTATCAAAAATCATCAGGTAAAGCGAATGACTGAAGGATTCAAGGCGAGATGAGGAAAATCTTTTTATCCAAACGGTCATTGGTCTGGAACCCGCTGCCAGAAAGGATTCAATGCTTGGCCAGAGGGACTTCTTTGGTTTTGTTTGATCTTGTGTTGACTACCTAATAGTTTGCGTTATCTAATCCCACACAACTGCTTGCGTGAGAAATGGAAAAAAAAAGGTGTTCTTAAGACTGAAGTAAATTGTTGGACAAGATGAAAGGAGGATTTAGAAGCAAGGAACTGAAGATGCTGTTTTGCTGGAGTAACTGAGCGGGTCAGGCAGCATCTCAGGGGAACATCGATAGGTTTTGGATCAGAATCCTTCTTGATAGGGACATAGCGTGGCAGGTAATAGGGTGATTTCACCAAAGGTCAAATGAGGTCAAATCCCCCCTCACGTGACCGAAAATTTTAACTGGAAGACATATGTCAGATCGGTACATGTAAGTGAATGGGGAAACACGCACTTTCCCACCCGTTAAAAACATGGAAAACGGCCGATTTCTGAGCTGAAATTTTCTGTGCTAGTCGGGGTGACCGTGAAGCACAGCGACCTAAATTTTCAGGCATACAAAAAGATAGAAAGTAAGGTAATTATAAGAGGGAACTGAAGGTAGAAAGCAGCGGAAGTGAACAGCTGACATTTGCCGTGGAGATTTTAAGATCCAAAATATCAGGAATTAACACGTTTGCTCGCTGAATTTCATCAAAAGTAAGTTAATAATGCCTATAAGCTATTACGTTTAGTTTTTTTTGGGGGTACAATTTCTAGTTATTATATTGTCACATTAATTCAGCTACTAATGCATGTCAAGCTAAAAATAGCTTTTGAAAGTATGTGGTTTGTGAGTGGAAAGGACAATGTCACTCATAAAAGAGCAAGGACATAAAGTGGTCCAGTGTCTGAACATAATTCATAATACCGACTGGCAAATTCTTAATTTTGCCCATTGTCCTTAAAATTCTGAAAAATCAGACAACGCAGAAAATATTAAAAGCATCAGCCTTATTTGAAATGTTTGGAACATTAAGTAGAATATTTAGTTCCTTAGATGACATTACTATTATTGGTTATAGTGTTGATTGCAAAAGGTTAATAGTTGTTTTAAGGTTGGTGTCTCTTGAAGCCTAGTGACAGGTGATTAGCTGTGTGCGTGTCAGGTGCTTGGTTTGATTGACTGATTGATACTTTATAAATACATATGTGACACGTCACGGTGAAATCCTTTGTTTTGCTTGCCATACATGAGGTATGCAAAGAGTCGCCACGTATACGGCGCTAATAAAGTTACAAATTAGTCCACAGTGGTCCCACTTTGTTCTCTTGGTGCCCCCTCCCCCCTGCCCCACTCCAGATCCTCTGTGTTCTCTGTGTCGCTAGCATTGTATGTAAAAGTTATTGGAATCTCTATTAGTTTAGTTTAGAGATACAGCACGGAAACAGGCCCTTTAGCCCATCGAGTCCGCGCCGACCAGCACAATCTTACACACACTAGGGACAGTTTACACTTCTACCAAGTATACAAACCCAAGCCAATGAACCTACAAACCTGTACGTCTTGGACTGTGGGAGGAAACCGAAGGTCTCGGAGGAAACCCACGCGGTCACGGGAAGAATGTACAAGCTCCGTACAGACAGCACCCGTAGTCGAGATCAAACTTATTGTGGAGCCTTTTAATACAAAATTCTTGCATCTTGACGAGTTCTAATCTTCACACATTAGACATACACCGGACTCAGATAATACATTAAAGGAAAATAAGTGGGTGAACATCAACATATCGTAATTTATGTTAAAGGAGTTAATGTCTCTGGTGAAATAATTGAGAATGGAATTTCAGATGTATGGATACCCTGCGGTGTAACTTCAGGGCCTAGCTAATTCAGCATACATTTTCTGCTTGCCTTCACTGATTTTTATTTTGTGAATTAATTCAGGTTGACAGGTGGAAAATTGCTTAAGGATGCGCTCGTCCTATATTTTTCTGGTGGGCTTCCACAGGAAGCTGGAGCAGCTTCCATGGTCAGTCCTCATTATAATTGTTATCTATGCTATTGCTTGCAAACTTCACCCGTTGAGAAGGCAAGAAAAATGGCCAAGCTGTAGCCATTGAAAGGCATGTTCACTCCTTTTGTCTTTTAAGAATTTCCACAAGACATTCTGCATGATAATTCTCAACACCAGTGCCCTGCAAAGCCTCTTAGTATGCCATCCATATACTCATGGTTGTGTGGCTAAATTGTGCTCTAAATTCATTTACAAGTTTGCAGATGTCATCACCATAGGGGAGTGGATGTCAAACAATGGCAAGATGGAATGCAGGAGGCTTAGTATCAAGGTGTCAAGGCAACAGTGGTGGCAGTGGTGGCAGTGGTAGAGGTGCTGCCGTACAGCTCCAGAGACTTGCGTACAATCCTGACCATGGCTGCTGTCTGCATGGAATTTGTACAGTACTTTTATCCTGTGACCGCATGGGTTTTCTTTAGGTGCTCCAGTTTCCTCCTGCACTCGAAAGATGTGCAGGTTTGTAGGTTAATTTTGCTTTAGTTAAATTGTAAATTGTACCTATTGTGTAGGATGGTATTAGTGTGTGGAGTGATTGCTGGCCAATGCGTTGGGCTGAAGGGCATGTTTCTTTGCTCTATTTCTAAAATGTAAACAGCCTCTCCATCAATGCCAGCAAAATGAAGGAGCCTCTCATCAACTTCGGGAAGTGGGATGGAGTACACACCCCAGCCTGCATCAATAGTGCCAAGGTGGAGTTGGTTGGGATCTTTAAGTTCCGAGGTATAAATATCACCAACAATCTGTCTTAATCCAACCACACTGACACGACAACCCAGAAAGCACATTGAAGCATCTACTTCATCAGTAGACTTGGTATGTCTCCAATGACTTTCCAATTTCTACAGATGCACCATAGGAAACATCCTTTTGGGATGCATCACAGGTTGGATTGGGAACAGCTCTGACCCAATCCACAAAATGAACATGGGCCAATGCATTCCTGAACCAGTCTCTCCTGTCAAGTTGCCTCCCCACCCCCAAATCAACTCCATCTATACTTTATGCTGCTTCGGGAAAACAACCAACATAAACAAAGACTACTTACACCCCAGTCATTCCTTCTTCTCCCCTCTCCCATCAGGCCAAAGGTACAAAAACACATACCACCCGATTTAAGGTTGGCTTCTTCCTCATTGCTATCAGGCTTTTGAATAGACCTCTCAAATGCAAGGGATGAATTCACAAGTTTCCAATCTACCTCATTGTGGCTCTTTATTTTGATATGCACGGCGGTGGACGCCGGTTCTCTTTCAAGAGAGAGCTAGATAGGACTCTTAAAGATAGCGGAGTCACGAGATATGGGCTGAAGGCAGCAACGGGGTACTGATTATGGATGATCAGCCATTGAATGGTGGTGCCGGCTTGAAGGGACAAATGGCCTACTCCTGCACTTATTGTAAATTGTCTATTGTCTATTCTCTGAAGTTTTAACGCTATACTCTGCACTCTGCTTATTTTATCTTTTGCACCACATGATGTACTCATGTATAGTATGATTTGCCTGGATAGTGTGCAAAACAAGCTTATCACTATATCTCAAAAAACATGAAAATGATCAATCAACATAACTGCCAGGATGTTGCCTGCATTCTAGAGCTTAAGTTAGGGCTTGGGTCTGTTATTCTAGGAGCAAAGGAGGAAGTGAGGTGACATGATGTATGTAATGTTATGATAATTATTAGAGGATAGATAGCCAATGTTTGCTTCCCATTGTCTAAAATTCAGGACATACTGCAGATTTAAGTTCGTTCAAGTTCACATTATTTGTCACATGCACCAATTGAGGTACAGTGGAATTTGAGTTACCATGCAGCCATACAATCAAAAAGAACACAATACACAGTAGATTTTAACATAACCATCCACCACAGTGGAATCAGCATTCTTCACTGTGATGGAAGGCAATAACATTCAGTCAATCTTCTTCCTTTGTTCACCCGTGGTCGGGGCCATGAACCCCCCGTCGTCGCTGCTATGGACGGCCCGATGTACAAGCCCTCTCGTCATGATGATCGAAACTCCGAAGTTGGGACGGATCGGAACACATACTTGGAGTTCCCGAATTGGCCACTTTCTTACACTTTCTTACGCTTCACGATCGGAGCAGGCCGCCAGTTGGAGCACTTCTTTTGGCGATCCCCGGCAAGGGATCCCAGGCTCCGCAATGGAAAGTCCACGCCGCCCCCGCGGTTAGAATTGCCGCAGATTGTGGCTTCACAATGTTATTGTCCGCAGGCCGGCGATCGGAACACTTCTTCTGGCGATCCCCAGCAAGGGATCGCCCCGCTCCGCAATGTTAAAGTCGGCTCCGCGCCTGCTGCTGAAGCTCTGGGCCGGTCTCCGAGAAAGGCTGCACTAATCCAGTAATTAGGCTGCGAGGGGGCGAAGATGCGACAAGAAGAAAAGCTGCATCTCTGTCGAGGTAAGTGTAAAGGAGATCTTCAGAGTGAAATATTTATTCACACAAAGAATAGTTGGTATCTTGAATGAGCTGCAGAAGAGGTGGTGGAGGCAGGAACGGTAACAATGTTTAATAAGCTTCATATCAGGTATTTGAATGAACACGATATGGAGGAATATGGAATTAGTGCAGGCAAGTGGGAATAGTATAAATAGACATGATGATCAGCATAGATATTGTGGGCTGAAGGATTTGTTTTATGCTGTACAAATCTACGACATATGTGCAGTTGATAACACTTGTTCCTGAGGAGCCAATGTTAATTTGATGTACTATTTGAGGGGTGGAGCACTGGTACAGTCTAAAGAACAGAAGAATGCATGAAGCCATCTGCTTATTTGATACAGGTTGGAACAAAATTCAAATACACTCTGTGTCTTCAGAGCATAAATTTAATTTAATATCTCTTCACCTTTCTAATCTTCTAATACATTTCCCACTTGTCCTTTCATCCACTTGATGTGAATATACCAACAGGGATGAATGATTTTTGTTTAAATATCTCACGTTCTGCAACTGAGCTCTCCAAAGGTGATATTGATTGAAGATTCATTCTCAAGGAACAAAGGGGAAGATTCGGGCTGGGGCAGAGCAATTTCACCTGCGCTTTCCCACTCGAGAACTATAAGGAGAGTTGCAAGGCTGAAGGAGGTTTCAAAGATCAGGAATGGTGAGATGGTGAAGAGATGGGGACATCATTGACAAGTATTTAGCAGTTGGAAGCAGTGAAAGGGCACAAGCAAAATAATCCATCAAGAATAGGAGTGATGTGAAAGGAAAGTGAAAACACAGTCTATTTATGTGACCTGTTTGGGATAAAATGAAATGTTTAGGAATTGAAATATGGGGATTGGACAAAAGTTTGCAAAGTGTGACCGTGTCTTCTTAGGAGAGGTATTATATAAAGGATGGGCTGTGCCTGATAAAAGGAGACTGTTTATGATGCCAGTTCACGCAGTTAAAAGGAACCAGCACTTATTTTGAGAGGGCCAGAATATAAAAACAGGGATGTAATGCCGAGGCTTTGTAAGGCACTGGTCAGACCACATTTGGAGTATTGTGAAGAGTTTTGGGCCCCATATCCGAGGAAAGATGTGTTGGTGTTTGACAGGGTTCAGAGGAGGTTTACGAGAATGATGCCAGGAATGATTGGGGTAACATATGAACATATTCCAGAACTAGGGGACACAGTTTAAGGATAAAAGGGAAGTATTTTAGGACCGAGATGAAAAAATCATTTTTTACACAGAGAGTGGTGAATCTGTGGAATTCTCTGCCACAGAAGGTAGTTGAGGCCAGTTCATTGGCTATACTTAAGAGGGAGTTAGATGAGGCCCTTGTGGCTAAAGGGATCAGGGGGTATGGAGAGAAGGCATGGATGGGATACTGAGTTGGATGATCAGCAATGATCATATCGAATGGCGGTGCAGGCTCGAAGGGCTGAATGGCCTACTCCTGCACCTATTTTCTATGTTTCTATGATGTGCATTTGAAGGCACTGGGCCTGTACTCGCTGGAGTTTAGAAGGATGAGGGGGAGGGGGACCTCGTTGAAATTTACCAAATAGTGAAATGTTTTGGATAGAGTGAATGTGGAGAGGATGTTTCCACTAGTGGAAGAGTCTTGGATCAGAGACCATAGCCTCAGAGTAAAAGGATGTGCCTTTAGAACGGAGATGGAAGGGAAATTCTTTCGACAGAGGGTGGTGAATCTGTGGAATTGAATGCCACAGACTGCTGTGGAGGCCGTCAATGGGTATCTCTAAGGCATAGATTGGCTGATTCTTGATTAGTAAGGGTGTTAGGGGTTATGGGCAATAGCAGGAGAATGGGATTGAGAGTGAAAGATAGATCAGCCATGATTGAATGGCGGAGCAGACTTGATGGGCCGAATGGCCTAATTCTACTCCTGGAACGAATGAATGTTTGAACAGATATTCAGTTGCATTGGTTCAAGGAGTCAAATGGGGGCCATTTTAACGGGGGCCATAGATACATAGACAATAGGTGCCAGGAGCAGGCCATTCGGCCCTTCAAACCGCCATTCAATGTGATCATGGCTGATCATCCATCAGTACCCCGTTCCTGCTTTTTCCCCATTCCCCATTGACCCCGCCCTGCCCTAGGAGCTCTATCTAACTCTCTTTTGAATGCTTCTAGTGAATCGGCCACTGCCTTCTGAGGCAGAGAATTCCACAAATTCACAACTCTCTGTGTGAAAAAGTTCATCCTCATCTCAGTTCTAAATGACCTACCCCTTATTCTTAAACTGTGGCCCTTGGTTCTGGACTCCCCCAACATCGGGAACATGTTTCCTGCATCTAGCGTGTCCAAACTCTTAATAATTTTATATGTTTCTATAAATTTCCCTCTCATCCTTCTAAATTCCAGTGAATACAAGCCCAGTCACTTCATTCTTTCAACATATGAACGTCCCGCCATCCTGGTGATTAATCTCGTGAACCTACGCTGCACTCCCTCAATAGCAAGAATGTTATTCCTCAAATTAGGAAACCAAAACTACACACAATACTCCAGATGTGGTCTCACCAGAGCCCTGTACAACTGCAGAAGGACCACTTTGCTCCTATATTCAACTACTCTCGTTATGAAGGCCAACATGCCATTAGCTTTCTTCACTGCCTGTTGTATCTGCATGCTTACTTTCAATGACTGATGTACTCGGACACCCAGGTCTCGTTGTACCTTTTCCTAACCTGACACCATCCAGATAATAATCTGCCTTCCCATTCTTGCCACCAAAGTGGATAACCTCACATCTATCCACATTGTACTGTATCTGCTATGCATCTGCCCACTCACTTAACCTGTCCAAGTCACCCTGCATCCTCATAGCATCCTCTTCACAGTTCACACTGCCACCCAGCTTTGTGTCATCTGCAAATTTCCCAATGTTACTTTTAATTCCTTCATCTAAATCATTAATGTATATTGTAAATAGCTGTGGTCCCAGCACCGGGCCTTGTGGCACCCCACTAGTCACTGCTTGCCATTCTGAAAGGGACCTGTTAATCCCTACTCTTTGTTTCCTGGCTGCCAACCAATTTTCTCTCCATATCAATAACCTGCCCCCAATACCATGTGCTCTAATTTTGTCTTCTAATCTCCTGTGTGGGACCTTTCTGAAAGTCCAGGTACACTACATCCACTGGCTCTCCCTTATCCATTTTTCTTGTTAAACACGCAAAAAATTCCAGATATGTCAAGCATGATTTCCCCTTCATAAATCTATGCTGACTTGGACCGATCCTGTTACTGCTATCCAAATATGCCACTATTATATCTTTGATAATCAACTCCAGCATGTTCCCCACCACTGATGTCAGGCTAACTGGTCTATAATTACCTGATTTCTCTCTCCTCTTCTTGAAAAGTGTGATAACATTAGCTACCCTCCAATCGAAAGGAACTGATCCTGTATCTATAGAACATTGAAAAATTATCACCAATGCATCCACAATTTCTTGAGCCACCTCCTTGAGTATCCTGGGATGCAGACCATCAGGCCCTGGGGATTTATCAGCCTTCAGTCCCATCAGTCTACCCAACACCATTTCCTGACTAATGTGAATTTCCTTCAGTTCCTCCATCACCCTAGGTCCTCCGCCACCTAGTACATCTGGGAGATTGTTTGTGTCTTCCTTAGTGAAGACAGAACCAAAGTACCTGTTCAACTCATCTGCCATTTCCTTGTTCCCCGTAATAAATTTGTCTGTTTTTGGCTTCAAGGGACCCACATTTGTATTAACTAATTTTTTCCTCTTCACATATCTAAAGAAGCTTTTACTATCTTCCTGATTTGGCCTCCACTGCCCTCTGTGGCAGGGAATTCCATAAATTCATAACTCTCTGGGTGAAAACGTTTTTTTTCACCTCAGTCTTAAATGACCTCTCCTTTAAATGTAAGACTGTGGCCCCTGGTTCTGGATTCGCCCAACATTGGGAACATTTTTCCTGCATCTAGCATGTCCAGTCCTTTTATGTTTCTATAAGATATCCCCTCATCCTTCTAAACTCCTGTGAATCATCCTTCCAAACTCCAGTGAATTTCCTTATGAGGGAGGACCTCATTGAAACATACAGAATAGTGAAAGGCTTGGATAGAGTGGATGTGGAGAGGATGTTCCACTTGTGTGAAAGTCTAGGACTAGAGGTCATAGCCCCAGAGTTAGCAAGGAGATAATGAGAAATTACTTTAGTCAGAGGGTGGTGAACCTGTGGAATTCTTTGCCACAGACGGCTGTGGAGGCCAAGTCAGTGGATGTTTTTAAGGCAGAGATAGGTAGTTTCTTGGTTAGTACAGGTGTCAGAGGTTATGGGTAGAAGGCAGGAGAATGGGGTTGGAGGGAGAGATAGATCAGCCATGTATGAATGGCAGAGTAGACTTGATGGGCCAAATGGCCTAATTCTACTCCAATTCCTAATGACCTTAGTCCTTTCCCATTTGATTACCATTTTTTAATAGTTACATTAGCATTGTGGATTGGGATAGCGATCGAATAGCATTGTTTTAAAATAAATGATGACAATTTATCTTCTTTTAATTTTACACAACTAATTGTCCCAATGTGTCATTGGAAGGCAGCAGAATGACCCAACGGTCACTGTCACTATCCATGGAAGGAATCCTGACCTAGAAATTGTTGCTATGTTTTCTATCATAGTGAAGACCTTGAACAGCATAGCATCACCTCTCCAGAAGTGCTGTGCACAGTTCGTCCCGTCTTTCCTTGTCATGCTGCCAAATGAATTAAGTAAAAAGGCAAGTTATTTTATTAGCACAGTTCTATGATCCCCATGCTGCGTGACACTTAAGGCACTAATGGGCATGCTTGCAAGCATCAGCTAATTAGAACAAAATGAAAGTTATGTCATCTGTCCACTTTCAAAGAACCTCATCAAATTTAATATTTGTTTTGTTTTTTTATTATCAAAAGATCTCGTGCTTGGAGAAGTGAGAGAAAGAGAACAAGCAGAATTAATTATGTAGGAAGGAACGGCAGATGCTGGCTTATACCAGACTCAAAACGCTGGAGTAACTCAGCGGGTCAGGCAGCACTTCTGGAAAAAAACAATAGGCGATGTTTCGTGTTGAAACCCTTCTTCAGACATCATTAAGCACAATTAATTAGATGAATGCACCCCCTTCATGAAGGCCTATTTTAAGCACAGGCAATGCACAGTCTCTTGTTATTCAAGTGCAAAAGGCAACACTTCTGGCATCAATTACAGAACGAAGGGGAAAATACCCAATTAATGGCATGATCCTTTACATCATTGATATACAGAGAGCTCTTGGGGCCCAAGTCCATAACTCCCTGAACCTGCAACACAAGAAGACAAAGTGGTAAAGAAGGCATATAGACAAAAAGTGCAGGAGTAGGCCATTCGGCCCTTCGAGCCAGCACCACCATTCACTGTGATCATGGCTAATCATCCACAATCAGTGGTCCTGTTCTGGGGCATTGAGTATAAGAGTTAGGAAGTCATGATGCAGCTTTGTAGGACTTTGGTTAGGTTGCATTTGGAGTATTGCGTGCAGTTCTGTTTGACCCAGTACAGGAAGCATGTGGAGGCTTTGGAAAGGGTATAGAGGGGGTTTACCAGAATGATGCCTGGACTTGGGGATATTAGCTACATGGTTGGACAAACTTAGATTGACATGGGGAAACATAGAAACATAGAAATTAGATGCAGGAGTAGGCCATTCGGCCCTTTGAGCCTGCACCGCCATTCAATATGATCATGGCTGATCATCCAACTCAGTAGCCCGTACCTGCCTTCTCTCCATACCCTCTGATCCCCTTGGCCACAAGGGCCACATCTAACTCCCTCTTAAATATAGCCAATGAACTGGCCTCAACTACCCTCTGTGGCAGAGAGTTCCAGAGATTCACCACTCTCTGTGTGAAAAAAGTTCTCCTCATCTCGGTTTTAAAGGATTTCCCCCTTATCCTTAAGCTGTGACCCCTTGTCCTGGACTTCCCCAACATCGGGAACAATCTTCCTGCATCTAGCCTGTCCAACCCCTTATGAATTTTGTAAGTTTCTATAAGATCCCCTCTCAATCTCCTAAATTCTAGAGAGTATAAACCAGGTCTATCCAGTCTTTCTTCATAAGACAGTCCTGACATCCCAGGAATCAGTCTGGTGAACCTTCTCTGCACTACCTCTATGGCAATAATGTCCTTCCTCAGATTTGGAGACCAAAACTGCACGCAATACTCCAGGTGTGGTCTCACCAAGACCCTGTACAACTGCAGTAGAACCTCCCTGCTCCTATACTCAAATCCTCTTGCTATGAAAGCCAACATACCATTCGCTTTCTTTACTGCCTGCTGCACCTGCATGCCTACCTTCAATGACTGGTGTACCATGACACCCAGGTCTCGCTGCATCTCCCCCTTTCCCAATCGGCCACCATTTAGATAATAGTCTGCTTTCCCGTTTTTGCCACCAAAATGGATAACCTCACATTTATCCACATTATACTGCACCTGCCAAACATTTGCCCACTCACCCAGCCTATCCAAGTCACCTTGCAGTCTCCTAGCATCCTCCTCACAGCTAACACTGCCCCCCAGCTTAGTGTCATCCGCAAACTTGGAGATGTTGCCTTCAATTCCCTCATCCAGATCATTAATGTATATTGTAAATAGCTGGGGTCCCAGCACTGAGCCTTGCGGTACCCCACTAGTCACTGCCTGCCATTGTGAAAAGGACCTGTTTACTCCTACTCTTTGCTTCCTGTTTGCCAGCCAGTTCTCTATCCACATCAATACTGAACCCCCAATGCCGTGTGCTTTAAGGTTGCTTGCAGGTTACTTGCAGGTTACTGCTAACTGATTGAATTTACAGGCGTAGGGAGGAGCTGCAGATGTTGGTTCACACCGAAGATAGACACAAAATGCTGGAGTAACTCGGCGGGACAGGCAACATCCCGGGAGAGAAGGAATGGGTGGCGTTTCTGGTTGAGAGCCTTCTTCAGATTTCTTCCGAATTTGCAGGTGTGCAGTTGGACTTGGAAGGCACTCTTAATTAGCACTCATTCCAAAACATAGAACATAAACAGTACAGCACAGGAACAGCAGCGTTAGCCCACAATATCTATGACAAACATGATACCTAGTTAAAATAATCTCCTCTGCCTGCACATGGTTCATATCACTCGGCATATCCATGTCCCTATCCAAAAGCTTCTTAAATGTCACTGTCATATCTGCCTCCAGCTGACACCATACCGTGGCAATATGTTCCAAGCTCCTACCTCTCTCTGTGTTAAAAATACTTGCCCTGCACGTCTGTCTTCGAGTCTTTGACATTTCCATTCTGGGATAAAGGGTTCTGCATCTCTACCGTATCTATGGCTCTCATCATTTTATATAGTTCTATCAGGTCACCCCTCGGCCTCAGAAAACAATTACTGCTCCAGTGAAAACAATCCATTTGTCCAATCTCTCATACCTAATGCCCGGTTAAGTTGTGATGGTATGTGTGGCAGTGTCTATATTGGCTGACGGACAGGTACTGTATGTGCTGTTTGGCAGTAATGGGAAGATGTATGCTCTGAAAAGAAAATTACTCTCTCCTGACAATCCTTGGATCAATTGATGGACTGTAGTGTGACTCAAGATACTCTTTTATTTACTTTTAATCCACAATCATATTCACTGCAGTATAAGAATGCAACAGCAATCGAAGCATTCAACATAATTTCCAGGTGCCAGGTAGTTTCTGCCTGTGTTGGATTGGATGGTGAGATATTTTTCATTAGACGCCGCAACAAGTTTAGGCTCATAATTGTGTCGGTGGGCTTGATTATGATCATTATTCAGTGTAGGATTGGCCTCAGCATCTGACCAAAGCTCTGCACCAAGTTGGTACACAAGCTTCTCCATGCTTCTTGACATTGTAAGTAGACATTACATTGGATCAAAGATTTGTTTTGTGCCTACCCATCAAAAGTCCTCCATGACTTTTCGTTCCAGAGACCTGATATCCTCTTCCTTTGGTCCTGATTGCAGGTGGCCCAGGTACGATGTTGGAACACGTGCAGATACTGCCTCTAAGATATTACTTAAATTAAGCATGATGTTACTATTTCATCTCATGGGTGTGTATATAATATATTGTGTTGCCATCTTCACTGTCTCCTTGTATTTCCTCCACTAGCCTGCAAGGTTGCAGTTCTTATTCATTTGGAAATGCAAATAGCACAAGGGTAAGGTTATGGTGGGGAAAGGTGCAACAAGTAAGATGAGCAGGTTTATATCGTGCTTAGCTGGCAAATCAGAAGCGAGTGAGGGTTGAAAAGCAAGAAAGAATGGAAGTAAGTTGATAGGAGAAGAATGAGGCCATCCGGCCCATCAAGTCTACCCCACCATTCAATCGTGGCTGATCTATCTCTCCCTCCTAACCTGATTCTCCTGCCTTCTCCCCATAACCCCTGACATCCATAATAATCAAAAATCTATCTATCTCTGCCTTAAAAATATCCATTGATGGCATCCTGTGGAATCTGTGGAATTCTCTGTCACAGAAGGTAGTTGAGGCCAGTTCATTAGCTATATTTAAGAGGGAGTTAGATGTGGCCCTTGTGGCTGAAGGGAACAGGGGGTATGGAGAGAAGGCAGGTACAGGATACTGAGTTGGATGATCAGCCATGATCATATTGAATGGTGGTGCAGGCTCGAAGGGCCGAATGGCCTACTCCTGCACCTATTTTCTATGTTTCTATCCACGTATTATGCAGCAATGAATTCCACAGATTCCCACCCTCTGATGAGAAATTCCTCCTCATCTCCTTCCTAAAGAAACATCCTTTAATTTAAAGGCTATGACATCTGCTCCTAGACTCTCCCATTGGAGGAAACATCCCCTCCATATCCACTCTATCCAGGTCTTTTAATATTCGGTAAGTTTCAATGAAGCCCTCCCCTCATCCTTCACTAATCATCACTAATAGTTTTGTCCTCACTGCTAGCTACTCTTTCAACAATGGTTGTCCAAATAGTGAGTAACATTGACAGTTTCCTTCATGGGAAGGTAGCATGTCCATGTATATGCCCTGGGCCTCTGGGCCCCATCAGGTTAGCTCCTGCTGTGACCACAGGACTTATAGTGGAGGCAACCCAAGACACAAGGTTAAACACCAGTGGGAGGAGATAACTGTGGAGGTCAATGCCAAGAGTCAAACCTTGCAATATGGACCAAATGTCTCACCTGAGTAGACAAAGTCAATGAACAAGTCTCCAAAGGTTATTTTTGATCAGCTGCACCACTAGCCTCTACCATGCTCAATTCATCCCATCTTACCCTGACTATAAAGAGAAGAATGATAACAATGAGAGAAATCCCATCCAGTCGGTGGATAATTGGGGGGGATGTTGGACTATAAAGGATTGATCATCATTGACTGCTGTGTGGTATCTTTATTTGCTGTGACTGGTTACATGTGACTGGCATACTTTGAGGTGGGACTGTGAAGTCTGTAGCAGTGCTGGGTGTATAAGTGTGGGGAATATAAAAGGCAAACTAAGTATCCTGATTGATTGAGATTGGAAGGAAAGTGATGGGATCATGTGAATTGAACATGGGTGAAGCTAGAGTACAGCTGGTCACAATTGAAAATGGCCTTTTGAAGTTTTATTCTCTGACCTTGGCTTACGCATGTGAGGTTGTTGAATTTCTTCTGGCACTCGGTCCAGATTGTAAGATTCAACTTTTTCCATTGAATTCTACAGCTCTACTGGGGCAGCACAGTAGCGCAGCAGTACAGTTGCTGCCTTACAGCGCCAGAGACCTGGGTTTGATCCTGACTGTAATGTATTCATACATATTCATGTATGTGTTAATGAGTTGGTGGTCAATATAAGCAGGGAATGTTGGGTAATAAATCTCTCTCTCGTGATCCAGGCAACCTGCGTGTAAGTTGGTATTCATTCTGTCATCCGGAATATAACAAAATTGGCTACGAGGATTGGATAGACTTTGTGAACTCATCCTTTAAATGCAGTGCAGGACTGTTTTGCAGCATGCAGTATTGTTTAACATTTTAAACAGTAAATACAGAGTTGTGTCGCAGTTGTTTGCGAGCTGGACACGATAGGCTGCAGATCCTTCGATGCAGGGGACTGTAGTGTAAAACAGCAGCTGGACAAATCATAGAGAGTTTGTCAGGCTATCTCTATGTTGTGTCCACATGGCAAGATGCCATCCTTGGGATTGTATAAGATTTTTTTTTTTGTCGAGTTTCTCAAGCTGAATAGCCTTTCTACAGTTAAGTTTTAGGTGAATTGTTACACCAGAACAGACAGGAAATCGGGGTTTTTGAACGGACTTAAAAAAATTTAGAGAACGATACGATGGCAGCGTCCTTCGGCTACATTGGGAACCTTGACACTTTTGACTAGAGTAGAGAGCTGTTCAGCTCCTATATGGAGAAAGCAAACATGTTTTTCACTGCAAACAACATAATGGAGATTAGTGGTGAAGGATAGATAGTGACTGAAACAAATGAGGCCGTTTGCGAATGCATGAAAGCGATTCTGCTCACGGAGATCGGTCCTTAAGTGTACGGCACACTCATGAATCTCCTTGCGCCCATAAAGGCAAAAGACTTGCCATTCAATGACATTATGAAGAAGTTGGAAGTGCACTTCAACCCAAAGCCTCTGGAAATTGCAGAAAGCTATAAATTTGGCACTAGAAACCAGAAGCAGAATGAGACAATCAATGAGTATGTTGCTGCCTTGAAAAACTTAACTTTACTGCAACTTTGGAGCCTTTCTCGGACGCGCACTACGTGACAGATTTGTTTGTGGGCTTCAGTCCAAACTCATGAACACTCCAGATCTTCCATTTGAGAAAGCATGCAAGATTGCTACCACAATGGAGATGGCATCAAAGAATGCTCGCAAGTTTCGTCCACCACGGATTGCAGTGGCCGTTTACAGTCACAAGGCAGTGCCTATGGCCAAACCAAGAGGCGCTAAACCAAAACCAAAGTATGGCGGGGATCCGAGTTCAGCTAGTTGTCATTGTTGCAAGGGTAATCACTCATCCCAATTTTGTCAGTTCAAAATGGCCAAGTGCAATACTGCCAGAAGAAAGGCCATATCGCCTCAACGTATCGGCCAAGCTTAAAACAGGAAACCAAAAATCTGCGGGAAACAAGCGACAACACCAGAAAGGAGTTCATAACTTGGAGATGAACCCTGATGGAAAAGAACTTAGGTTGTACAACATTTATGCAACCAACAGCGATAAGCCTACAACCAGCCAAGGCAAGGACTTTCGAACTAAACTATTGATAAATGAACAGTTAATCGATATGTGTATTGACACGGCAGCAGATTGTTCGGTCATGAGCAGAGACCTGTATGAAACAAAGTTCCCCCAGACACCATTGTTTGAGAGTAAGGTCAAGCTGAGAACCTACTCGGGCGAAGTTTTGGAGACATGTGGACAAATGAACTGGAAAGTTCAGCATAATTGTCAGTCAGTAACACTGCCCATCATAGTAGCCAGCTACAGAAATAAACCAACCCTCCTTGAAAAGGATTGGCTGAGTAGAAGAGAGTTAGACTGGAAGAACATTTTTAGCGTCGATTTGTCCAAATCACACCTTGAAAATGTCATAAGCAAACGTGCAAATATTTTTGCTGAGTTACGCGGGAATAACAGGGTACTGTGCACACATTCGACTTAAGCAAGCTGTGAGACCTGTGTATTGTCGACAAAGACCTGTACCATATGCACTAAAGCACCAAGTGGAGGAAGAACTCGACAGGTTAGAGCGGAATGGAGTACTCGTGAAGGCAGACCAGAGTAACTGGGCAGTGCCAATTGTGGCCGCACCTAAGGCCGATAAAACTGTTCAACTATGTAGTGACTAGAAAGTCACAATCAACCAAGCCGTTGATGACGAACAATATCCGTTACCAATCTCGCAAGATCTGTACGCAGAACTTAGCGGAGCAAGAGTCTTCCGTGCGGTTCCCGGAGGTTTTTGTCAGTCTCCCTACCTGCTTCCACTACCTGCAACCTCCGGCAACCACCTGCAACCTCTGGGAACCGCACGGAAACCTTGGGTGGGGCGTAAAGTCTCCAGAGGTTTTCGTTCAGGTTTCCTAAGTGGGACAGGGGCATTACTCACTGTACAGGTGCACAACCTTTTATCCGACAGCCTTGGGACCAGACACTTTTCGTAATTCGGAATTTGTCGGCCTTCGGAATGGAAATTTTTAGCGTAGATTTTAATGGTTGGCTCAGTGGTAGAGTGCTCGGCTCATATCCGCAAGGTCGCGAGTTTGTGCCTTGATCCCGGCAGTTCCTCGGTCGCGAGTTTGAGTCTTCAATGTAGTTTTTTCTTGCAGAATAAATGTCTGTATGAAATGCAGTGTGTTGAATGAATTCCTGAATTTGTAAATGTGACCGCAGCATTGAATCACCTCTCGCACTCATGTCATCCTAGCGGGGCTACACGCCCTAAGGCGACATTTTCACACTCTTATATCCGTGTGCAGCAGAGGTGACGTGTGTTTGGCGCCAAACGTGAGCTTTGGTGTGCAGACGACATCCTGGAAAAAATGTCCGGTTTCTTCCAGGTAGGCGATATACCCTCCCGGGCAATATACCCTCCACTTCTCTTTTATGAAGGGGATTTAGTTCCCCTTTCTTCCAGGACCGACCGGAGGTTCCGCTGTCACCTCTGCGGGCCGCCCTCGGTGAACGTCCTGTCTCCCTGTCCCTGGGATAGCAGGGGGCGATCAAACAGCACAATACCCTCCTCCCCCTCCAACTCCAGAGGAATCCGCTCCCCGATGGGCCGCTACTGCGACAAGTGGCAGTTCGCCCACAGCCCGAGCAGCGCGACCCCAAGAACAAGACGTACCTTGCACACCATCAGCTTCTGCCCCTACGGGGAGCGTGTTCCTCTGGAGTTGGAGCGGGGCTGGGCTGGAGTTGCTGATCTGGGATCTCCGTGCTTGCAGTGGGCCTGGGGGTCGTTGTCCCGATGAGGGGGCACAGCTCGGGCTGTGGGCGAACTGCCACTTGTCGCCATAGCGGCCCATCGGGGAGCGGCTTCTGGTGGTCCTGATGTCTCCCGCTAGTTTGCAGTTTCCTCTGGAGTTGGAACGGGGCTGGGCTGCTGCTGGCTGTGGGTCTCTGGGATCTCCGTGCTTGGAGTGGGCCTGGGGGTCGGTGTCCCGTTGGTCCTGACGTCTCCGGTGACTGGGATTGTATGCTGGCATCGCCAACATGAAGACAGTGCAAAGCCCCCACGCCGGTGCAATGGGCGGGGAACTGGAGAGGGGAGGGAAGGGGTCACACACATTGCCGGGAAGCAGAGGGGTGTAGGTGGGGTGAAACTGAAGAGAGCGACAATCTGCTGCTCCCTGCCTGCTGAGTTAAAAAGTTCACACGCAAGACTCACGATACACTGTGTATCGTGAGTCTACCGTGGGAACTTTTTAACTCAGCGGGCAGACAGCAGCATATTGTCAAATATTAACCCTCCCACGCAATATACCCTCACCTTCTCTTTTATGAATGGGGATTTAGTTCCCCCTTCTTCGAGGGCCGACCGGAGGTTCCGCTGTCACCTCTGCGGGCCGCCCTCGGTGAACGTTTTCAAGGACCTTTCTTCAAGGACTGAAAAAATGTCCGCTATTCGGAGGTTTTCGTTATTTGGATCTTCGGATAAAAGGTTGTGCACCTGTATAAGTAAAATGAAAATGTGTTGATATGTAATATAAATATATCATTTAGAATTTCAAAAATACTGGTTTAAATCAAGTACAGGTGCACAACCTTTTATCCGACGATCCAAATAACGAAAACCTCCGAATAGCGAAACAAATTTCGGTCCTTGAAGAAAGGTCCTTGAAAACGTTCACCGAGGGCGGCCCGCAGAGGTGACAGCGGAACCTCCGGTCGGACCCGGTCCTCGAAGAAAGGGGAACTAAATCCCCATTCATAAAAGAAAAGGTGAGGGTATATTGCGCGGGAGGGTTAATAATTGACAATATGCTGCTGCCTGTCCGAGATCCCAGAGACCCACAGCCAGCAGCAGCCCAGCCCCGTTCCAACTACAGAGGAAAACTGCAAACTGGCCAGAGACGTCAGGACCACCAGAAGCCGCTCCCCGAGCTGCGCCCCCTCATCGGGACACCGACCCCCACGCCCACTGCAAGCACGGAGATCCCAGATCAGCAACTCCAGCCCAGCCCCGCGCCAACTCCAGAGGAACACGCTCCCCGTATGGACAGAAGCTGATGGTGTGCAAGGGCCGTCGTGTTTTTCGGGTCGCGCAGCTCGGGCTGTGGGCGAACTGCCACTTGTCGCCGTAGCGGCCCATCGGGGAGCGGATTCCTCTGGAGTTGGAGGGGGAGTGGGGTATTGTGCTGTTTGATCGCCCCCTACTATCCCAGCGACAGGGAGACAGGACGTTCACCGAGGGCGGCCCGCAGAGGTGACAGCGGAACCTCCGGTCGGTCCTCAAAGAAAGGGGAACTAAATCCCCATTCATAAAAGAGAAGCCGAGGGTACATTGCGCGGGAGAGTAGAAATCCAAAGACAAAGTTGAATTAGCGTTCACCGAGGGCGGCCCGCAGAGGTGACAGCGGAACCTCCGGTCGGTCCTCGAAAAAAGGGGAACTAAATCCCCTTCATAAAAGAGAAGTGGAGGGTATATTGCCCGGGAGGGTATATCGCCTACCTGGAAGAAACCGGACATTTTTTTCCAGGATGTCGTCTGCACACCAAAGCTCACCAGTTTATGTTTAAAGTTTTACTTAACGTTTATCTCGTCTTTATTATTTATTCGGGGGATTCAAGAATCCTCGAGCTAGGCCGCCTATGTATCGTGAGTCTACCGTGGGAACTCTTTAACTCAGGGAGGCAGCAGCAGATTACTCTTTAACTCAGGGAGGCAGCAACTCTTTAACTCAGGGAGGCAGCGCTCCCTTCAGTTTCCCAGCGACAGTCACCTGCCACGGGAGACAGATCATGCACTGTTGTAGGTCTCCTTTGCACGTCGGTGTTTCTGTCTTTCTCCACTCATTGTTGGCCCCATCTGTCACCACCCCCATCTACACCCCTCTGCTTCCCGGCCATGTGTGTGACCCCTTCCCTCCCCTCTCCAGCTCCCCGCTCATTGCACCGGCGCGGGGGCTTTGTACTGTCTTCACGTCGGCGATGGCAGCAGATCGGTGCGAGTCACCGGAGACGTCAGGACCAATTGGACGTCGACCACCAGGCCCACCGCAAGCACGGAGAACCCAGAGACCCACAGCCAACAGCAGCCCAGCCCAGCCCCGCTCCAACTACTTAGGAACCTGGGTTGCGGATGACGGGGCGCAGCTCGGGGCGTTGTAGGGGCCCATCGAGGAGCGGGTTCCTGTTGGTCCTGACGTCTCCGGCCACCTGCCATCCTCCGGGAACTGTACCGCCCTTGCAGGAGAGTGGGGTTGTTTGCAGTTGCAGAGGGAGGGGGCAAGGGCGGTACAGTTCCCAGTCTCAGCTCCAGTCCAGGGGGGTGGCCGGAGACGTCAGGACCAACGGGACAGCGACCCCCCAGGCCCACTGCAAGGACGGAGATCCCAGAGACCCACAGCCAGCAGCAACTCCAGCCCAGCCCCGCTCCAACTCCAGAGGAACACGTAGGGGCAGAACCTGATGGTGTGCAAGGTGTTCTTCGGGTGGCGCAGCTCGGGCTGTGGGTAAACTGCCACTTGTCGCCGTAGCGGCCCATCGGGGAGCGGATTCCTCTGAAGTTGGAGGGGGAGGGGGGTATTGTGCTGTTTGATCGCCCCCTGCTATCCCAGGGACAGGGAGACACAGCGGCTTTTTAGACTGGTGGGCAATCACTTCCAAAGTTCTGCCCACACAGTCAGTACACTTCTCCTACACTGCATTTCATACAAACATTTATTCTGCAAGAAAAAACTACATTGAAGACTCAAACTCGCAACCGAGTAACTGCCGGGATCAAGGCGCAAACTCGCGACCTTAGATCGCCTAAGGGCATGTAGCCCCGCTAGGGTGACATGAGTGCGGGAGGTGATTCAATGCTGCGGGCACATTTACAAATTGAGGAATTCATTCAACACACTGCATTTCATACAAACATTTATTCTGCAAAAAAAAGCCTACATTGAAGACTCAAACTCGCGACCGAGTAACTGCCGGGATCAAGGCGCAAACTCGCGACCTTGCGGATATGAGCCGTGCACTCTACCACTGAGCCAGCCATTAAAATCTACGCTAAAAAATTTCCATTCCGAAGACCGACAAATTCTGAATTACGAAAAGTGTCTGGTCCCAAGGCTGTCGGATAAAAGGTTGTGCACCTGTATCACAACAACAAAATTGTAACTACTTAGATTTATTACTTAAAAAAAGGAAAGTAGTGTAATGTATTCATACATATTCATGTTCATGTTAATGAGTTGGTGTTCAATATAAGCAGGGAAGGTTGGGTAATAAATCTCTCTCTCGTGATCCTGGCAACCTGCATGTAAGTTGTTATTGATTCTGCCGCCTAGAATCTAACACTGACTAAGAGTGCTATTTGTACGTGGTGTGTTTGTTCTCCCTGTGAAGACATGGGTCTTCTCCTTGTGTTCCGGTTTCCGCCCACATTCCAAATAAGTGTTGATTGTAAGTTAATTGGCTTCTGCAAATTGTGCCTAGTGTGCAGGATAGAACTAGTGCATGGGAGATCGTTGGCCGGTCCGGTCTTGGTGGACTGAGGGGTCTGTTTCCACACTGTAACTCTGAACTAAATTAAACTCAACTATTTCCTCCCATTGTTGTATGTCTGGAGTGCCTCCTGCAGATATAAGGCATCTCACCTCCTTTCCACCTGATCCGTAAATTGCCGCTGCAGCAACTAAAAACCATGGAGTTTGGTCATCCCAATTCTGTGCCATATGCCACTGTTTCCCAGGTGAGATTAACTTGTGGAACAATTGCCAGCACTTGCTGCAGCCTCTGTGCAATTTCCCTTTAAAAGATTCATGGTAGCTGTAGGTAATACAGCTTAGCTTTAACTGGTGGCAATCATGCATGATATTGGCCAGCTGTTGATGTGTCCATCTTGTAAACTGTGTGGACTGCATTATTTGGACATTGAAATCACAACAATAAGCACATAGAATGTAACTAGTGAACTGTTTGAATTGCAAAGAAAGTACACAGCTGAATCCAAACGTCACGATTCCCACCTCCATTTAGAATAACAATTTTATTCCCTGTTTACTAGCTTGTTGTTTAGTTCCCACATCCCAATTATAGTGCTGCATGCCAATTATAGTAAGCCACATATACATAAATTATCAATGTAATGATGCATAGGTGTATGCAATTTCATACCATGTGCTTTTAATGCTACGCTATTTTTGAATGAAAATCGGAACATTACCTTGCCTTAAAAGTTATTCCTTGCCTCCCTGTCACTTTGCTACTGAATGCACACTGTCACAGCTGACAGTTTGTCCTCCAGGCATGTAGTAATGGGCTATCATTGTTGATAAATCTGTCTGTTTACCATGAGAGTCACAATTGGTGGCGCCCACCAAATGAGTATAATCCAGTGATTGCCTGATAGCATGGAGCTAGTGCTTTAGGGCAAAGATATAACCCTTGTCACTGTTAGAGCTTGGGAAGCTGGTGGAGCAAGATGGGGCCAAAAGGCACCTAACAATGGATTTTTTTGTCTTTTCTTCCAAAATGCTTGAACAATCATAGGAGTATTGATCGTGGCTGAATGAAGGATAATTAGATGGTCTTGTCTTGTTTTGTTATTGCTATAGTTCCAATAATCAGTGACATTGATAATAATTGCTTAACTCTGACCCCAGCTATTATGTGCATTAGTCGGAGGGAAAAGGTATGAAAGTGATTGGGACTTACTCTGAAATAAAGTTATGCTAGTTATTGTAGCCCTTCAAGATACTAGAAGCCAAATATGTTTGCAAAGTAGAGACAGTTTTATAATGACAAATTCCACTCATGTAGTGCCCTTGACAGTGGACATGTCTATGTTTATTTTCTAGAATGGTAGGAACCAAAATATTGATTCCAATTCATATAAGCAATACCTTGGCATGTGCCAACAGTTTTGATCAGAGAGCTCTGCTTTTGGAGCAAAGATAGGGAGTAAGTAAGAGGAAGAAGTTAAGGGAGAGAACTCCAGAACTTATGACTTTAGCGACAAAATAAGGCCAATGGCAGAATAAATTTATGAATACTGAAGAGACCAGATAGAGATGCTGAAATATCTGAGTTTTGCAGATGAAAAGGGAACAGAGAGATCAAAAGAGACAGAAGGGTTTTAAACAATGATGGGAATTTTGAACTCAAGGTACTGCTTATCAGGAAGGCATTGTAGGCAGCAAATAGTGGAGTGAATGTAAGTAAGTAAGTAAGTAAGTATATTGGCCAAGTATTCACATACAAGGAATTTGCCTTGGTGCTCCGCCCACAAGTAACAACATGACATACAGTGACAGCTATGAATGACTCAGAAAACACTAAAAATTAATAATAATAAAACATTAATGATAAAACACCATTGATCAAGCATGTGAACCAACAAAATACCAGATCAAAGGGAGGCTACAGATTTTTGGCTGTTGAGTAGAGAAACTACTCGTGGATAAAATCTGTTTTTATGTCTGGCTGTGGCAGCTTTGATAATCTGGAGTGGCCTTCCAGAGGGAAGTGATTCAAAGAGTTTGTGGCCAGGGTGAAATGGATCAGAGATGATCTTGCCCACTAGCTTCAGGGCCCTTTCAGTGTACAGTTCATCAATGGAGGGAAAGTTGCAGCCAATACCCTTCTCAGATGATCGAACGATTCGCTGCAGCCTCCAGGTGTCGTGCTTGGTGGCTGTGCCAAACCAGACCATGATGGAGAAGGTGAGAACAGACTGTACGATGGCTGTATAGAATTGGACCATCATTGCCTGTGGCAGATTGTGCTTCCTCAGCTGCCGCAGGAAGTACATTCTCTGTTGTTCCTTTTTGACTGTGGAGTCGATGGTAGCCCCCCATTTAAGATCCTTGGAGATGATGTTTCCCAGGAACTTAAAATACTCCATAGATGTGACTGTGGTGTTGTTGATGGTGAGTGGGGTAAGGGAAGGGGGAACTCTCCTAAAGTCTACAATCAATTCCACTTAAGAGCATTGAGCTCAAGGTTGTTGCGATGGCACCAGGATGCCAGCTGTGACACTTCCTGTCTGTAGGCAGATTCCTACCCATCCTGGATCAGTCCAATCAGGGTTGTGTCATCTGCAAACTTGAGAAGCTTGACTAGAGGTGTCTGTGGAGGTGCAGTCATTGGTGTAGAGAGAGTAGAGGAGAAGAGAGAGTACGCAGCCTTCTGGTGCTCCTATGCTGAGGGTTTGCAGGTCCGAGATGTGCTTTCCCAGCCTCACATGCTGCTTCCTGTCTGCCAGGAAGCTGGTGATCCACCGACAGAGGGGTTCAGGCACAGTCAACTCGGAAAGTTTGGAGTGTAGTAGCTCTGGCACAATGGTGTTGAAGGCAGAGCTAAAATCAACAAACAGGTTCCTCGCATAGGTCCCCTTGTGAGAGTCATGAAACAAGCAACAGGGTTTTGAAGAGTTGAACAAGAGTGCAATATTCAGATGCAGAGTGGTAAGGGTTTCAGCAACAAATTACTGAGCCAGGAACAATGTCACAGAACTAGAAATAGTCAGTTTTGATGATGGATGGATATGGAGTCTGCAGTCCAACTCTGGGTAACGCAGCAAGGCTGAAAACAATTTGGTTCATTTCCAGGTAGGGAGTGAGATGAAGTTGGTGTCGAGAGAACAGAGCTTGTGATGGGCACTGAAGCCATTGGCTTCAAACCTAGCTATTTTTTGTTGGAGAAAATTTGTGCTTCTCTAATTCAAGCCACTTGAATCCACAACTTAATGCACGACCAGATATATCAGGCAAACATTGCCTCGGTATAGAGATAAAGTTTGGATCAAAAGAGGTAGTGGGATGATAGGGAAGGCTTGGTTTGATGTGCACGTTAAAACTGGTGCAGTGTTTTAGGGTTTGTTAATAAAGGGCAACATGTAGATGATGAATAAAAAAAGACCCTAGATATATTCTTACAGGATGTCAAAGGCTATGGGAAGAGAAGGTATTACTGACAATTTTCTTATTGTGAATGTGAAGATAAGAATGGAAGCAATGGGAAAAATCCCCTCCAGTTTGGTGATGTTGGAGGGACGTTGGAGAAGATTGGTGTGAAATGGTGTGGACAGTTTTGTGGGAGACTGCAGCCAAAGGATGGAGGATTAAGTTTCACAGTCACAAAGTACACCATTAGTGACTTAATGTAGAGTTAGTTTACTACTCTAAAGGGAGGAACAAGGAACTGCAGGGAAAACGAATGAACATTTGAGTTGCCGCATTCCATTCAAGGACATTATAGAAGAAATTGCAGCTGGGCAAGTTTGCAAGGATGGAAGATTCAGGTTTTTGTTTTGATGGCAATTTTTTTTTCTTCATCTACTTCTTCTGCTTACTACAACACTGAACCTCGTATTGTCACATCTCGATCGGAAAAATACCTATGCCAGGATCCTCTTCATAGACTTCAGCTCTGCTTTCAATACAATCATTCCGCAGCAGCTGGTGGAGAAGTTGGAGCTGTTGGGGGTTGATGCTGGCACATGTAGCTGGGTCCTGAACTTTCTGTCGCAACGGCAGCAGACAGTCAGGGTGGGCAGTAGGACATCAAAAACCATAGCCGTGAGCACTGGCTCACCCCAAGGCTGTGTCCTAAGCCCCCTTCTGTTTAGTCTGCTGACACACGACTGTACTGCCAGACTCAATAACAACTTCATCAACAAGTTCGCTGATGACACAACAGTAGTGGGTCTCATCAGTGACAATGATGAATCGGCGTACAGGATGGAGGTGGAGCTGCTCACAGGTTGGTGCAAATCCCACAACCTCATTCTTAACGTGGGAAAAACTAAGGAGATGGTGGTTGACTTCAGGAGGGCGGGGAAACAACACCATACACCTCTGCACATCGACGGAGCTGATGTGGAAAGGGTCAGCAGCATGAAGTTCTTAGGACTACATCTGTCTGATGACCTGACGTCCACGGCCAACACCACAGCTCTGGTCAAGAGAGCCCAGCAGCGACTTCACCCTCTCCGAAGACTATGTAAAGCAGGCCTCCCCACCACACACCTACGGACTTTTTATAGGGGGACTGTCGAGAGCACACTGACATACGGCATCACTTCCTGGTTCGGGAGCTGCAAGGCGTACGAACGGCACCAACTGGACAGGATAGTGAAGACCGCAAGCAGGATTATTGGTGCTCCACTCCCCTTCCTGCTGGACATATACAAGAAGAGATGTATCCAGCAGAGCCATCTCCATCATCAAAGACCCTTACCACCCATCGCATGACATTTTCTCCATCCTCCCATCTGGTAAGAGGTACAGGAGCATTAGCTGCAAAACCAGCAGGATGCTCCTCAGCTTCTTCCCACAGGCTATAAGACTGTTAAATGGACTTTGCCCCCTGCCAAGTATCGCGCACAAACCCCCACACTGCAGCAGAGCCACTGTTGTGCCGCTGCCGGTCGGAACGGCTGTTGAATGTTTAGTAGAGTGTTAAATTTGTTCATGACATGTATTTTTGAATTTTAATTCCTATTTATTTTTTAATGCAAACTGATTGGACACTGGTTGAGCAACGTTTTTTTGTTTCCTCTGGGTATGCGAATACTCAGGAAATGACAATAAAGATTTACAATTACAATTACAATTACAATTACTACTGCACAACCGCCAATTGCTGGGCTATCTCGTGCAGGTGGACCAATTTAAAGGTGAGGTGGACCATGCCTGAAGAGCAAGAACTATTAACAACAACAGATGTTACGCAGTCCATGAAAGACCGTCACTAGTCCAAGGTTATGTGGGAATAGGTTCAGGTGAACAAAAGATTGACGTGCTGGACAGAGTGATGATTGGGGTAAGAGAGAGGTACAGGTGGAGAACAAGGATTGGTGAGAACATTAAAAACTTGCTACAGTAGTCAACGGGAGGAATGAGATAATCAGGGGCAAAACAAGGACCGATCCCTTTTTGTTTGACTGACAGTATCAGTTTATGACTATTACACTGATCATGTTAAGAATATATATTTAAGATATAGACTTCTTAACTCTACGGACTGAGTATTATAAGATATAGTTCACTAAAGTCCTCACCGTGATTCAAAATTGATGCCAAAGAATAGGCACTTCCATATCTTTTACTTGAAATCATTAAGCATGTTGCTTTTTCAATTTTGTAATCAATTTCACCCTTGGCTCAGACACCATTTTACATTGTTATTCATGGCCGTGATATTTTGATAGTTCACCCTGAGGTCTGGAGGAATTGGGTTTAGATTGTTACAATGCAAACTGCCAAACAAGTAGTTCAAGGATCAATATTTATTGCAAAGGCTGAGCAGTCCGTGGCCATTAACGGAGACATGAGTTATTGCTTGGTTGTCATGAATATCATGAGGGATTACCGTAAGGGATTTACCAAGCCTAACTGAATGAAAGCTGCAATAACGCAAAAGTGACAGAGCATTGCCCCCTTCTTCCAATCTCATCGCCAGAGAGGGAGTGAGACGGGCACCAGTTGGGCAGCAATGGCTTCAATTATGTGATTAGTTTCCATGTTGGCGACAATTCATTGAACGCCTTAAAAGAACAGGAAGGGGGTGAGTCTAAAGGACCTGTCCCACTTGGGCGTCAATTGGGCAACATAATTTACGCGTCACAATGCACGACATGTGAGTGATGCGTGCATGGTGTGCATTACGCGCACATAGTGCGTGGTGACGTAGGCAGTGACGTGCGGTCGTGCGCGGCGCCCCAGGATTTTGAGATTCGCAAAATCTTTGCGCGCCACCTGCGTGATCGCAAGTGACGCCCTAGTGGGTCAGGCCCTTTATTGACTGTGTTAGCAGGCGCTGAAGCGACCCATCAGTGCTCAGCAATTTAGATGCAACCAGAGCATGGGCTTGTGTGGACCAGTTGCAAGTATAGGGTGTAATGAATGGCAGTATTCACTGTGCTCTTTAGCTGCAATTCTCAATGCTACTTTGGGGAATTGTCAACAGATCCCACAGCAGGTCAGACTGCACCAGGATCCGACATTCCTGCCAATTTAATGGAGAATCCTTGAGTGAGGTAGATATTTGGTTATTTTTAAGCAATTAGATTTTTTAAATATATTTGATCAATTATATTTGTTTTTAATATCTCAGAATATCGGAGACATTTAATTACTGATAGTAACATTTTAAGACGTTTACAAATCAAGTTTGATTGAAACCCTATCTCCAGCATTGTCCTATGTCAAAGGCTCTTGGATTCAGATTCCCGAAGGTGACAACACAGGCAGATGTGTTGTCACCTTCAAGAAGGCAGAGGGAGTTCTTGCCCTCATTAGCTAGCGCATAGGATATAACTGAAGGGAGGATTTGCCAAACTTTCTTAAGCTGGAGCTGGACTAGCTGGACCTTCACTGGATTAGTGCTGGAATAGTGTGTACTGTTCGGGTCCCTACACTATCAGAAGGATACAATTGTACTGAAGGGGTTGCAGAGGAGATTCACTAGGATGCTGCTAGGGATGGGATGGTTCGGTATAGAAAACCTTTCTGCATGGCAGAGGTGCTTTAAATTGAGGTGAAGGAGGTTTAGAGGGGATCTGAGGAAGAATCATTTCACACAGAGGATGGTTGCAATCTGGAAGGCACAGGCTGAGAAGATATTGGAGGCAGATAGTCTTAGTGTGCTAGAGCCACAAAACACAGAAGCAGGACCTTTCACCTAACTCCTCCATGCTGACTCTGATGCCGATCTTCTCTAATCCCATTTGCCTGCATTATGTTCATAGTAATCTACTCCTTTCCTGTCCAAATGCCTATTAAATGTCCTAATTATATCTGTCTCTACCAACTCATCTGGCAGCTCGTTCTGTATAACAACCCACCCTGTGTGAAAAACTGGCCCTTCAGATATATTTGTATATCTTCTAGCTAGATCTTCTCCCCTTTCACCTTAGACCTAGGGTCCACACTAGCCACCCAACAGTCAAGGAAAAATCCAGACTATCGCCCCTATCTATGTCTCACATCATTTTATAAACTTCTATAAATTCAACCCTCACCCTCCCATGTTCTAGAGAGAATAAACCAAAACCTCCAACCTAAGTCCACCCTTTCCAATCTGTCCTTGTAAATTGTGCCCCCCATGCCAGGCAAAGGCAATCTCCTGTTGAATTTAAGGTCGGCACAAAATGCTGGAAAAGTCTGAAGAAGGGTCTCAACACGAAACGTCACCCATTTCTTCTCTCCAGAGATGCTGCCTGTCCTGCTGAGTTACTCCAGCATTTTGTGTCTACCTTCGATTTAAACCAGCATCTGCAGTCCTTCCCTATACCTCCTGTTGAATTCCACGCACTCTTTCTAATGCTACTCTCCCAACCTTGAATGGGCAGAACCTCTGGATGAACACTTGAAACCCTGAGACATAACAGGGCCTGTTCCAGTCCTGTATGGCTCCATGAGAGTGAGATTAGTAAATAGTATTTAATACTTTCAATGTTTTTAAATTTCCAATTAAAAATTAAAGTAAGACCACATTTGTAAAAGTTATTTTTTGGAGAAAGACAAGATAATTAATGGTAAAGATGTAATCTTGTATGAACATGCCCTGGTTTTCTCCTGGCCAGGTTATTGGTGTCCATAATTTAAATTCTGCATCTTCATGATCTGCCATTCATTTATATGCTGAATCTCCTGCCAAAGTCTTGCAGCAGGGAACTGTGTAAGTATCTGATCGGAAATAATTTGTAGTGCTTTGGAAAATTGTGGCAAATTGGAACAAACTGGATTGCTTTTGCTTGGAGCTGGTCCAGACTCAAGATGCCAAATGCAGTAATCATTCTGTGTTTTGACTGCAAAACATTTGAAAGAGCAGGAAGGGGTGAGCAGTAGTTTCTTGATGTCCATGTTTAAATGTGCAGGTGAAACACATTGTTAATTGAACTGCAAAGTATAGGCAAGGAATTTTCTCTCTCTAAATTAAATGTCAATATATATTTTGTTTCCCTTTTAACTGATGTATATGTGTAGTTATTAGCCCCTTTTAAAAGAGAGTTATCGACCTATAAGTTGTAATGATAGTAACATTTTTTTGTAGACTATCCCAACAAAATGGTACCTGAACTTAACTTTTACACAATCAATTCAGTGAAATATATACTCCACAGTGGCAAACACTGAGGAACAACAATAAAGTTCCACTAATGCTCCTTTAATACTTTTCAACAACCTAACAAGCCCATTAAACAGTATAAATAATGAAACAAGCCAGCAGTGCCATTTCAGGACTAGCAAAATGTGGGCATTTAGTGGATCCTTAAAGATTAGAGATAAATGGCTTTCGCCTCATATCTGGGACATCATGATACATCTGCACAAGTCAATGTTCTCATTTGTTCTGGTCTGACCCACATTCAAAAACCCATCCTCTATTCCCCCCCCTTTAGAAACTTGTTCATAGTTTTTCTGACTCTGACAGGTTTTCCCTCACACGTTTTCCAGAAGAATGCATCCCAGCATATTCACCCGACCAGATCTGCTGCTACACGGCACTGGTTAGATCTATTTTCTGTGCTTTCAACTTAAAACCATATACATTGCAAAGGTATTTCTCACTCTCCTACTGTCAGAAGATCATCTAATACTTGTTGGCAGTGCAAATGCGAAACATATGTCTTGTATAACTGTGATGCAGGAGTCCGCTGATGATTGGTATCAATAGCATTATTTATGTATAAATAAGCAAGGCACAGGTCATCTATTTTGATCAAATGATTGATGCTGCCAAGTTCATTGAAATATAACTGGAGATACATCAGTGATAAATTGTGGTGCTGGTTGGGGCTGGGATGGTGATCAGCAAAAAAAAGACAATAGGGTATTTATGGCTCATCATCAAACATTCTGACAAATTTGTATTCAAAATGCATATGCCCATTTGAAAAAAAATAGTAGATACATACTTTACAAATTATAAAGACATATTATTTTAAAAACAATGCTGCAGAGCATAATTTCAGGTGTCATTATTCTGTTGTCATTATTAGTTTTGGTGATACAGTGCAGAAATAGGCCCTTCGGCCCACCGGGTCCACACCGACCAGCGATCCCCGCACATTGACACTATCCTTCACACACAAGGGACAATTTACACTTGCACCAAGCCAATTAACCTACAAACCTGTACGCCTTTGTAGTGTGGCAGGAAACCGAAGATCTCGAAGAAAACCCATGCAGGTCAAGGATAATGTACAAGGAGGCCCAGGACAGAAAGGTCGGATTCGGAATAGGAGGGGGAGTAATCCGACCTTTCTGTCCTGGGCCTCTTCCAGGGCCAGAGTGAGTCCCACAGCAAATTAGAGGAGCAGTACCTCATATTTCTCTTGGGTAGTTTACACCCCAGCAGTATGAACATTGACTTCTCCAATTTCAGGTAGTCCTTGCTTTCTCCCTTCTTCCTCTCCCCTTCCCAGCTCTCCCACAGCCCTCTCTCTCTGCCTCTTCCTTTCTTCTTCCTGCCCCTCCTCCCCCCACCCCCACATCAGTATGAAGAAGGGTCTTGACCAGAAACGTCACCTATTCCTTCACTCCATAGATGCTGCCTCACCCGCTCAGTTTCTCCAGCATTTTTGTCTACCTTCGATTTTTCCAGCATCTGCAGTTCTTTCTTAAATATTATTGGTCGTGTTTAATTGATGCATAGATCAGTGTAATACTTTATTTCTTTTGATTCCACGCTGAATCTTTGAACTTTACAGTGGTTTAACTGTAAATTAAATCATTGATAAGATGTGGATGAATCATTATTAGAGATGCATTCTAGTCATTTCTACACGAATGGTGAACTTGATAAAACTGATAGCTTGAAAACCAAATCCAGGCACCATTTTAGCTTTAAAATCTACAACAGAATCACTAACATGATTAAAAATTAAAAACATGCATTATTTATCACGCATTAATAAGTAATCATCCAATGATATTGCTGAAGCAGAAAAATCTTTGTGAGAATTGTGGAATCAGAAAAAGATTTTCCAATTTGGACAGTTTAACTGTTCATTAGTAATATTTGCTCACAGTGAAATATTGCCCTCTTAGATAAACCCATTTGTCATGAAACATTTCTTGAAAGGTTTTAACCTGTTTCTAGGTCTAGGACATGCAAGTTTATCTTTCATCATTTATTCATCTACCATCATTAAAACTAGTGAAAGTTATTGACAGTGACTGTAATTTATGCTTGGCTAGTTATGAAAATATCTGGTTCATATTTAATCAGTTTAATATGGCACATATGCAATACACTCCTGTGACGGCAACTCAGCTGCCTATAGCTATTACTTCAATTGGGGATCTAAGATCATTAAGCATAATTCTGTAGTGTTAAGAAATTGGACAGTAGAAAATTGCAGAATTGCAGAAAGCAGATTTAGTATTAATATTGTCACACATCATATCAGCCATATACAGTATATTACATACAAAGTTAAACAGCTTATGCCCTAGGGCACTTTTTAAATAGTTAACTGTTGTAATAATCGGCATAACGATTTTCTTAGGCATTCATAAGCTTAATTTGGAAAGATTTGATGCAGGAAACCTTGTGGCTTTCTGGTCTTCAGTACAGTACCGTGCAGGGTGCATTGAGTAATACACAGGAAACATGTGGAGCTCTGAATGGTGTGTGGGGTTTATTTGAGGTTCTTCACTGACTGCACACGTACACACATGATCAAGTTCATGATAGGGTGATGTTACACATATTCACAAATATAACACCACATTATTTTAAAAGAGTGGAATTAATCTAAACTCATGCACTAACTGATTCATTTTGATCTTTGTGACTGTACTTTTTTATTTATTTAAAAAAAAAATTATTTTAATTTTTTGTGTATGTCTGTGGGTATGTGTGTCGGGAGCGGGGGGTGGGGGAAACTTTTAAAATCTATCCCCTGCACGGAGAACCCGACCTTTTCCCTGTCGGGTCTCCGTTGTCGTTGGGGCTGAGCACCGTGGAGCGGCCTCCAGCCGGAACGACCTGGGGGTTCCAGTCGCGGAGCCTGCGGACCTACTCACCATCGCGGAGCTGGCCGAGTTCGGAGCGGGTGGAGCTGTGGTGGCGCTCGGCTGCGACCTGACCCCGGGGATTCGGAGGCTTACCGCAGGTCTTGGTGGACAGTAACTCCGGGAGCCCGCGGGTCCCTGCTGGGAGACCGCTTTTCAGGGCTTCCGCAACGGCGACTTCACCCGCCCGAGTTGCGGGGTTGAAGAGTACCTGGAGCGGGGCTTTACTTCATCGCCCGGCGCGGCTTGGAATGGCTGCGGGACTTTGCTAACGCACGCCGGGGGCTCCAACAACAAAACCCGGAGCGCGGCCTTGCATCACCCGGCGCGGCGTAAATGGCCGCGGGACAATTACCATCGCCCGCTGGGGGCTTTGACTTTGACATCGGGAGGGGAATGGGGAATGCAGGGGAGAGATAAGTCTTTGCCTTCCATCACACACAGTGAGGAGGAGATGCGCAGTGATGGTTGTTTGTGTAAATTGTGTTGTGTCTTGGTCCTTTCTTGTGTGTATGACTGCAGAAACAACATTTCGTTTGAACCTCAATGGGGTTCAAATGACAAATAAATTGTATTGTATTGTATTGGTGTTGTCTTGATGGCTCAACTGATGTCGTTGATGTAGAATTCAGCTCTAAATTTGTTGAAGGTGTCTTGAACCTTTTCCAATTGTTTGCTGTGTCAACATTTCTTCAAACATTGTGGGACTCACTTTGGGAGTAAATTCAAACTCACAATCTTCTTCAATATCCTCTTGAGTCATGTCCACCATTGAGACCTGGTGGGCCAACTGAGCCCTTCCAAATTCTCCACTGACCATAACATGGTCACTCTCAGTATCATATATTTCTATGATCTCTCTGATACCTTATTTTGAATTTACAATCCCCAGGTGGCATACAAACATTTAAACACTCCCAACACCCCTCTACCCCCATCCCAGTAAATATCTGCTGATTTTCTTTGTGTACCCAGCAGTGGTGAAGTGTATGAAGAACATTATGAGAGCTGCTGTCGCTAGTCTGAAACTGTTTAGGTGCATTGTGCAAAGTTAATTTTGTAAACTCTTGTCGGTACCAATACATATTTCGGACAGTGAACTCCAGGCTGAACATGCATGAGGATCTGTTCCCCACCATGTTTTGAGATAGAAAATACATGAATGAGATTTTCCAGGACATTATATTGTTGTAAAAATAAATAGTAAAATTGCTTAACATGCAACAGAGCATCAGGGAACTTGATATCTCCCAATGATGGTGTTATGCCAACTCGATTTTAAACCCAGATTTTTTGAGGCTACCATCAAGAACTGGTCATCCATCGATTAGATTCAGTTTTTACAAAAGAAAGATTGAGAACAATTTTCCACAACTTACTGCCTTCTTTGAACTGATGTCTGGGTGAGAGTGGCCACATTGTAGAGAAACAAGAAACAACAATGCACTGATCAAGTGATACCTTTCAACAATTCTACTGAGATTGAACTCAAACTAAATACAGGCATTTTTCATAGTATATGGTGGCGGTAGGATAGAGATAAATGAGGCACTCAAAAAATAAATTGGATAGGCATATGGATGAGAAGGGAATGGAGGGTTATGGTATGAGTGCAGGCAGGTGGGACTAAAAAAAAAACGGACTTGTAGGGCCGAGATGGCCTGTTTCCGTGCTGTAATTGTTAGATGGTTATATGGTTATAGTATAAACAATTAATCACTTTGTTTCTTCTGAGATTTTGTCTGCAATTTTGAAAAAATGGATAATTACATTGCCAAAATAAAAAACCACAGCATTTTGATTGGTTACATTTTCACCAATCTTTGATTGATTGATCATCATGGAAACAGGCCCTTCAGCCCACCAAGTCGATTACCCGTTCATGCTCGTTCTACGTGATTCCACTTTAGCTTCCATTCCCAAACATTTGGGGCAATTTACAGAGGCCAATTAAATATCAAATCTGCACGTCTTTGGGATGTGGAAGAAAACTGGATCTTTAGAAGAAACCCACGTGGTCACAGGGAGAATATAAACATATAACCATATAACAATTACAGCACGGAAACAGGCCATCTCGGCCCTACAAGTCCGTGCCGAACAACTTTTTTTCCCTTAGTCTCACCTGCCTGCACTCATACCATAACCCTCCATTCCCTTCTCATCCATATGCCTATCCAATTTATTTTTAAATTATACCAACGAACCTGCCTCCACCTCTTCCACTGGAAGCTCATTCCACACCGCTACCACTCTCTGAGTAACGAAGTTCCCCCTCATGTTACCCCTAAACTTCTGTCCCTTAATTCTGAAGTCATGTCCTCTTGTTTGAATCTTCCTATTCTCAAAGGGAAAAGCTTGTCCACATCAACTCTGTCTATCCCTCTCAACATTTTAAAGACCTTTATCAAGTCCCCCCTTAACCTTCTGCGCTCCAGAGAATAAAGACCTAATGTGCAAATGTGCAAACTTCACACAGACAGAAGCCAAGGTCCGGATTGAACATGCATTTCTGGGACCGTGAGGTAGCAGCTCCATCAGCTGCATCACTGCAACACCCTACACGCTGGTTGTACTCAGAACACTGCCCAGTGAAAATAATATTAAAATTAATTTATTAAGAAATATTTCATGCTCAAACACTGGATACAATAATGAAATTATATGTTTTCCTGCTAACTTAAATCCAAATCAGTCTGATGAGATGAAAGTCTATTGTAATAAAGCTTCTATATTTGAGTATTTTCAATAACATTGAATTTAACCCACTTTGCGAAAACAGAGAAATCTTCGGATGAAGCCTTCGGTTGTGTTTTCCTGTCAAGATTCCTCTCAGTTCTCTGCCCCATGCCATACTTTCAATTAAGTTGAGAGGTTTAGATATTTGATTGTGCAATATGACTTTCATGCAATTGAAAAATGAACTCATCCAGAGTGAGAAGGATTAATGTAATTTTTCTTATTATTTTGTAGATTTGACAAGTAATTTCCAGACTAGTTTGCCTTTGCACAAAAGCATGCATAGAAACATAGAAACATAGAAAATAGGTGCAGGAGTTGGCCATTCGGCCCTTCGAGCCTGCACCGCCATTCGATATGATCATGGCTGATCATATAACTCAGTATCCCATCCCTGCCTTCTCTCCATATCCCCTGATCCCTTTAGCCACAAGGGCCACATCTAACTCCCTCTTAAATATAGCCAATGAACTGGCCTCAACTACCTTCTGTGGCAGAGAATTCCACAGATTCACCACTCTCTGTGTAAAAAATGATTTTCTCATCTCGGTCCTAAAAGACTTCCCTCTTATCCTTAAACTGTGACACCTTGTTCTGGACGTCCCCAACATCGGGAACAATCTTCCTGCATCTAGCCTGTCCAACCCCTTAAGAATTTTGTAAGTTTCTATAAGATCCCCCTCCATCTTCTAAATTCTAGCGAGTACAAGCCAAGTCTATCCAGTCTTTCTTCATATGAAAGACCTGCCATCCCAGGAATCAGTCTGGTGAACCTTCTCTGTACTCCCTCTATGGCAAGAATGTCTTTCCTCAGATTAGGAGACCAAAACTGTACGCAATACTCCAGGTGTGGTCTCATCAAGACCCTGTACAACTGCAGTAGAAGCTCCCTACAAGTTTAAAACAAAAAGACACCAAATGCTGGAGTAACTCAGGAGGTCAGGTAGCATCTCTGGAGAACATGGCTAGGTAACATTTCACGTCGGGTTCCGACCTGAACCATCGCCTATCTATGGTCTCCAGAGATGCTACCTGACCCGTTGGGTACTCCAGGATTTGGTGTATTTTTTTAAAACTTGCATGCTTCTGTGCAAAAGTGAACCTCTCCAGGCTCCCCACATAAATGGACACTTTTTGTACATTTTGTGTAATTTAAAACTAAGTAGGTGAAACAATATCCACAATTTTCCCAAGCAGTCTAGAGCTGGCATGAAATGAACAGCAGACAGGAAAGTGGGACAAAATGGTAGAAAAAGCCCTGGCCGAAAGCAGAGACTGTCACCATAAGTTAAACGTTGCTCCAATAAAGAAAGCCCATTGCGTAATTGTAGAGGAACACTAATTACACTGCACTCCGTATATTCATTATGTATGAGTGGCATCACCCAAGCAGCAACCCAATAAGAATATTTCAAACTGTTCATTAAGCTGGCACTATCAATAGACGAGTGCAGTACAAAAGGGAGTCTGGGATGCTAAATCTTTACAAAACACTGGTCAGGCCTTGCATGGACAGTTTTACTCAACAGTGAGTACTTTGTGTAGGAAGGAACTGCAGATGCTGGTTTACACTGAAGATGGACACAAAATGCTGAGGTAACTCAGTGGGTCAGACAGCATCTCTGGAGAAAGGAACAGGTGATGTTTTGGGTTGAGACCCTTCTTCAGACTTTCTTCACACCCTTCCAGTCTGAAGAAGGGTCTCCACCAATTGATAAACCGTCACCTATTTCTTTTCTCCAGAACCTTCCTACTTCTGCATATAACCCCTCTGACAATAGATGATAATGTTCTGGTAACATTCTTAGTTACCTGTCGCACCTGCACATTAGTATTATGCTGACCATGCACAATGATTCCAAAATACACCGAATCCACAAACTCTGTAGTCTGTCAGCATTTGGATAATATCCTTCAATTTCATTTTGTCCAAACCCAAATTGTCCAACCCAAATTGTCCAACCCAAATGGATTTTTTATATGATATTCCACATGATTGATCTTTGCCTACTTATTTAACTTTTCTGTGATCCTTTATCACCTATTGCAGTCTTGTTCACCATTTACTTTCTTAGTCTGCTTATGTCATTAGCAAATTTAGGTATCTTAATTTGGTTTTTTTTGGTATCTTAATCCAAGTCATTTACCAACATTATAAAATGTTGAGGCCCCATTGCTGATATCTATGGCATCTGGGAAATTATCTTGATGCAGAGAATAAAAGATAAATATTGGCAATTCTTCTTAGAGCTGAGAAAGCAAAGAGGAGATTTGCTGGAACTGTTCAAAATCATCAATGGTTTTAGGTGAATAAAACCATGAAACTGTTCCCAATAATGAAGAGACCACAATCAGTAGCTACGATTTGAAATGTATTCGAATTAGAAAAGATAACACGTTTTTACATAGGGAAAGATTGTGATTTGGAAGACACTGGCTGAGGAAATGGTGGAAATAATTACTATAATAATATGTATTTTAATTGATAAATACTTGAAGAGGTGTAAAGGCAATGGGGGAGGAATAGTAGACCAGTATTAACAGGGCAGTGCTTCTAGATGATTGATGGGCTAAATAATTTTCTTTTTAATGGAATGAATTTATGTGAACCATTAAAAATGTTCCAACATAAATTCAGTGAGTGATCTTGTTAGTCTAAAATATTTAATTAAAGTCAGTAGCATCTATTCTAGTCATTTCATATCTTGGCATTTTCTAATTTCTCAACACATTTTATGACAGTCAAAGCTGTACTTCCAATTGAAAATCCAGCAGTATGTTCATACCAGCAGTCAGTGTTTAATTTATCTTAACAAAGTTTTTATCATCTCCAATTTTCAGTGAAATTAGCAATTAAAGATCAACGATTGGATTCAGTATCCCGGTTATACATCCCAACTCCGTGGTGCTTCCAGTAAAATAAATTTTGGTTGTAGGATATAAAATGATGTTGCAATTATCTAGCAGGTTTAGCGATGTGACTGAGAATGGGATTCTAGGCACGTAGAATTTAAGGCACAATTAATATTTCCATTTCAAGGTGCACAGTTAAATATAAAGATCACACAGTAATGAAAGTACAAAATAATGTGTGAATTAAATGGACGCAAAGATGACCAATTTAAGTCAAGAGTAGAGAGGGCCAAGAGTGTTTTATTGCCATATATCACAGACAGAACAATGACATTCTTACTTGCAGCAACATAACAGAACATGTAAACATAGTACTATGAAAAGAATGTAGTAAATGAAAAAAAAGTTTTTATTTATATAGTTATTCTTAAGTTTTAAAGAGGTACATACACATAATAATAATAATAATAATAATAATAATAATAATAATAATTTTATTTATAAAGCACTTTTAGACAACATCAGTTACCACAAAGTGCTGTACATGGGAAGTCAACAAAAAGTTATTACAAACTACTAAAACCATTAAGACGACAGGACTATAAAAACAGTAAAAATTAAAAGACATTAAAAGCACTAAAACAGGAACAAAGTCTCAGCCAGGGTTGAAAGCCAGTGAATAGAAGTGAGTTTTTAGGGAGGATTTAAATATGAACAGTGAAGGGGCCTGTCTGATCTGCAGCGGCAAGGTGTTCCAGAGTGCCGGGGCAGCAACAGAAAAGGCTCTATCCCCTCTGAGCTTCCGCTTAGACCTTGGTACCTCAAGGGGCAGCTGATCCGCTGACCTGAGGCACCGGGCAGGAGCATATAGGTGGAGCAGCTCAGAGAGGTAAGGCGGGGCGAGGCCATTCAATGATTTAAAAACAAATAAATGAATTTTAAAATGAACTCGAAAGTGCACTGGGAGCCAGTGAAGGGAGGCCAAAATTGGGGTAATGTGCTCCCTCTTTCGAGTTCCGGTTAAAAGGCGAGCGGCAGCATTTTGGACCAACTGGAGACGAGCCAACGAAGCTCGTGAGACTCCAGAGTAGAGTGCATTACAGTAATCCAGCCGAGATGAAATAAAGGCATGGATTACTGTTTCAAAATGCTGCCGCTCGAGAATGGGCTTCACCTTTGCCAGCTTCCTTAGGTGAAAGAAGCTGGACTTAACCACTGCGCCTATTTTATTATCTAATTTAAAATCACCGTCCATCATAAAACCCAGGTTTAAAACTGTTGGCTTTACGAACACTGCCAGTGGACCCAAGTCAACAAAGGGAGGTTCACGGCAGCCATTAGGTCCGAACAAAATCACTTCTGTCTTTTTTTGGTTAAGTCCCAGAAAGTTTAAGGCCATCCAGGACTTAATGTCCTCAAGACAAGACAGAAGTGATTTTTAGGGAATAATTATCTTCTTTCCTGAGTGGCATATACAACTGGCTATCATCCGCGTAAAAGTGAAAGGAGATGCCATGCCTTCTTAAAATTGAGCCCAGTGGAAGCATAAAGCAAGCAAAAAATAATAGTGCCAAAAGACAAAACCAATGCCCAAATGTCTATGTAGTTCAGAGCTTATTTGGAGGTTGGAGATGCTATTATATATTTGCTACATTAAGATGTCAAACGAATCAGATATTTGTCAAAATAGCTAAGTCAGAAATGGGATGTCTCCACCCAAACTCTCACGAGGTGGGCCTAATCTTCCTGTTGCTGATGTAATACTGGATGGGAATTGGAAAGATAGGTTGAAATATAGAACTTTTCTTTTTAGGATAATTCATTAGAACTAGACTAGTACAAAAGATTGCAAAACTTTGACTGCACCTCACAGTAGATTAGTTTATTGTCATATGCAGAAGACTGCAATGCAATTCCTTGTTCACTTGAACCTTTTGAGTAAACAGTATACATACAGTAATGTTAAATTCAACAATAAAACATTGACAAGTGCAAAGCAGCAGAATAGTACAAGATTATAGTGAAATTCCATATATTGCAAATAGGATTAGTGTCCCGCAAGGATGCGTTCTCAGTCCCCTACTGTACTCCCTAGGGTAGAAGTGAATCACATGGTACCCTAGCTTATGGAAGGATATACAGAAGCCTGATAATAGAGGGCAAGAAGCTGTTCCCGAGTTAGGTGGTGCACACTATCAAGCTAGTATACCTCTGGCCAGACAGGAGCAAGGAGATGAAGGAATGACCAGGGTGGGACAAGTCTTTACTTATGTTAGCTGCTTTTATGAGGCATCAAGAAGTGTAGATGGAGTCAATGGTGGGAAGACTGGCCTGTGTTATGGACTGCGCTACATCTACAAGTCTCAAGTCAAGAGTGTTTAATTGTCACATATGTGCTGAAAACGAAACAATGAAATGCTTACTTGCAGCAGCCTGAGACCTGTAAATACAGTAATCATTACACAATAAACAAGAACAATAAATTAAAAAATATATCAATGCATAAAAACCCAAAGTCCCTAGTGCAACGTAGAATTTGGTGTTTGTAGTGTTCGAGAGACCAATAGTTGTTGGGAAGAAGCTGTTCCCGAACCTGGAGGTCACAGTTTTCAGACTCCTATACCTTCTCTTGATGGCAGTAGTGAAATTAAGCTATGGCCCGGGTGGGAAGGGTTTTTGATGACGCTGTCTGCCTTTTTGAGGCAGCACCTTCTATAGATCCTTTTGATGGTGAGGAGGTCAGCACTTGTGATGGACTGGGCAGTGTCCACCAGTTCTTGTAATCTCCTACAGTCCTAGGCGTTCAAGTTGCCGAACAAGGCTGTGATGCAACCAGTCACTATGCTCCCTTACACCTGTAGAAGTTCAAGGGACTATTTGTCACAAATCAAATCTTCTCTACTTCTAAGGAAGTAGAGGCAGTTGATGGGCTTTTGTTATGAATGCATCAATGTGCTGGGCCCACAACAGAACTTCGGAGATATACACGCCCAGGAACTTGAAGTAGTTGATTCTCTTCACCACTGACCCATCGTTGAAGGCAGCTTTGTGGATCCTTGCACTTCCTCAATCAGCAACCAACAATCAGATATTTGGCCTTACTGATGTTGAGAGGAAGTTTGCCATTCTGGCACCATTTAGTCAGATGATTCATCCCCCTCTTTTTTTCTGACATCATTACCGTAATTGGTCCAACAACGGTGGAGTTGTCAGCGCTTTTAAAGATGGAGTTGGAAATGGATCTGCTGTAAAGTCATGGATAGAGAATGTGTAGATAGGTATAACTCTGCAATTTCTTGCGGTCTTGACCTGAGGTTCCAAGCCGAACAACCAGAAGTTTAGGGATGAACTTATTCAGTATTAAGATGTTGAAGGCTGAGCTGCAGTCAATGAAGAGCATTCTGACATAAGTGTTCTTATTGTCAAGGTAATCCAGAGTTAAATGTAATACAGGAGAGGTGGAATCCTCTGTAGACCTATTGTGTGTGTGTGTGTGTGTGTGGGGGGGGGTCTAGATGGTCTGGAAGGCTGGTACAAATGTAGCCCATTACCTGTCTTTATTTTGGTCGACATCAGAAATGCTGGGTGATAGTCATTAAGACAGGTCACTTTACTTACCTTGGGGGCTAGAATGATGGAGTTCTCCTGGACCAGATGAGGACAGTAGACTATTGAAGTGAGGGGTCGAAGACGTTGGCGAAGACTGTAGTCGGTTGATTAGCACTCAATTTCCAAACTTATCCATGGTCTCTATCTGGGCCAGCCACTTTCTGAGAGTTTATTGGCATGATAACACATCTGATTTCTTCCACCAAGATGTATGAGATAGTGATATAAAGGGAGAGGTGGTGGGGAGATGTAACTAGATGGTTCTTTGTTTCCTTTAAAAGAGTCGTAAAAAATATTTAGTTCTTCCAGTAGAAATGCTTTGTCGCCAAAGATCACCCACAACTTTGGCTTGTAGTCTTTGATAGTATTGAGGCCCAACCATAGTCACCCGATGTTCAATTGTTTTAATTGAGACTCTAACCTTTTAATTGAGATACCCAACCTCTCAAGGCATCCTTGATAGCTTTGTGGAGACCATACTTGGCTTTCCTGTACGGTGCTGGTTTATCCACCCATCAGTCTGAAGAAGGGTTTTGGCCAGAAATGTTGCCTATTTCCTTCGCTCCTAGATGCTGCTGCACCCGCTGAGTTTCTCCAGTATTTTTGTGTACCTATCCTTCTTGAAAGCCTTGGATCTGAATCTGGATCTGGATCTGGACTTCAGCAGAGAGTGAACTTTTGTGTGAGTTCATCCAAAAGTTCTGGTTAGAGTATGTTCTACATTTAGAGCAAAAAAGATTGTGTAATCTTTTGAATCAGTTTAAGAAACCTTGCACTGTAAAATGGCCCCACTCACATAACTGGACTGTTGCTGGATTGATTTAATCAGCATCATGAATTTTTCTAATTTGTGACCAACAAATAGAATAAAGCTTTTAACCATATAATATAATAACCATATAACAATTACAGCACGGAAACAGGCCATCTCGACCCTTCTAGTCCGTGCCGAACACATAATCTCCCCTAGTCCCATATACCTGCGCTCAGCCCATAACCCTCCATTCCCTTCCCATCCATATAACTATCCAATTTATTTTTAAAATTTTGTTTTTGTTTTTGAGCATATGAGCATATTAAAAATGTTTTGATGACTGAACATTTTTTAATTTGAGCTGGTCTCTGAGCCCCAAACCAAATAGAATCCCGTTCTCTAACTTTCCATGATCATTTTCCAGCTAATTTCAATTGGGTTACTCATAGCCAGACGGATAAAGCTATTTATGTCTTGTGATAAACCCAGTTTCAGTTGTACCAGTCAAACAACACTAGACCACCGCTCTTTTAGATATTTTGAAGAGTATCCATAATCCAGAATGATCCTGTAGTTTAGTTTAGAGATACAGTGAGGAAATAGTCTGAAGAAGGGTCTCGACTCGTTGCCCATTCCTTATCTCCAGAGATGCCGCCTTTACCCGCTGAGTTACTCCAGCATTTTGTGTCTACCTTAGAGGAAATAGGTCATTCGGCCCACCAAGCCCACCCCGACCAGAGATCCCCGCACACTAACACTATCCTACACCAACTAGCGACAATTTCCAATTATACCAAGCCAATTATCCTACAAACCTGTACGTCTTTGGAATGTGGGAGGAAACCCGAGATCCCAAAGAAAACCCAGGCAGATCACGGGGAGAACGTACACACTCCGTATCGACAGCGCTCGTTGTCAGGATCAATCCCGGGTCTCTGTTGCTGTAAGGCAGCAACTCTAACGCTGCACCACCGTGTAAACCTCTGCTTGATTGTGCTGATTGCGCTGTGTCTTTGCGCATTTTTTGCATCTGCTGATGTACAAATATATGTGCCTGGGAACTAAAGCACAAATCTCCCAATTTTGATCCAATATTGGATGCAGTTTGCATCTGGATCAATGATTTTGTTCAAGACAGAAACTCGCTGTGTTCGAGATTCCCAGAAACTTTTCGAACCAGGTTTGTCTGAGAGGCCCAGAAACAAGTGTGAATCATGGAAATCGAGGTCTGAAAAGCTAGAATCAGCTGAATTTGAAAGTTGATTCAAGTTCAAGTTCAAACTTGATTCATTTCTAGCCGGTTCTTGTATTATTCTCCTGACTCACTGCTGGAATTCCCTGGCTCCTTACCTTGACAAAATGAAGGTTAAAATGAAAAATGCTCTTGACTGGGAATTCTGTGTCCAGTAACTCACTGGCCAATCTACTGCACTATTAGTTCTATAAGAAAAGCAATGGTGTTCTTAAATTTGTTGAAGAATTAATGCACAAACATATATTCAAAAGTGTGCAAAGCATATGTAGGGAAAAGAATGTTTAAAAAAAGGAAATGTATGAAAGATTTTGTTATGCAAGCTATCTTTTATCAGGGGTTTATGGGATCATGGAAAACACCATATTTCTCTGTAATTGCCACTTGGTGTTCCACCTCAGAACCATTATGTTTTGCTTAAGCAGAATCTAAAATATGCAAACAAGGTATATGAAGAAGGACTTAGATTGTTTCATTTCTTGATTTGCAGCTCTTCTTTATGCAACTATTTTTGGAAACGTCACCACGATCTTCCAGCAAATGTACGCCAACACCAACCGCTACCATGAAATGCTAAATAATGTGCGGGATTTTCTCAAGCTTTACCAAGTCCCCAAAGGACTCAGCGAACGCGTTATGGATTATATTGTGTCTACGTGGTCAATGTCTAAAGGGATTGACATGGAGAAGGTACGAGCCTATGAGGTAAAAATTACTGAGACCTCCAGGAATGGCATTTGTTTAATTATTTATAAATTGCATATTCTCCTCTGGATAGAGTTACATTTAACTGTAATTATCAAGATAGCTATGCAATAACCAGTGAGATGCACAATGGAAAATAATTAATTTTGAATATAGTGAGAATAAAGTCTATTTTTTTTAATGAATTATGGTCTTTTTCCTTTAACATGTTCAATAATTGTTTAATTATAACAGTTTTTAAACAGACATTTCTAACATTCTGTGCATCTTTCTATGTAAAACATAATGTCCTGTAAATTCTTGTTCTATATTTGGTTGGAACCAATTCACTTGTGCATGATATATTGTCTTCAGAAGAATATGTTGTAGTAACCTTCTTATTCTCAACTCAATGCATTTTAGTGTGAAAATACTTTCACAACAAGAATTTAAGTAGCATTTGAGATACAAAAGTAATTTTAAAAAACGTATATTTTCAGTTTTAAGTGAAAAGATTTGCAGGTTAAAAGATTAGATTTCTTCCATGGGTAATAAAGCTGCAACATCCTAATGCTGCACAAAAACCTTTCCACTTAAGCTCAGTTAGTATGAAAAATGACCAGAACATAATGTAATAGAATTGTACACTGAATTTGAAATCAATATCGTTGAATCTGAAACTATGGTCTTAAATTTAAAACTATATGAGGCCAATTGAGAATCTGCACTAAAACGTATGATGGAGACACAAAAAACCACAGATGTTAGAACATTGAGCAAAAAATGCTGGAGAAGCTGAGAATTTCAGGCAGCATCTACAGAGAGAAGTGGACTGACAACATTTTGAGTCGGGACCATTCTACAAAATGTTGTCTATCCATTTCCGTGCATGACTGCCTGACCTGCTGGATTTCACCAACAGTTTGTCTTTTAAAAAGCTATGACAGTGGACAGGTAATAGCCAACACAAATAACACATGGTTTGCAAACGATTAGTCAAATATGATTCAATATGTCACAGAAGCATAAAATCCTTTAAGGCACTAAACCAGAAATTAAACATACCATTAAAATGGAGAAATTAAACATACCATTAAATCAATGGCAGAGGCTTAGAAAGTTGTCAGAAATAGCATGTGGCTGAAGTTCGGGAACATTTTAGAACTCAGCTAAAGAAGGCCAAGGAATTGATGAAATGAAAGAAAATATATGAGATGGGAAACATAAATGGATGATAAGAACATTACATATATATAGAAAGAAAAAGCCTATGAAAAGCAAAAGTGGGTCTCTTATTGTAGAAACAAGGAACTGCAGATGCCAGTTTACAAATAAAAGACACAAAATGATGGAGTAACTCAGCGGGTCAGGCAGCATCCCTGGAGAACATGGATAGGTGACATTTCGGGCCGAGACACTTCTTGAGATGTCACCTATCCATGTTCTCCAAGGATGCTGCCTGATTCACTGAGTTACTCCTTTGTGGTCTCTTATTGTGGGTCTTATTGGCAGAAATGGGAAAGTTTACATAGGATGGGAATAGGGGAGAAATTAAACAAATCGTTTGCATCCATCGTCTTGAAAAAGGATGCCAATAATCTTGCTTGAAACATTGTGTATTTAGCGAGATTGATGAACTAATGGAAATAGTATTTGTTAAAAAAAATACTAAAGAAATTCCTGAGATTGAAAGCCTATAAATCCCAAGGATCCAATGGTCTGTAGCCCAGTGTTTTGTAAATGCAATTAGTGAATGCTCACCTTTCAGTGTTCAGTGTTCTAGATTCAGCAATGGTGCCTGCAGATTGCAAGATAGATGTGACTTTACTATTTAAGACAGGAGGGTGTGAATAAACAGGGAACAACTGACCTGTTGGCCTGAGATCATTTACGGGGGAAATGCCGGAAATCTATGGCAAGATGTAATAATAGGATTGAGCAGAGAATCTGAATGGATTTATGAAAGGAAAATCATATTGAAAGGTTTCAAAGGTCTTTTATTGTCATGTGTACAAATTAAGGTATGGTGATATTCATATTACCATACAGCCAAACTGAAAAAAAGCAACAAGACACACAACTACATACAAGTTAACATAAACACCCACCACAGCGGGATTCCCCACATTCCTCACTGTGATGGAGTTTTATGAGGATGTGACTGATAGAATTAATTAGGGTTAACCAGTGGATGTGTTGTATTTAGAGTTTCAGAAGACTTTCAGTGAAGTTGGGCAACAATATTAGAGCACATGATAATCTGGATAATGTACTGACTATTGACTAAGAATTGGTTAAACAGCAAAAAATAAACAATAAGAATAAACGAGTCCTGCAGAGGTTGGCAGTACCACAAAGGTTAATGCTTCTGCTCCAGTTATACATGATCTATTTCAATGAGGTGACTACCTGTCTATTTCCAAGTGTGCTGATGATGCAACACAGGGTGGAATTGTAAGTTTGGTGAAGGATATAAAGAGGCTTCAAGGCAACATAGACAGCCTAAGTGAATGTGCAACAACGTGGCAATTACAATACAATACAAATTTATTATCATTTGAGCCCCAGTGAGACTCAAACGAAATGTTGTTTCCACAGCCATACAAACAAAGACACTGTCTTACAGACATACACATAATTAAATTCACACAAACATCCATCACAGTGAAGCCACTGTGATGGAAGGCAAGTCTTTTCTCTCCCCTGTTCTCCGTGTCTCTCCCGATGTCCAAGCCCCAGGCGGGCGATGATGAGTCCCACGGCCATTTTAGGCCGCGCGGGGCGATTTACGGCCCCGCTCCCGGTCTGAAAGTCCAAGGTTGGAACCCCCACGGGCGATGGTGAGTCCCACGGCCATGAAGCCGTGCCGGGTGATGTACTGTCCCGGTCCGGGTTGTTCCAACCCCGTGACACCGGCTGGAGAAGTCGCGTTGCGGGAGCTCCGGGAAGCGGTCTCTCTCTCTCCTCCCAGACCCGCGAGCTCCCGATGTCTCAGTCCACCGGACCTGCGGCTGCGTTGCTGGAGCCTCCGAGCCCCAGGAGTCGAGCCGCAGCAGCGAGTCACCACCGCTCCCCACGCTCCGAGGCCGGCCACCCCGACGATGGTGAGTCCGCAGCTCCGCAGATCCGCAGCTCCGCAGTCTCCGGGACTGGAGCCCCCGGGTCGTTCAGGTTGGAGGCTGCTCCACGGTGCTAGGCCCCAACGACAGCCGAGACCCGACAGGGAAAAAGTCGGGTCTCCCGGACAGGGAAGAGATTTAAACAGTTTCCCCCGCCCCCCACATTTACACATTTAAAAATACTATTAAAAAACACCAAGCACTACATTTAACTAGACAAAAAATAAAAAAAAGACAGACAGGCTGTAGGGGCCGCTGCAACGGGTGAGTCGCGCCGCCAACACTTAGATTATAATGTAGAAAAATGTGAAGCTATCTACTGAGGTGCACACAAAGTAAAACAAGGTAGTATGCTATGTTGATAAATTGGGAAATGTTGACATTGAAAGGGACCTGGGTCCCTTTGAATATCAACACTGATACAATAAATCACTGATATCGCAAGCAATAATAAAAGCAAGTGTTATGTTGACCTTCATCGTGAGAGGATTTGTGCATAGGAGTAAAGATGTCATACAGGAATTATATAGTCCTTGATGAGATTGCAACTTGAGCGCATGTATAGCTTTGGTCTTCTTACCTTGAAAAAGAGAATGTACTTGGCGTGGAGGGTGTGCAATGAAGATTCATTGGTCTGGTTCCTGGGTTGGCAGGCTTGCAGTATGAGGAGAGATTGAGTAGATTAGCCCAGAATTCCCCAGAGTTTAGAAGAGTGCGAGTGAAACTTAACACAATTCTTACAGGGTTTGACAAGCTGGTTGCAGGACAATGTTTTTTCCTGGTCGAGGAGCCAAGCACCAAGGGAGCAGACCACTTAGAACTGAAGTGAAAAAAAAAGTACTCAAGGGGTTGTGAATCTTTATAATTCTCTGCTCTGGAGTGCTGTGGAAGCTCGGTCGCTGTTCATTCTGTGCTGAGATCGATAGATTTCTGGATATAGAAGGAATTAGTAAATACGGGAATAGTGCTGGAAAATAGAGCTGAGGTAGAAGATCGGCTGTGATCTTGATGAATGGCTGCACAGTTCGGTTGGTTTTCACCTGCTCTAATTCTTATTATGTTTTACCACCAGATTCTCTCAAACAAAAGTACCATCTGTGCTTTGCGTTTTACAACCCATTCTGTTGCAATTACTTTGACATAATTGTGAAAGTTGTCAGAATATAGATTTATGATAGTTTGTTGACTTCTTGTTGCAAGCAATCTAGGACCATGGTGATGCTAAGAAGATGAGATACTTTATTAGGAGTAAACAATAGGGGAACGGTAAGTAATGGAAGGACTCCACATATGTCTTATGAGGAGGGAGGGGTGTGGTTGTGTTTTCACTAATATTTTGTTATGAATTTCACAGCAGTGATGATTATAAAAGTTCAATGGTTACAATGAAAATTGAATCAAGATTTGGGAAAATCCAACAACTCTGTAACATGGATTGCAAATCAAATCCAAATTCCTGTCATTAATAATTTTCAGAAAGATATGATGTCTTGGTTGGCTGTGAGTGGATTGTACAGGTCCACCACCAATTTCCTGGCAACCGGTGGTCCGTCACCTCCTTTGCTCTGGACAAAATCATGAGAACGCATTTGAAATTCTCCCTGGAAGTCCCCCCAAATATGTGGTGCCTAGGTTGGGTGAGGCAGTCGATTTCCTCCTCATTGGGACTTCTGCACCGATCGGTGGGTGGAATTTGCCCCCTGAAACTCCAACCTGGCCGGAGCTGGCAGGTCTATTCCCATAGTCAACATCCGAGGCCGACTTGGCGGGTTGATATCTTGTCTCCCCTGCAGCCTAGGTAGACCCTCCCTGTACCGTTGGACTCCTCTCAGAGCCCGTAACCTCGGTCGCTCTGGCAAAACGGATAACCCAGAAAGCCCTAGGAAGGAACTGCAGATGCTGGTTTAAACCGAAATAGACACAAAGTGCTGGACGAACTCGGCAGGACATGGAAGAATAAGGGAAGTAGTTGATACATGCTTCCTAGTATTTAAAAGGATTGAAGATACCATAAAGGAGAGAGCAAAATCATATTTAAGAATGTTTTCATTATATTTCTTAAATCAGATCACATTCAACTGGGGACATATCTTGCCATAGGAAATATAATGAAAAATAATGTTAAATTTGAGATTTTGAACACACGGCAAGGATGGGGGTTGGGTCGGAGGAAAGACTCCCCCTCATGGCCATCTCCCGGCTTGAGACCTTTTTATTTTAAACTGCTGGTGGGACATCAACCGCCTCAACTTCTCCACCCCCATTTCTCACTCTGACCTCTCCCCTCCTAAACGTATACCCCTCCACTCACTCTGCAACAACCCAGACCGGGTGATCAAACCTGCCGACAAGGGAGATGCCGTGGTAGTCTGGCGCGCTGATCTCTACAAGACTGAGGCCAAGCTCCAATTCTCAGACACCTCCTCATACTTATCCTTGGACCATGACCCCACAGATGAGCAACAGGTCACTATCTCTAACACTATCACTACTTCCGGCTCCCTGCCCTCCATAACTCCCCGGTCAATTCGTCGCTTCCCACCCAAACCACCCCCGCTCCTGGCACTTTCCCTTGCAACTGCAGGAAATGCTACACTTGTCGCTTTACCTTTCCCCTCGACTCCATCCAAGGACCCAAGCCATCTGTCCAGGTGCGGCAGAGGTTCATCTGCACCTCCTCCAACCTCATCTATTGCATCCGCTGCTCTAGATGTCAGCTGCTCTACATCGGTGAGACCAAGCGTAGGCTTGGCGATCGCTTTGCCCAACACCTCCGCTCGGTTCACAATAACCAACCTCATCTCCCGGATGCTCAGCACTTCAACTCCCCCTCCCATTCCGAATCCGACTTTTCTGTCCTGAGCCTCCTCCATGGCCACAGTGAGGCCCACAGTAAACTGAAGGAGCATATTTCGCTTGGGTAGTTTACACCCCAGCGATATGAATATTGACTTCTCCAATTTCAGGTAGTCCCTGCTTTCTCCTTCTTTCCCCTCCCCTTTTCAGCTCTCCCACAAGCCAACTGTCTCCACCTCTTCCTTTCTTCTTCCCACCCCCCCCTCCCCCACATCAGTCTGAAGAAGGGTCACGACCCGAAACGTCGCCTATTTCCTTCGCTCCATAGATGCTGCCTCACCCACTGAGTTTCTCCAGCATTTTTGCCTACCTTCGATTTTCCAGCATCTGCAGTTCCTTCTTAAACAATCACTACTAGTTGTATCTCTTTGCAGGCATTTCATGGAGATCCAAATATGACATTGATTTTTGTGTGCACAATAATGCTTACAGGCAAATATGAAAAATACATAAATGTAATATAATTTGTAAATAAACTGCCACTAAAACAGCTGGCAAATGATTCTTTATATATTTTTTAAGTCATTTTATAAATATAGAAACAGAAAATAGGTGCAGGAGTAGGCCATTCGGCCCTTTGAGCCAGCACCGTCACTCAATATGATCATCCAAAATCAGTACCATGGCTTTTTCCCCATATCCGTTGATTCCCAGCCCTAATAGCTAAATCTAACATAATTTCTAATAATTTAAAACAAAATAATCATGTGGCTAATTAACAATATGATTTAACCAAATATTTTGTTCAATGCTTATTTTCAGCTATATTAGTTACATACAGGTGAGCGGCAACTCTTAAATGTATGAACTATTTCCTTAAGCAGACCTAATGCAATTGCATATCTATTAAAATGCAGCCGCTTTATGCATGAGTGAACCTTCAGTGATAATTAGTGCTGAATGATCTCTCCATGCCTGCAAATGAATCAAACTTTGATAAAATAAACTTCTCAAAATATCCCAAGTTGTTCCCCAGTTAATATTTCTGCAAATATTGGAATCTCAAGCCACACTAATAGAACTTTGAAGACCTAGATCTGACAGACTTGATAGGTTGAATTGCCTCTGTCTGCACTGTACTTAATTTAGTTTAGAGATACAGTGTGTAAACTTTGGCCCACCAAGTTCACGCCGACCAGCTATCCCCGCAATCTAACACTATCCTATACACACCAGGGACAATTTACAATTATACCAAGCCAATTAGCCAAGTATTTGGAGTGTGGGCAGAAACCAGAGAAAACCCACAGTGAGAACGTGCAAACTCTGCACAGACAGGCACCCATAGTCAGGATCGAACCCGAGTCTCTGGCGCTGTAAGGCAGCAATTCTACCATTGCACTACCGTGCCGTCCTTATGATTGTATTGTTTAGAATTTTAGACACGATAAGGATTGAACACAAACTGTTTTTCCCAACAAAAGTAAATTATTAGAGAACAGTGTTGTTTCCAGCTAAAGGTAGTGAGATGAATTGTGGTGAAAGGAGAGTAGAAACATTATACATCATGTTACTGGATGTCTGACAGCATCGTATTTCTGTAATAAGGCCTGAACTTTGTATTATTTCTAATGGAAACACGGAAAACATTCCTCATTTTTAAGCAGCAAATAGATCAGCAACTTCTGCCATTCATGGATGTATAGTTAAATGCTGGAAAATATTATCAAAGGAATTGTACAGAGTACCATGTTTCAATCTTTACTGCTTAACATGGAATGACTCTAATGGCATAAACCCAGTGTACTTATTCACTAGCTCCACAGTAAAAAGAGTTGGAAGTTGAATTATTCAGAAGTGAATTTTTAATGGCGTAACAGTTGAGTTAAATGTTTTTCCTGAACTGAAAAATAAATTCCACGAAGTGGGGAGTCTTGTTCCATTTTGTTTCTTTCCATTGGCCTCTTTCATCCTCCGCCCCCCCCCCCCCCCCCCCCCCCCCCCCCCTCCCCCCCTCCCCTTCCCCCTCCCCCTTTAATCCTTAATTTCATCTGTAATACCCAATCCTCCTTTCGAATTTCCAAACACCATTATTATTTATTGGAGTTATTTTGGTTCAAGTCACAGTGAAGATGCTTTGGCCTGTTAGGCTGATGCAACTTACGAATTTTTAACTCATTCATAGATAGTCTTTATCATACTGATATAGGCAGCAGTGTTGAGAAAATCTACAGCTTTGAAAGCTCAGGGAATAGTGTGTGAAGTGAAAGTCAAGCGTTGTTCATTTGGCACTGCAGGCAAAACCAGTGTCAATGCGAAAATATAGTTAACTAATGGGGCACAGAGGCACAGCGGTAGAGTTGCTGTCTCACAGCACCAAGGGACCCTGGGTGTTTTCCTTCCACATTCCGACTACAGGGTGGTTAATTGGCTGTATATTTACAGTCCCTAGCGTTTGTTAGCACGTGGGGATTGCTTCCCCCCATGACCAGCATCCTGACGTACAGTTTTTCTTCGGCAAAATTGGGCGTGTGCTCACGGTTTCCTGGTCCACATTCCAAAGACATACAGGTAAAATTGTAGGTTAATGCTGGCTTGGTATATTTGTAAAAATGCACTTATCCTAGCTCTTCATTGCCCACTCAAGGTCTAAGTGTTCAGCAGCATCATCTGCAAGTCATACAATATCCTAGAATTGCCATGGGTCATTTCAGATGGGAAGCATCATTGGATTGCAGTGGTACAAGAAGGCAGCTCAGGAATAACCTTGCGAGGAGAATTAGCGATAAGCAAGCAACCATGGCTTTGCCAATACTCTCTATCCCCAAAATGAATTAAAAAAGGTTTAAGCTCATGGTTGAAAGTGCAAATGAGACATGCGGTGAATCAAGGACATGCCTTTTTTTTCCTGCCTCAACATATGCCTAGGTGATTTCCAGTTAGTGAAGTAATTTTATAAGATAATGACGATTGTAATGTAGGAAATGTCTGTTTCATCTGCCGGTGCGGATGTCTACAGACTCCCCACCTTCACCAAATCTGTAAGTTGCACTGTACTGGTCTTTATAATTTGGAATAGCTAAGATAACAGCTCCTCGCATCATTCATCCATTCACCCTTTGCCATGCATAAAGCTCATAAAGCTTTCACTGGAGAGAACCATTGTTGCTAGGCAGTGTGCTTGCAGGCCACATTCTTCCCAGTTTGTTCTTCATCATTTCCACTTGGTATGATAGCCACCCTCCCTTGTTTTCTGCAAACACTATTTTTCCCAGTAAACAGGAAGTTTTGTCCATTAGACTGGAAGTGACTTTATCTTTTACGCCCTGATGACCATTGCTAAACTATTTATTTGCAGCAAATATTTACGTTTGACAATGAAGCCTAATTCCTTCAGATTTAGACATAGTTGAAAATCATTTAAGAGAAGTTAACGATTTATTTGCCTCAATTCTCCCTCTTCATCTCTCTCTCCCCTCTTACATAGAAACATAGAAACATAGAAAATAGGTGCAGGAGTAGGCCATTCTGCCCTTCGAGCCTGCACCGCCATTCTATATGATCACGGCTGATCATCCAACTCAGTATCCTGTACCTGCCTTCTCTCCATACCCCCTGATACCTTTAGCCACAAGGGCTGCATCTAACTCCCTCTTAAATATAGCCAATGAACTGGCCTCAACTACCTTCTATAGCAGAGAATTCCGGAGATTCACCACTCTCTGTGTGAAAAATGTTTTTCTCATCTCGGTCCTAAAAGATTTCCCCCCTTATCCTTAAACTGTGACCCCTTGTTCTGGACTTCCCCAACATCGGGAACAATCTTCCTGCATCTAGCCTGTCCAACCCCTTAAGAATTTTGTAAGTTTCTATAAGATCCCCCCCTCAATCTTCCAAATTCTAGCGAGTACAAGCCGAGTCTATCCAGTCTTTCTTCAGTCTATCCAGTCTTACGCGATCCCTGTGAATCCCACAATAATTTGCCTCATCTGACGTGGCTGTCCGTATGTTTTGCTGTTGATTTGAATACTGTAGTTTACCCTTGTCGGCGCAGACACTTCATTTATGAAGAATTATCAGTCGGATTTATTACGGGAACACTGTTCCTCATACATTTTGTTACTGGTCCCATCTATCCTCCAGGAGATATGATATTGCACTGGATTTTTTAATTATCACATGTTACAGTTCAGATTTAGAAAAATCTGTGGAAAATGCCATTTTAAAGAATAGTAAATGTCATTTACTTAATGCTGAGGCCAAAGTCTAGTAAATGAGTAGGGTGAGGAGGTTACCAGTAAGAAAATTACTTTTTATTTCCCTTTCAGGATATTCCTAAGCTCTTAATGAAATACTTTAAGAGCCGCAGTAAATCGACTATAAATTTCCCCTGAGGGTAACGTTCAGTTAAAAATAGATGCGGCTAAACTACCGAACAAGGGACAACATCATTTGTTATAATTTGCTTGATTCAGGACCGTGACCTCATGCTGATGTGTGACTTGGTAAAACATTTGTATTAAACTCAAAGATTGCATTCTGTTCCAGTTAACTATTGATCCCAGTTGCACACAGCCAGAAAATTGTACTAATCCTTTCATCGTTTACAGCATGGAAACAGGCCCTTCGGCCCACGGAGTTCATACCGGTTTCAATATATCCCACTTTCTCATCCACTCACTACACATTAGGGGCAACTTAACTTAAAGAGGCAAAATCCATGTGGTCACATGGAAACGTTACACTGACTGCACCCGAGATCAGGATCGAACAAAGGACTCTGGCGCTGTGAGACACCAGTTCTACCAGCAGCACCACTGTGCCACCCTATTATTTTCTAACTCCTGTAGCAGGTTTTCATCGAACATTAAATGTAAGGGAAAAAAAGACACAAACAACTGGAATAACTCAACGTGTCAGGCAGCATCTCTAGGAGAACAGGAATAGGTGACATTTCATATCGGGACCCTTCTTCAGACTGATTTGTAAACCAGCAGCTGCAGTTCCTTGTTTCTCCATTAAATGCCTGGAACATGGTAAGATTAACAACTAATCTTAGTATTAGTGACTTAAAAAAAAAATCTGATTTATCATTTTTCTTACAACAAAGGACGAGTCCATTTCGGCCCATTAAGCCTGTGCTGTCTCACCAGCAATCCTCTTCCGTACTAATTTTCACTATTACTTATTCTGTTAATGTTCTCATGTCCCCACCGATTCCACCGCACACCTACATACTAGGGTCAGTTTACAGTGGCCAACTCACCCACCAACCAGCCTTTGGAATATAGATACAAAATGCTGGAGTAACTCAGCAGGACAGGCAGCATCTCTGGAGAGAACAAATGGGTGACGTTTCAGGTCGAAACCCTTCTTCAGACTCTGAAGAAGTCCTTCACCCATTCCTTCTCTTCAGAGATGCTGCTAGTCCCGCTGAGTTACTCCAGCATTTTGTGTCTATCTTCGGTTTAAACCAGCATCTGCAGTTCATTCCTACGCAACCAGTCTTTGGAATGTGGGAGGATAGCAGAGCCCCTGAGAAAAAACAATGGAGTCATGGGAAGAATATGCAAACTCGGCGCAAACAGCTCCAGAGGTCAGGATTGAATTTGGGTTGGCAGAGTTGTCAGCAGCTCTGCCATGCTGGCACCCAAATGCCCTTCAGTGGAGGAAATCTGCAAAGTCACCCTTTATATAATTCCAAACCTGCTGAACAAACACTCTTCAATGCCTTCAGAAATTACCTAGCAAGCCAATTCATTTGTACTGACTAACCACAATCTTCTCCACTGAAGATAGGTATTGAATGTTGGCCTTGCCTGCAAAGCCCAGATCCTGAAAAAGAAATAGGCTAAAATTAAATTGAATGAATCCCCTCGGATTCTTGTAGGCATACCAGTCATTGCTCTTGAATGCTTGCCACAGATTCCTGCTGATGCAACTACCCTTAAATGTAGTGCGCTGTACAACAGCTCCATGACTCTGATCTATTGCAGCCAACCCAGTCAATTGAGTAGCCTGCATCAATAGTTACCTGACTGGATAACAATGCATAGTGGATGCTGCTCCGTCACCTGTAGCAATATGTCCCCCAAAACAAATGTTAAATCAAAGTATCTAATCACAAAATGACGATAAAACTTGAAAGGATGATATAAATGAAATGCTCTTCCGAGATTCAAGCAATTCCAAGTAATAGCAGTTAATTTATGGAAACAGTGACTTCATTTCTAATGGGTTTTGAGAGCAGGTCCCCTATCAAATGCACATTTATACTTTATTTGTTTCTGGGAAAGTCTGTTGTACATTCAGTCAATATTTAATAGTCAGAAAAATGTTATAAATCACAGCCTCTTCAGCAAATAGAAAAATGATGCTTTTTCTTTGCACTGTAGCACAAAAATAAGTGGCTGCAGAATACTGCAGGGATTTTCTGGCTGCAGATTGCAGGTAGTTTTTACTGCTGATTTGGTAGGTTAAGGTCTGCAACTTCATGAGCTTACATGTATTTAAGTAACATGCATTGGTCTATCATCTGGAGACTGCTGGAGTGACGTTAACAGGGGATTAGGGCAACTCAGGTAGCAGCTTCTACATTTTTACTTTTAATAGTAGAATATATGAAAATAGAAACAAAACTAGTCCACTCGGCCCCTCAAATCCGCCCCCTATTCAATCTGATTGTGGACAGGTACATGGTTAGGGTAGGTTTAGAGAGCTTTGGGCCAAGGGGCAGGAAGGTGGGACTAGTGCAGATGGGGAATGTGGGTTGGATTGGTCAAATTGGGCCGAAGAGCCTATTTTCATATGACTCCGTGACTCTATGACTATTGCTAATGTGGCTCGGCCTCAACTTCCCGACCATCTGTGCCAGATCCACATTGCCTTATCTTCCACAGATCTCTCCTCCTTCTCTTTAAGCCTCCATAACCATCTGGGGTAGAGAATTTTTAAAAAATCACCAGGTCCTGCGGTAGGAAATCTCTATGAGCCTCAGTTTTAAATGACCACTCCATTATCTTTTAACTCTGTCCTCACATTTGAGAACACGTGCCTCAGTACACGTGACAATATACTAAACTGTAACTGTAAACTGCAACTGTAACGTCAAGACATGGCCATCTAAAGTAGCTGTCCAGTTTACCCCCTAGTGATGTGCATGGCTGGAAACCCTGTTGTTCTTGCCACAAACTCCAGGGTCAACACAGTCCTTTGAATTCATGAGGGATGAATAATTGAATTGTTATCAATTGCAGGTTCCACAGACAACCGCTCCTACAATAAGTGTAGTTAATTTATATAACTAGTGGCTTCATTTCTTATGAATTTGAGAGCAGCTCTCTTATCGAATGCACATTTATACTTTATTCCACAACTCTCTGCAATTTATGCAGTCCCCCTGCGACAACTGACTCACAGGAACACTGCATGGTCTTGGTACCCACAACACCAGAGGGCGTTCGAAATCCTTAAATTACAACTGTCCAGTGCTCCTACTGCTCACAGCCCAATACGTCAACTCAACAATTTGCGGATTTATTAAAAGTGTTGGTGTGTTTTCTTGGCCATTAGCTCTCTGCGGTCTTGTATGGAGCTGTTCCCAAACCAGGCTGTGATGCATCCTGATAAAATGCTTTCTGTGGCACATCTGTAGAGGTTGGTGAGAATTATGGGGATATGCTGTTACAAGTTTCTGTGGATGCCCTTTGGCATCAACTCTGCTAGCGAAGTATTCCAGCGTGCAATGGGACAAATATTTGCGGGGTAGCCTTGCACCATCATTGTCGATGACATTCTTGTTGCTGGACGCGACATGCCTGAACTTGATGCCAATTTATAAAAAGTATTGTACCGTGCAAAAACATTCACCTCAAACTCAACCCTCTGAAGTGCAGATTCCGCGTCAAGGAGGTCCAGTATGATGGACACGTATTCACCAGTGACAGCCTCAGACCTGACCACTCCAAGACCATTGCCATCAACAAGATGCCAGTCCCCACTGATGTGACAAGTTTGCAGAGATTCTTGGGGATGGTTAACTACTTGGGGAAATTAATTTCCAACCTCAGCAAAATATCAGCCCCCCTGCGACAACTGACTCACACGAACACTGCATGGTCTTGGTACCCACAACACCAGAGGGCGTTCAAAATCCTTAAATTACAACTGTCCAGTGCTCCTACCGCTCACAGCCCAATACATCATCTCAACAATTTGCGGATTTATTGATAAGTGTTGGTGTGTTTTCTTGGCCATTAGCTTTGATGTGGCTGGTCCAGGACAAATTGCTAGTGATATTTATTCCTAGGAACTTGAAGCTTTTGACCTTCTCTACTTTGGTGCTGTCAATGTATACAAGAGTGTACGTACCACTTCACTTCCTGAAGTTGGGCAACACTATTGGGCAACCCTACATTCCAGCCACGTGGAATATATCCACCAGCATTGGAACAATAAAGCCTCTGATTTACACGTCCTTCCATGATATCAATGAAAATATGCGGTCAGGCATACGGTACAAATTTAAATTTATTTTTTAATTTCTCAACAGGTCCTTGCAATATGTCCCAAAGACATGAGAGCTGACATCTGTGTCCATCTGAACCGAAAGGTGTTTAATGAGCATCCGGCGTTCCGCCTTGCAAGTGATGGCTGTCTCCGAGCTCTGGCAGTGGAGTTCCAGACTATACACTGTGCTCCCGGTGACCTCATCTACCATGCAGGTGAAAGCGTTGATGCCCTCTGCTTTGTCGTCTCTGGATCGCTGGAGGTTATTCAGGATGATGAAGTTATCGCTATTCTAGGTACTGTGATTTTGTATATTGGGGCTTTCAATGTCATTATGAGAGTTCTGAAAGAATGATGAGAAAGAAAAATTGTCTTTTGTAAAAATGATCAGACTTGGAATCTATTGCAAGCACTGTGAACTGAATAGGCACACCTTTCTGAAGAAGGGGCATCAGGATGGCACAGCGGTAGAGCTGCTGCCCTACAGCGCCAGTGAGCCGGGTTCGATCCTGGCTACGGATGTTGTCTCTATGGAGTTTGCATGCTCTCCCTGTGACCGTGTAGGGTTTCTCTGGATGCTCCGGTTTCCTCCCACACTCCAAAGTCGCACAAGCTTGTCCGTTAATTGGCTTTGGGAAAATTGTAAATCATCCCTAGTGTGTAGGATAGTACTGCTATACGTGATCATCACTGGCCTGCGCAAACCTGGTGTCCTGAAGGGCCTGTTTCCATGCTGTATCTCTAAAGTATAAAGTTTAAAATATTGCATAATCATTTTTATTTTCTGGCTCATCTTCCTCTCAAAACTCACTATAGTTTGATAGCCTTTTCTGCCACTTGATGATGGTCTGTAAAGCAATCAAAATTAATGCTGATATGTGGGATTGAGGTAATTGCATCTCAAGATCACAATTTGTTATCATTCCCCCCAGTTGCTTGTGCATATATCATGAACATGACGTTCTATGATTGTGTTTTAAGTAAAAAGATTTTATTTTTCCTATTATATTTATTCATCATGAGATGTGAATCATCCATTCTGCATTCTTTGTCCTACCGGAATTTAATAGATTACATTAGATTAATTTATTATCATATACTCCAAGGTGAAATGAAATTCCTTGTTCAAGAGGATTTCAGTATAGGAGTAAAGAGGTTCTGCAGTTGTATAGGGCTCTGGTGAGACCACATCTGGAATATTGTAAGTAAGTAAGTAAGTAAGTTTTATTTACATAGCACGTTTTAAGTCAACTCGCATTGACACCAAAGTGCTTTACATAAATTAAATAATAAGTTCCATTACAAACCACAGAAAGAGGTTAAAAAAAAACCTAGTTTACTACAGTTTTGGTCTCCTAATTTGGGAAAGGACATCCTTGTGATTGAGGCAGTGCAGCGTAGGTTCACGAGATTGATCCCTGGGATGGCGGGACTGTCATATGAGGAAAGATTGAAAAGACTAGGCTTATATTCACTGGAGTTTAGAAGGATGAGGGGATATCTTATAGAAACATATAAAATTATAAAAGGACTGGACAAGCTAGATGCAGGAAAAATGTTCCCAATGTTGGGCGAGTCCAGAACCAGGGGCCACAGTCTTAGAATAAAGGTCATTTAAGACTGAGGTCATTTAAGACTGAGGCGAGAAAAAAACTTTTTTCACCCAGAGAGTTGTGAATTTATGGAATTCCCTGCCACGGAGGGCAGTGGAGGCCAAATCACTGGATGGATTTAAGAGAGAGTTAGATAGAGCTCTAGGGGCTAGTGGAGTCAAGGGATATGGCGAGAAGGCAGGCACGGGTTATTGATAGGGGACGATCAGCCATGATCACTGTGAATGGCGGTGTTGGCTTGAAGGGCCGAATGGCCTCCTCCTGCACCTATTTTCTACGTTTCTATGTTTCTATATGAAACTCACAGACTAAACAGTATATATAGTTTAGTGATACATGCAACAATAAATACGACAAATGCAAAATAGCAGATTGGTGCAAGTTTGTGGTGCAACATTCAATGAGTGCAAGAAAATATTAAAGTACAAATAATGAAATAACAGAATGAGAGGTAGTGTTAAGAGTAAGACTGTGTGGCAGCAGCTCTAGGAATGAGGCGCACAAGAGGTGAATGTTTCTGGAATTGGACAGCAGTGCAGAACAATCTGTTCTCAAGTCTGGATTTCAAGCGTCTGCATCTTCTCCCAGAAAGTAGTCGAGAGAAAAGGGAATAATCAGAATAATCTGTTAATCTATTAAATTAAGGTAGGATATATAGTACAGAATAGATGATTCATAACTCATCATAAATAAGAATAATCAGGACGATAAATATCCTTGATAATACTTCCAGGCGTCTTTGTGAAACACCTCCTGTGATGGACTGGGCTGCGTTCACCCCTCCCTGTAGGTTCAAGTTCACAAGTTATAGGAGTAGAATTAGGCCATTTAGCCCATCGAGTCTAATCCGCCATTCAATCAAGGCTGACCTCTGCCTCCTCATCCCATTTTCCTGCCTTCTCCCCATAACCCTTGACATCCGTCCTAAACAATAATTTATCTAGCTCTGCCTTAAATATATCCATTGACGACCTCCCTCTGTGGTAACAACCCTCTGTGGTAATGATCTCCACAGATTAACTACTCTCTGACTAAAGAAGTTCCTCCTCACCTTCTTTCTAAAAGAGCGCGGCAATTCATCCCATCAGAATACTTTCTAAAGCACCTCTAAAGCACCTCTTTAAAAATTCGAGGCAATCCTCGTTGAAATGCCAACTCTTATCAGGCACCTAATAAATTAAATATGCTGGGGCACTTTTTTGATCACTGCATCAGTGTGAAGGGAACAGGTTAGATTGCTAGTGATATGGATGCCAAGGATCATGAAGATGTAGACCATCTCTAGAGCAGCTCCATTGATGTGGACAGAGATGTGTTCACCACTTTGCTTCCTTAGGTCAACAACCAACTCTTTTGTATTTAAGGGCTCGGTTATTGTCCAGGATTATGATCCCTGGGGTTTTGATCTGTCTGGTATTACATGTTCCCAGATGGTCATTGGTGCTCAGAGAATTGGTGCTTCAACACAGAGAATTGTGCAAGGTGTGGGCGCGCACAGCTGAAGGGCATCAGTGTTGAGGTTCAGGTTGGAGGAAATGTTATGATCAATTCTAAAAGCGCTTTCTCACGGGGCGATTTGACGCAAGATGTAACCAGAGTGAAGTGGTCGTGGTCTAGCACGATATCACACGATATAACGGGGGGTAGATAAAGAGTTCCCACGGTACTCGGCATTTCTGTTATTTGTGCGAGTGACTTGTCCGTCTCCCGAGCTTTCCCGTTAAATCTTGAATGAACATTGTGAACCGTGAAGTATCACGTGGCACAAATGATGTCACTTTTTTTTTCACACACTATAAATATCCTCCCTTGGTTGAATTGGCTCATTTGGAGACATGCCTGTACTAATGCCGTGACTTTACTGCAGGAAGATGCCACATTACTTAGACGATGTTAGTTGCGCCCAAGTTTAAATTCCCAACGTGTGTTTCAGAAGTACCACAGATCCCCACCTTTATAAATTTCTATCTGGCAGTGTTTTCTGTCTCAGGAATTTCAGCCCTTTGTCTATATTTGATGACAGTAACTACAGACAAAGGGCTGAAATTCCTGAGACAGAAAACACTGTCAGATAGAAATTTATAAAGGTGGGGATCTGTGGTACTTGTAAAGAGTCAGCGCAGAATCCTTGATAATCAAAAACTGTCTGAATCAGCAAGTTAGACACAAAATGCTGGAGTAACTCAGCGGGCCAAGCAGCATCTCTGGAGAAAAGGAATAGATTCCATTTTTGGTCGGGACCCTTCTTCGGGATGATTGTAGGGGGGAACTGGAAGCAAGAAAAGACCGGGACAAATCAGGGTCAACAACAGATGACCTCAGCAGGGTATTTTGAAGAGGGGTCCCGGCCCGAAATGTCGCCTAACCCTTTCCGCCAGAGATGCTGCCTGACCCACTGAGTCACTCCAGCACTTTATGTCTATATTTGGTTCCCTGATAGACCAATTGTTGGCTAGGGATAGTGTGATCCCAGGAGGGGACCATCGTTGCAAACCTTGGCCTGGTTAACCGACATTTACTGCATGGGGGAGGGGGGGGGGGGGGGGGGGGGGGGGGAGAGAGAGGGCGGGGGAGAGAGAGAGAGTGTAAGTTACCTAAAATTAAATAATTCAATGTTCATACTGAACACAGACACAAAATGTTGGAGTAACGCAATGGGTCAGTCAACATATCTGGAGAAAATGAACAAGTGGCGTTTGTGTCTATCTTCGGTAAAAAACAGCATCCGCAGTTCCTTCCTGCACAATGGATCTCAGTGTCAGTCTCTGACTCCCGTTGGCAGGCCATTCGGCCCACAGCCCGCCCAGCGATGACTAACCCATGTCACAGGGGGATGGTGTTGAAGGCGAAGTTAGACAGAGCTTGATTAATGTTACGGTTGGGGAATGGGCCATAATATGGCCAGGGAAACCCTGTTATTCGTGACGCCCCCTCCGCCCTTTCCCAGCTGTTCTCAATCGCACCCCTGGCCACACAAAAAATTATACTTTAAGAAGGAATACACGGAATATTTATTAACAATTGGCCTTAAGTGGTTAACAATTTACACTCCCTCGTACACACTCACACAGTAATTAAAAGGTAGACGTACCAAAAAACCCCAGATGCTTAAAGTTGTGCATGATCAGGCATCCTATTTATTGCACATCAGCCAATGTTTACTCTTTAGTGGATATATAATCTGTTATGAATTACGCTAAGCAATCTCTTTCATTAATTATCACACTTACCATTCCTTCATTTGGACAATTGGCTGTCCAGTTTTATCTGTAATTAAACAACTATTCTGGTTACATGCGAGTGGATTAAATTTCTCTTCAGGTATTCACACGTATGCCATATCAACAAATGCACATGTTAGGCCAAATTGTACTGGTGAAAAGTTGGCCATTATGTAGACATTTAAAAAGAATGAAACTGGTTTTTGACAGCACAGCCTTTCAAGGGCCTCAGGCCGCATCATTAAGAGGGCTGGTTGGTTGACCTTTGGAAAACCATGGCCTTATAGTTACTGGGTGTGGCATGGCTGTAAAAGGTTGGAGTGGGTGTTTTTGAATTCTTTCTCAGTTCCTCAGGACTGCCCTGCATAATTTTGACTCGTATTGCTCTGCCACCAAATGCTCATGAAAATATTAGGAATCCATCATATGATGCATCCAAATCCACCATAAAACAGTCTCTGATGGCAGCTTCACTCTTTAAAATAAGAAAGCATGAATTCTGATTTTTTTCCCTCTGTTTCTCTTCCAAATATTTTGCAGGGAAAGGGGATGTATTTGGGGATATCTTCTGGAAAGAAACCAGCTTGGCTCATGCCTGTGCGAATGTGCGGGCCCTGACATATTGTGACCTGCACATCATCCACCGTGAAGCCTTACTGAAAGTCCTGGAGTTTTACACGCCATTTGCAAATTCTTTTTCACGAAACCTCATATTGACCTGCAATCTAAGGAAGCGAGTGAGTTGCCTTTTCAATATTTTGATGTTGATCTTGTGATGTATTACTCTTCTGACGACAGTTACATTTGGTCTCAAAATTTGTGTCACAAAGCAAACCACAATGTTTAAATTGTGGTCAGTATTCATGTGACATATGTTTTGTGGGGTTTGTTGCAAATCGAGAATCTCCTCATGTTTTAATGAACTTCTGGATGTCGGAGTGACTAGTTTAAAGCTTCATGTCTCCTGAAGTCATAAACAGCGCAATCCCAGGTGGCTTGCAAGGATTGTGGCATCTCATGGGCCTAGTGCCATATGGCAGTCCAGGCATGTGGGTATGTCTGGCATCAGAAGTAAGGCGAGTATGTTTGCGTGCTAGAACAGCATGGGTATCATTGAGGGACTACTTATTGATTGCCTGCCCCACACAGTCAGAGAATTTAATATCCGTTCACTATTTGAGAAGGATTTTCAGACTCGGCTCAATCCCTCACCACTTCCCCCATCCTCACCACTTCCCATTTCCTTGCCATAATGGGCTTGGGTTTTTGCATAGAGTTAAGGGCCTGTCCCACTTTCACGACTTAATTCTTTTATCCCGACCAATTTTTTTACTCGTGAACATTTTTTATCGGGCTGGAAAAAACGTCCCAACCCACCTGATGCTATGATTCAGATCAGATTCAATTTTATGAGTACCTACGGCTAGCATAACGAGCCGCTACGATATATCTATGAACTCCTACGACCTCCTATGGACTCGTTATGAACATTCTGCAAGTTTGAATCAGGGGAAAACTCGGTACAATTTGTGAATTACCTCGTGAAAGTGGAACAGGCCCTTTAGGAGGAACTGGTGTTCACTGTGCAGTTAGGAAACACAAAATAGTTTTCCTCATCCTCTGACAAATTTAATAATGGAAGCTGATGACCATTTTTTGCCTCTTTATCCCACAATATCCAGAGACTAGACTTTAGAGATACAGCATGCAAACAGGCCCTTCGGCCCACTGAATCCGCGCCAACTAGTGATCCCTGTACACTAGCACTATCCTACACACGAGGGACAATTTACTATTCTATCAAAGTGAATCGATCTACAAATCTGTACATCTTTGGAGTGTGGGAGGAAACCGGAGCACCCGGATAAAACCCACGCGGTCACAGAAGAATGTTCAGACTCCGAGAGTTGGGAAGAGATCTGAGTAACTGTGATTGAGAAAGTTAATAGGCTTGAGAGAAACGCGATCAGCTGATTAGTTATTTTGGGATGAGTTGGAGGAGTTGGAGGTGACCAAAGGCCTTGTAGGAGAGGTGGGAACTATTAGTCGTGTGTCCCATTGCTGTTTGGGTCAACTCGGGGGGAAACAGATCCTGTAAGTAAAAATGAGAGTCCATTGGTTGAGCTATGTAGTCTGTGCCTCGTCTGCCCCAAGGCCAGGAATACTTGGCCAGTTAACAGTAACTTTAAAATGGTGATTTAGTAAGAGGCATGCAACTTCATTCTAATAATTTATATCCTGGACATGGACTCCCTCTCCTGCCTGCAGATGGATTGAAGGTGATTCAGGTTTCAAGATCAAGATTCAGATTTCCAATATTTTAACCTGTATTCAAGAGAGAGTTAAATATAGCTCTTAGGGCTAACGGAATCAACGTATATGGGGAGAAAGCAGGAACGGAGAACTGATTTTGGAAGATCAGCCATGATCATATTGAATGGTGGTACTGGCACGAAGGGCCGAATGGCCTACTCCTGCACCTATTTTCTATATTTCTATGTTTCTAACCTCCCACCTGGCCCAAACCTTCCTGCAATCTCCTTATGTTTTCATATAAAACAATTGTTCACAGTGACAGGGAGATGCTGAGTGAACCTTCATAAAATGGTGCATGGCCAACCTTGAGCTGTGGCATTGCTCTCTGTATACAAAGCTCTGAAGAATTATTTTTCAAGTTCTTATACTATGTGCTTACACGCAATTTTTTACGTAGATGAAATGCAAATATCTTTCCTTTTAAATGTTAAAAAAAGGTTTAACTAATATTTGAACACTTTAAATGGATTTTTGTTGCCTGACAGAATGTTGTTGGTGCGGAGGATGATGATTTATTTGACAATTTTGTATATATGTGATGGTGATAGCAAAAGTGATGATGAAGTGATAACAAAATGTGAAGTTGGTCAGCAATAAAAGGATATGATGATGATAAATTAATTTCCCATTGTTTGCACATATTCAATGTGCAAGGTAATATTGCTGTGGCGTGACTCTGTTTACATGTGGTAATGATACATGTAATGCCTTACTTGTAGTAGTTATTGCTGGTCTCAAATAAAAAATAAAAATAAGGGGGAAATTGAAATTTAGGTGGTGGTTTGGGAATCAGTAAAGGACTATAGTAAAGGATACCAACCAGACTCTTGTTTGTTTTTCTAATCTTTCCTGAAAAGTAATTTATGCTGAAAGAAGAAATTGATTTATTGAATAATTTTAACTTATGCATAAAAGAAGAATTTGTATAATTTATCCAGTAGGTTATTTACATTTGCTTTCACTGTTTACAATTGTAAGGCACTGTGGAGCTATGTTTAATTTGCTCTTAACCATGCCAGATCCTTTTTACTCTCAATTTATCCTTTTTAATGAGGATGTAGTGGAAGTTTTGGTGTCATCTTTATTATGATGTATGATTTCTAGAACCATTTCAATAGCAACATTATATTAAGAAAATTAGATTGCTATCGAATTGATTCCAGAAATCAAACCAAGGCCATTTCTGAAACTAAAATGAGTCAATTCCTGAAGGGGCTGTCCCAATTGGGCGACCTAACCTGCAAGTTTAGAAGAGTATCTTCGACCTTCAAACTCGCAGCATGGTCGATACATGGTCCTAGGAGGTTCTATGAGGTCGCTGGAACTCTCTTTCATGCTCGAGGCAAGTTCCCGAATACTTGTGGCCTCAGCTAGGTCGCAGAAAAACTTTCAGCATGTTGAACATTTGGTCAGCATATTTCTTTTGAACTCGTAGTGCAGTGGAGTGGGGTCGCTATTTAGTTACAGGCAGTCGAGGGCAGCCGTAGGCAATCTCCTTACTGACTGGGCATTTTGATTGGCTCATTGGAGTTTTCAGGACCAGGGAAAACCGACCAGTAGGTAAAATGCCCGCTGAAATTTATTATGCTTCTTAAAAGAGTCTCCACTCCTTCTTTCCCCTTCTCTCGCATTCTCCCTCCTTCTCTCCCCTTCTCCCCCACCCCCCCTCTCCGTGCTCTCTAAAGAACTTACCGTTACTGTGCAGCCGTTTACCTTCCTCTTCATCGCGGGTGTGAATTTCAGACAGCGCTTCCCCGGTTTCCCTGGCCTCCGCCTTTGCAACGTGTTTGTGTGTGGTGTGTGTGTGTGTGTGTGTGTGTGTGTGTGTGTGTGTGTGTGTGTGTGTGTGTGTGTGTGTGTGTGTGTGTGTGTGTGTGTGTGTGTGTGTGTGTGTGTTTGTGTGTGTGTGTGTGTTTGTGTGCAGTCGGTCAATCCAGCTCGTCGGTTCAAAGGTTACACAGAAAAGCTGGAGAAACTCAGCGGGTGCAGCAGCATCTATGGAGCGAAGGAAATGGGCAACGTTTCGGGCCGAAACCCTTCTTCAGACTGATCAGTGGTGGGGGTGGGTGGGGACAAGAAAGGGAAAAGGAGGAGTAGCCGGAAGGCTGGAGGGTGGGAGGAGACAGCAGGGGAGCTGAGGAAGGGGAGGAGACAGCAAGGACTAACAGAATTGGGAGAAGTCGATGTTCATGCCCCCGGGATGCAGACTCCCCAAACGGAATATGAGGTGCTGTTCCTCCAATTTCCGGTGCTGCTCGCTGTGGCCATGGAGGAGACCCAGGACAGAGAGGTCGGAGATGGAGTGGGAGGGGGAGTTGAAGTGCTGAGCCACCGGGAGGTCAGCTTGGTTATTGCGGACCGAGCGGAGGTGTTCGGCGAAACGATCGCCCAACCTCCGCTTGGTCTCACCGATATAGATCTGCTGACATCTAGAGCAGCGGACGCAATAGATGAGGTTGGAAGAGATGCAGGTAAACCTCTGTCGCACCTGGAACGATTGCTTGGGTCCCTGAAAGGAGTTGAGGGGGGAGGTAAAGGGACAAGTGTTGCATCTGCTGCGGCCGCAAGGGAAAGTGCCCGGGGAGGGGGTGGACCGAGAGGGAAGGGAAGAATTGACAAGGGAGGTATGGAGGGAGCGGTCTTTGCGGAAGGCAGATATGGGGGGAGATGGGAAGATGTGGCCAGTAGTGGGGTCACGTTGGAGGTGGCGAAACTGACGGAGGATTATTTTTTGTATGTGATGGCTGGTGGGGTGAAAGGTGAGGACTAGGGGGACTCGGCCCTTGTTGCGAGTGCGGGGATGGGGAGAGAGAGCAGTGTTGCGGGGTATGGAAGAGACCCTGGTGCGAGCCTCATTTATGGTGGAGGAGGGGAACCCCCGTTCCCTGAATAGTGAGGACATTTCAGATGTCCTGGTGTGGAACGCCTCATCCGTGGAGCAGATACGGCGTAGACGGAGGAATTGGGAGTAGGGGATGGAGTCCTTACAGGAAGCAGGGTGGGAAGAAGTGTAGTCCAGATAGCCATGGGAGTCAGTGGGTTTATAGTGTATGTCGGTTAGAAGTCTATCACCTGCAATGGAGATAGTGAGGTCAAGGAATGGTAGGGAAGTGTCGGAGATGGTCCAGGTGTATTTCAGTGCCGGGTGGAAATTAGTGGTGAAGTGGATGAAGTCAGTCAGTTGTGTGCGGGTGCAGGAGGTGGCACCAAAGCAGTCGTCGATGTAGCGGAGGTAGAGGTTGGGGATGGGGCCCTGGTATGTATTGAACAAGGATTGTTCGACGTAACCTACAAATAGGCAGGCATAGCTGGGGCATCGTCGGTTCAACATGGTTGGTCGATCCAGCTCAAGGCTTTCTAGGCGAGTGCCCTTGAGCTTCAAGGTCAAAGACACTCTTCTTAACTTGCGGATTAGGTTGCCCAAGTGGGACAGCCCCTTTACTGTTGTCCCAAAGTTTGACAACCACAACTATTGAGAAACAGTGTTTCAAGTTCATTATTTGCTGACTCTGAAATAAGAATCAAACGCTGAGAGTATTATTGTGTGATGCAGTATCTTCCTGCTTGCGTTTCTCGATGTAAAAATGCAATAATGTGTAATTATATCATGTGAAATGGTTGCAGGGAAGTGTATGTAATTATTGCTCACAAAGATATGAACAAAAGACCATTGCACGTTTATAGGGCGGCAAAGATATGCCCCATGTGTCTTTTTTGCACTTTGTGTCTCTTTTGTCTAAAACTCTCTCGAGTGTTGACTGAAAATTTGATGTAAATCTTAATGTAAAACTGACATGGGGATCATTGAGTCTTTGGAAATCCAATTGTCTATGACTCCCTGGAGACACCAGGAATTACAGATGTGGGATTTAAAGATGCAAAATGCTGGAGCAACTCAGCGAATCAGACAGCATCTTCTGAAGACATCAACAGATTACTTATCATCTCTGGACCAGAAGGGTCCTGACCTGAAACGTCACCTATCTATGTCCTCCAGAGATGCTGCCTGACACGCTGACTTACTCCACCACTTTTGTGCCTTTTTTGTCTAATTCTCTGCCATGCGTTGATGGAAATATCATTGTAAACCTCCATTGATGACCAGAGAGCATAGCTTTAATGTGAGAGGGACAAAGCTTAATGATGTACTGGGCAATTTTTGTTTAGACAGACAGTAGCAGGTACCTGGAACCTGTTAGCAGTGGTGGTGGTGGTGGAAGCAGGTACGATATTGGCATTTAAGAGGCTTTTGGATAGACACGTGGATATACAGGGAATAGAGGGATGTGGATCGTGCTTGGGCAGAGGAGATGACTTTAACCTGGCATCATGTTCAGCATGGACATTGTATTCTGTGCTGCATTGTTCTATGTTCAATGTTCCTAAACTACAATAAACTGCGCTGAGGAATAGCCTCATGAAAAGGGAGCTTTAACATCAAGGACCAGAGGTGACTAGTTAAATTCATAGACAACATCAGTATAGCAAAGATATTCTCTAAGCTCCAGTCTCATTGTTCATTCATGTGCTAGATGCTGCTAGTAAAATGGGCATCAATTACTCACCTTGGCTCCCTTCCTTGCTCAGTGAGACCAAGCGCAGGCTCGGCAATCTTCACTGAGCACCTCCGCTCAGTCCACCTAAACCTACCTGATCTCCCGGTTGCTAAACACTTTAACTCCCCCTTCGACCCAAAATGTCACCAATTCATTCTACCCATAGATGCTGCCTGTGAGTTACTCCAGCATTTTGTGTGTACTATTTGATAACAGTTTAATCTTAAAACAAAAGGAAATGCTGTGGACAATACAAAATGTATTAAAACATTTTGGTGATAGATATAAGCGTCTATCACCAGAACACTCTGTTGATACCAAATTGAGTCATTAAGTCATACAGCACAGAAATGGCCCCTTCAGCCTAACTTGCCCCATCCATTCTAGTCCCACCAGCCTGCATTTGGCCCAAGGCAGTGAACACAAGGCAATACTTAAATTGAGAGACATCGTTGCGCTATTGTAGTGTTAAGTGCAAGGTCTGCAGTAGTACATGGATTATCCAGCAATGGGCATTGCAGTAGGTGTTGCATTGTCTCGGTCTGTGTGCCACAGTCACAGGTTGTTGTACCCCCGATGTAGCCCCATTTGTGTATCGTCATCCTTGACAGCTCGACCCCGGTTCGCAGTCGGTTGAGACATCTCCAGTTTAGCCAGTGTTCATCAGCACCTGGTGGGAAGCGCTCTGCTGCTGGTATGTGCCCATCTTGGTGGAAATAGGGACAGTGGCTAGTCTGTTCTTCCACATCTGGAGGCGAGCTTCAGTTGGTGTTGTTTCCAATGGGGTGACGTTGGTTAGGAAGTTCTTATGGGATTCTGTCAGTTGTTTCAGACGCTCTGTCCTACTTGCAACAGCTCTCCTGATGTCTGGGGAGCAATGCCAGCCAGTAGGTAGACGTTGTTTATGTCCAACCAGTGATGCTATAGCAGCTGGCATTCAAGGATGTGTCGATTTTCTTTGCATGTGTAGATCTCTTCCAAGCACGGCAGGCGTATTCTGTAGCAGAGAAGCAGAGGGCTAAGGCTGTAGTACGTACTGTTGTTGGGTTGGCACCCTATTTGGTGGTGGTGAGTTTGTTCAATATGTTGTTGCAGGTGCCCACCTTTGCTTTAGATTTTTCCACATGTGCCTTGAATGTTAAGCAGCAGTCAAGTGTGACTCCAAGGTAGACTGGGTTTGGGCAATGTGTTGGTGGGAGTCCAGACCATGTGACATGTAGTTGATGGTTAGCCTCTTGGTTCCTCAGGTGGAATGCGCAGACCTGTGTTTTCGATGGGTTGGCATGCGGCTGGTTTTCCTCATAGTATGAAGATAAACCGGAGAGTGCCTCTGTCAGTGTTGTCTCTGCATCTTGGAACTGTGTACCCTGTGCTGTTATACAGAGGTCGTCAGCATAGATGAAATGCTTAGTTACCAAGTCAGTTGGCTGGTCATTGGTGTAGATGTTGCACAGGATCGGTGCCAGAACACTTCCTTGAGGGAGGCCGTTCTTCTGTCGTCGCCATCTGCTATGTTTCCCTCCTTTCTCGACAAAGATCCTTTGTTTTTGGAGCATCGTTTGTATTAGCTCGATTGATGCAGATCTTTTGTCATCTCAAGGACCTTGTAGAGGAGTCGTTTTGTGGTCGATAGTGTCGTATGCTGCTGACAAATGCTGCTGATATGTCCCTAATATCATGCTACTAAGGACACAGAGTATTAGGGTAATGCAGATACTACCTGACATGAATTAGTCACAGGATGATTGTTTCTAACAGTGGCTTCTCTTCCTCCCTCTTTTATTTTCTTCACAGTTGCTCAATGATCTATCCTTGGGCCTCTGTTCATGCTGAGGTACTTGCTGCACCATGGCAACCTCAAAGAGACAGGAAGTCAGCCTCCATGTGATCAGAGCTTACAATGAGCTCCAATCCCCTTAACTGCCTCTAATTTGCAACACTTCTCCCACATACTGCCTGGGGGGGGGGAGTGGGGGCACACCACATACTCCAGCGAAACATCAGAGAGACCAATGCTCACGGTCTTCAACTCATCCAACTAACTCTGTCTCTTGTTCCTGAGTTGAGGGGAAAAGCATGCTATGACAGATACAAATTCACATCTTCCCTTCGCAGTTGGAACATTAAAATACTGCTATTTTAAATTAATTCTCAGAGTGCCATTTCTTGAAATAGTAATAGAAACATAGAAACATAGAAAATAGGTGCAGGAGGAGGCCATTTGGCCCTTCGAGCCAGCACCGCCATTCATTGTGATCATGGCTGATCGTCCCCTATCAATAACCCGTGCCTGCCTTCTCCCCATATCCCTTGACTCCACCAGCCCCTAGAGCTCTATCTAACTCTCTCTTAAATCCATCCAGTGACTTGGCCTCCACTGCCCTCTGTGGCAGGGAATTCCATAAATTCACAACTCTCTGGGTGAAAAAGTTTTTTCTCACCTCAATCTTAAATGACCTCCCCTTTATTCTAAGACTGTGGCCCCTGGTTCTGGACTCGCCCAACATTGGGAACATTTTTCCTGCATCTAGCTTGTCCAGTCCTTTAATAATTTTATATGTTTCTATGAGATAATGAAGAACATAAAGCAACCACATTGTTTCAAACCCATATAATCCACTAATGTTATTCAGTGCTTACTTGGTAAGGCCTATTGGTGATCTACTCAACAATGAGTTTACTTATATTTGCCCATTGGCTCATCAGCTCAATGGGTTCCAGAGCAACTGGAGATGTGTATTAAATGCTACCCTTACAGTAATCCCACAAATGGACAATTAAAAAGTGTAATGCTTTATATCTAAATTTGTTGCTTTGTGTGCATGATGTTACTGACTGAGTTAGCACACTTGAAGTAGCTCGATAGTCAAGGGTAACATATGGTGTTCTAAGGTGGAATTTATATTGGGAACCTTACTGAAGCTTTATGTCAGTGAAATGTACAGAATATTGTAGTTACAGGAAGTTCCAAGTTCTCCCTCAATGCAGACACTGCAGAATCATACATCTTTCATGCTGCAAGAATCCTCTATGCTTGGCATAAAAATTTACAGTTATAAACAATAAATCCTTTAAAGTGTTGTTGAATCATAAGTACATACAAGACAATGAAAAGTAAAACCATCTGTACCTTGCAACAATCAAAACCAAGTCTTGCTGCAATAGGAAAAAGAAGTCTGTGAGCTGAAAATTAACCTTTCACACTACACGTTGTTTTAAAATCATCCAAGTGCAGCAACAGAGACCTCCATGCTTCTGGAATCTGCGAATCACCTTGGAAATGTTTGGTGGACTCGAAAACGTGCCTGTGGTCCGCTTCAACCAATTATACTCTCCCTGGAGTAACTACCCTACTCCCACCAAAAGTATGTTTAAATTTACAATATATCTGTCATTGCAGGTTCTCAACATTGAGACTCATTATTTCCGACCTCACTCCTCATGAGCGCACATTCATTAGATTCATTTCCAGGCATGTACAGAACGTGCACATGGCAGACGCAGACACAGAAGCACACACACAGCAACCCACACACACACACACACACACACACACACACACACACGCAGGACACACACACATACACACACACAGCAACACACACACACACACACACACACACACACACACACACACACACACACACACACACACACACACACACACACACACACACACACACACACACACACACACACACACACACTCATGGAGAAACCATCAAACAAACGCACAGACAGACACAAATAAAAGGACAGGCACACACTCAGCAACCCACAGACACACACACTCATGGAGAAACCATCAAACAAACGCATAGACAGACACAAATAAAAGGACAGGCACACACTCAGACACATACTTACAAACACACAGACAAACACACACAAACAAACAGACATATACAGACAGACGGACTCAGCCAAATGGACTGACAGAAGCACGCACACACACATACACACATACACATACACAGACACACCTGTATGATTACTGTAGATTGGCTATTGTATGCTAGCCAATTATAGTGTTTGTTAGTAGTAGCTCTGCCTAGTATGTGCTTTATAATATCAAGAGCTCGCCTATGCCAGCCAGTAGATGTAGCAGCTTGGAGCTGTAACATACTGTAGATCCTATGCTGTAAGTGATTTAATAAAAATGTGTTATATCTTAACATGTGTTCAGGTCACATGGTGTCAGAAGTGAGACCCCGTGCAATGTTCTGTAGATTGAGTAAGTCCAGGTACACATCAGATTTGGCACAGTATGATCGTTCCATGAGTTGTTTTGTACTCCGAACGGCGTGTTCGGCGAGTCCGTCGGACTGCGGGAACTCGGGACAGCTGGTAACGTGTTGAAAGTCTCATCATTTAGCAAAGTTTTTACAAACTTGTCTGGTGAACTGTCTGCTGTTGTCAGACTGAATATGAGCAGGAGAGCCATGCACGGAGAGGTGCTGTTGCAGCTTCTCAATCACTGCCTCTGAAGAAATGGTTTGCAGTAGGTCTATTTCGAACCAGCCCGAGTAAGAGTCAACAAGAACCAGATAGTGTTTCCTGTGCCACTCGAAGATGTCGGTGGCTAATGTGGACCACGGGAGAGGAGGGACAGTTTGCGGCAATAAAGGCTGCTTCTGTTGATGCAGCGTCAGGCTTTTGCAGACTACTTGATCAAGAATAGGAAGGCTCCTCGGCTCCATGGGCCAGCATAAGTCAGCAGTTCTATGAGTGTGGCAGATAAGAATGCAAAAGTAAGCTTGAAAAATGCAAACAATTTTGAGACATTCTCTGTTGATATGCATTCATACAGAATTGACCAAAATAGATTGTTAATTAGAACCCAAATATGGGTCAAATCATAAATAATTGCAGGTTTATGCAAAGCATGGAATGCATATCGCTGGTATATCAATACAATACAATACAATACAATACAAATTTATTATCATTTGAGCCCCAGTGAGACTCAAACGAAATGTTGTTTCCACAGCCATACAAACAAAGACACTGTCTTACAGACATACACATAATTAAATTCACACAAACATCCATCACAGTGAAGCCACTGTGATGGAAGGCAAGTCTTTTCTCTCCCCTGTTCTCCGTGTCTCTCCCGTTGTCCAAGCCCCAGGCGGGCGATGATGAGTCCCACGGCCATTTTAGGCCGCGCGGGGCGATTTACGGCCCCGCTCCCGGTCTGAAAGTCCAAGGTTGGAACCCCCACGGGCGATGGTGAGTCCCACGGTCATGAAGCCGTGCCGGGTGATATACTGTCCCGGTCCGGGTCGTTCCAACCCCGTGACACCGGCTGGAGAAGTCGCGTTGCGGGAGCTCCGGGAAGCGGTCTCTCTCTCTCCTCCCAGACCCGCGACCCGCGACCTCCCAGACCCGCGAGCTCCCGATGTATATCAATTCTATCACTTGCAACAGGCATGTTTTTTTTTTACCTTGGCATGCTCAGGAATAGTGGAAAATATGTAGGAAAGCTTTTCAATTTTACTTCGGAGTCACGTGACTATGTGAAGAACCCTGCCAGGACGCTTGCGTGTCATATCGCTACACGCATTGCAACGAGTCACAGCAGGGGGAACGACGTTCCCCTTAGCGGCAGAATTTGAAAGCCGGGAACAGCAGGTAAGGAGACTCTGCGTTCCTTCCACTTACCTTACAGGTGGAGACATGGACCAGATCCATGAAGGCTGCGAAAAAGCTGGCGGGGGAGAACTGCGGAGTTGCGGGCAGCCAGCAGCAGCAGCCAACGGCACGCCAATCTCCCGTAATGGGAACAGCTGTGCCTGACTTTGCTCCTGCACAGGCCACGGCCGGGCGGTAGAGCGAAGCAAAAAAACTAACAGAGTCATTGACTCCGATGAGTCCGGCTCTGAATAGCCGCGAGCGGCCAGTGCCCGTGAGCATTGGGGCCGGTTGGAGCGGCTGCAGGAACTGGAGCAGGAGCGGCTTCAGGAGCAGCCGCGACTGCCAGTGCCCGTGAGCATTGGAGCCGGTTGGAGCGGCTGCAGGAACTGGAGCAGCCGCGAGTGGCCAGTGCCCGAGAGCATTCGGGCCAGTTGGAGCGGCTGTTGGAGCAAATACTCCAAAGTGACAGGCTCCGGGAGATGGAGACTAGTCACAGTGGACAGCTAGTAAGTCCTACAGCAGTACCTCTTGTAGGGCTGTACAGTGTTTCTCCCTCATCAGAGGGGAGTACAGGGGGTCAATTCTGGGCTGACCCTGAAGAGGGGTGCAGAACATACCCCTAGTGCACATGGGGTGCAAGAAAACCTATTGGATATGGTGTCCCAGTTTATTCAACCCGACCAAACTGGCCAAAACCTGGAACCTAAAATAGCTGCAAGTATTGACTACTTGTCATTTAACCAGCTATAAGGACAGGCATTATTGGACACCACAGCAAGACACTTACCACCAGGGAACTGCAAAACACTGAATGTTCCCAGTGTCAACCAGAGTATTTGAAAACATGTCGGAGCCTCAATCAGAGCCAGGGACTTGAAACTACAGAAAGTTCTGAAAGTCCTAACAGCAGGAATTACGGTTTTCGCCCGCACAATAAACAAAAAAGACATGACACAAGATCACCAGGATGCACTGGCTTTATTCTGCAACTACCAATACGAGTAAAATTACTACTTGGAGGCAACTTATCAAAACAGGTAAAAGAACTTGATGAAGAGGGTAACCCTGGGGCTTATTAAAGCAACGTCTAAAAACTACTTCAGCCAGAAAAAGCACCCCTACGCACCACCAGTCGGCCAAGACAAACTGGTGAAAGCTCAAAGGCCAGGAACACTCAACATCGGTCTTTTTAGGCCATGGCCCAGACCGGCCTTCCTGGGGAATGTGCTAACCCTCAACACCGACCCAACTACAGATACAGACACCGGACCTCAACGTCCACGGAAGATGCCGAAAAAGTAACAAACCTACCAATAGTAACCATGGAGGTAGGTGGGTCTGGTTCCTTACGAGGTTGGTGGGAGATTACAATTCTATCTGGATGCATGGAATAAATTAACCACCGACACTTATATTTTCAGAAGTATAGGGTTATACCATAGAATTTATACAAAACATAATCCTCCAGTTCAGCATGTACCGAACCGAATGTTCGTGCTTACAGGCAAAGAAAAATCAAAAGCGCAAGCTGAACTACAGTGCCCATATAAAAAAGGAGTAATGGAGGAAACCCAACACGAATCACAGGAATTCGTGTCCAAAATCTTTATCGTAAACAAGATGGTGGTTGCCACATCATCATAGATTTGACTAATTTGAATACTTTCGTACTATATATTTATTACTAGATGGAAACCTTTGTTACTGCTAAGCAATTGATATCCTAGGTTACTACATGGCAAGCATTGTTTTAAAAGATGCTTACTATACAGTTCCCATTAGAGGTGACCACAGACGTTATTTAACACAATGGATCATCTCGGGTTCACCCTTAACGGACATCTACACCTCCCGCTGCTGACGACACTACTGTGGTCGGACTTATTTCAAAGGGAGACGAGGCAGCCTACAGAGAGGAAGTCCTGAAGTTGACAACCTGGTGCTCAGAAAACAATCTGGCTCTGAACACCAGGAAAACAAAAGAGCTCATTGTCGACTTCAGGAGGCACAGCACCGACTTAGTCCCCCTACACATTAACGGCGAGTGTGTGGAGAGGGTCAACACCTTCCGGTTTCTCGGCGTCCATATCGCGGCTGACATCTCCTGGACGGACAACACGACGGCGGTCATCAAGAAGGCTCAGCAGCGGCTGCACTTCCTGAGGGTCCTCAGGAAGCACAACCTGGACTCTAACCTGCTGCTGACCTTCTACCGCTCGTCCATCGAGAGCCTGCTGACATACTGCATTACAGCATGGTATGGCAGCTGCACCATGGCAGACAGGGAGAGGCTTCAGAGGGTAACCAGGACAGCGCAGAGGATCATTGGTTGCCCTCTCCCCTCCCTGATGGACATCTACACCTCCCGCTGCCTTAGCAGGGCAAAGAAGATCACCAAAGACAGCTCCCATCCTGCGTTTGGACTGTTCGACCTGCTGCCCTCTGGAAGGCGCTATAGGTGCATCAAATCCAGGACAAACAGACTCAGGAATAGCTGCTTCCCGAGAATTATATCTACCATAAATTCAAATCCACACATGCACTGACTACACCGCCCAACAGGACTTCCATCTGTATATATGTATGTAGCGCCGTAGAATTTGTGCACCTATTCCCCCCCCCATCTCCCTTCTGTTTTGTTTTTCTGTTTCTTGTTTTTTGTGTAAAATTGTATGTATGCACTTAGTACGAGCAGCTTTCAGTTTCACTGTACATGTATAGTGACAATAAATGGCATATCTATCTATATCTATATCTAACTCAGTTCACATGTCAGTGACTTTCCCGAAAGAAAAGGTTACAGCCTTCATGGAGGCTTGCAGCAAAATCATTGACATCACAAAACCATCCATCAGACTGGTAGCAAGAATAATTGGCATAATAGTGGCTGCGTTTCCAGCCACACAAATCGGACCTTTACATTATTAAAAATTACAGAGGGCTAAAATACGAGCACTCAAAAATTATGGTGGTCATTTTGACAGACCAATGAAGCTACCAACAGAGGCCATAATGGAACTAATATGGTGGAAAGATAACATTAGGCATTGTTCCTATCCAACCATTATCAGCTACCCGTCTATGGAACTACAAACTGATGCCAGTGCACTTGGATGGGGTGCTACCAATTCCATCTCCAGCTGTGGGGGAGATGGAATGCACAGAAGGCATCATTATTACAAACACTGGGCATAAACTACCTGGGAATGTTAAGTGCATTCCATGGCCTTAAGTCATATTGTTCTGGGTTATATCACCAGCATGTTAGACTACAAATTGACAACACCACCGTGGTAGCATATATCAACCATATGGGTGGAAACAAATCGACATTATGTGACAATCTGGCCAACACAATTTGGCAATAGTGTATCCAGAGAGAGATATTTGGATATCAGCTACCTACTTACCAGGTAAACAAAATTTCGTGGCAGACAACAGGTCACGCAAATTCAATGAAAACACTGAATGGCTGTTGGATAAAAATGTATTTGCTGAAATTACAGCACGGTATAGAACACCAGATATCGACCTATTCGCATCCAGGCTCGCACCAGCTATCGAATTTTGTTCATGCGAACCAGAACCTGGGGCAGTGACAACAGATGCATTTTCGCTGCATTGGGGGATTGTTTATTTATGCATTCCCTCCTTTCTGCCTCATTAGTCGGGTATTTAGGAATATACAGCAAGACTCCGCGTCTGGTATTTTGATAGTACCCGATTGGCCTACTCAACCATGGGTCCCGGTGATACTCGACATGGTATTAGAACCATGCATCACCATCCATCATAGACCTAATTTACTGGTTCATCCCGCAACAAGGGGAAGTTACCCATGCCATAATTATATAAACCTATTAATTTGTAGAGTTTGAAAGCACCTCTACTACACCTGGGACTGATGGACCGAACAGTGGATATTATTTCAGCGGCCCACAGACAGTCCACCAAAAAACAGTACTTGGTGTCATCAAGAAATGGGAAGTACTGTCACAACAATAAACATCACCCACAGATCTATGAACATCCCGTCTGTTCTGGAATTCCTGGCAAGCCTCCATTTCGATGAGAGGCTCAGTCATAGTGCCATCAACTGCGCCAGAAGTGCTCTGTCAACATACCTGTGGCAAGGAACAGAGCGGCATTCTGTTGGGACACACCCTGGTAACCAAACTCATGAGGGGCATTTTTAATGTTAATCCCCCAAGAACCAGGTACTCCCAAATATGGGATGTGAGCATTGTACTAACCATGTTAAGAAACTAGTCTTCAGCTACAGCTCTGTCCCTACAGAAACTGACTATGAAAACAGTCATGCTGATGGCCTTGGTCATGGCACAAAGGGTCCAGTCACTACAGAAACTAAGGCTGGACAACATGACTATTTCATCTGGAAATTTAACTTTTCACATCAATGAATTAGCCAAACAGAACAGACAGGGGTCAGCAGGCCTAAAAACAGAATTCAGGGCCTACCCGACAGATGATCGTCTCTGTATTGTAACACACTTACTATTTTATATGGAGTATACTAAGATCATCAGAGGGAAAGAAATATCACTTTTAATCAGCTACAAACAGCCACTCAAAACGGTGACAGTCCAGACCATCTCTAGATGGCTAAAACAGGTCCTAATAAAGGCTGGAGTACACACTAGCATTTTAAATCTCACTCCACCAGGGCTGCAGCTACATCGGCAGCTATGAAGTTGGCTGTTCCTATGGACCAAATACTCAAGACAGCAGGATGGTCAATGGAGAAAACTTTCCAACGATTTTATAACAAGCCAGTCATTGAACCTGGAACATTTGCAGAAACAATTTTAAGTTCTGTAATATCATTTAGCTCATAAATTGGGGCTATAATTTGGTATTAATATATTTATCATTGGGTTTTCAATATCGTATTGATGTCTAATGATGTTACCACTATTCTCCCCATAATCAAGGCAGATGTGATGCATGGACTCATTTCCACAGCATGAAATCACAGAGCTTTAAAATCTTCACGTAGTCACTCACGTGACTCCGAAGTAAAATAGTAAGATTAAACGAGAACTTACCAGCCCTCCGCTCCCACCCTTGATCATATACTCAACTGGTATCTCTTCTCTAATCTTACTTTGTTTAGTCATTACAGTTATCTGTGATTTCACACCGCTGCTTTGGAGAATGACACGCATGCGTCCTGGCGGGGTTCTTCACGTAATCCCTCATCGTTACTCCTCATAAAATAACGATCAAACTTCAAACTGGTAAGTTCTCGTTTAATCTTACTATTTTGCTTTCAAAATAAAGTGCCATCCGCCATATCAGCAAACCTTTGTATGACAAGGAGCTGTAATTACTGGTGCTAGTCAGCAGTGCTGTCTTCCTTTTTCAAAAATTGGAGGTTTAATTTGATCACTACTGCTCGCAATACCAAGAGTTTACTTATATTCCTGGCATCAAGGCTCTTATTTTACATGGCTTTGCACCAAGTCTATTCACGTCAACACTTTAAATGAATGGATTTCTGCTGCAGTTGCTGTCACAGCCTTCATATTCTATTGTTGCAATGGGAAAGGATAATCACACTCTAGGTTGATTAGGCAGGCGATGGATTATTTGTCTGAAGTGCTATAGAACACAGCGTTACTATTTTATTCCAGTTAAGAACTGATCCCTCGGAGGCATTATGCCACACAGCTAAGGGGACAAGGATGCTCTGGTTAATAGCACTCTTTGTCCACTCTGCCAGCACACTGTTGGACAAGCCTCTCTGTGGATGGCAACACAATAAAGATTCCAACAATAGCAGAAGCCAGGACACTCACAATACCAACCCCGACTGGGAGAGAAACAGATCAAGCTGGCTGGATTTCAAAGTGGATTCAGCAGTTTCCAACATTCAATACTTTCTACTTTTAGTTTGTATTTTAATTGGGCTCAGTACATCTGCCAAAGTCGTCTACATCTCTGTGGGTGTCCTGAAATGTGATGCATGCACGTGATAGACTGTAGTAGTACAGCTGCATGACATGGACCTTTCCACTATCACACTCAGCTTGATCTAATGCAGAAAACTGCTGCGCCCTGACACCCTCTTTCTCTTTAAAAATCTAGTGCTGGCTTGTCCGATCTGAAAAGCTCAGCAGATGAGAATGGCAGAAATTTATATGGTGAAAGAATGAGCTCTGCCTTCACTGATTTTATACATCATTTTGTGCCCACTTGCCGTCTCACTATGTAAAAGCCCTAAAGTCATACGGCATGGAAACAGACCCTTCAGCCCAACGTCCCCATGCCAACCAAAGTGTCCCATCTACACTAGTCCCACCTTGGGGAGGTGGGGGTGTGGAGAGCTGGAAGAGAGGAGGGTCAGGACAAGGCCTGGCATGTAACAGGTGGTTACCGGTGAGGGTTTTTTGTGATAGGCAGGTGTTTGGACAAAGGTCAGAGATGAAAAGACAGAAGGTAAGAAGGTGCGAGACAAAAAGATCGAAGTTGTGAATTGTGAAGCTAGAGGAAGGAATTAAGTTGGAAATCGAAGGAGGAGGGGGGAGGGAGAAATTGGTCCAAGTTCAGGTGGGGCACAGGGGAGGGAAGGGTGACAAGAAAAGAAGGGGAAGAAGCAGGGGGGAGGTGGGATTGGTAGTTACTTAAACTTGCAGAATTCAATGTTCATACCATTGGGTTGCAGGTTTCCAAGCGGAACATCTGCAACTAATTTGTACAATAAATGTTGTATAAATAGAATTAGAGATAATAAAGTGTGAGTAACAGATGGGGGGATCATTTTCCTTCAGGTTATTATGCAAATGGAGTGATATCAGATTGCCCACACATTCGCTGCCTCTGGTCATTAACAGCTGGAAGCAATAAATAGATGTGGAGACTCTGATCTCATTTTGGGATTCCAAGGGGTCTTGGGATCCAGGAAAACAGCTCCCTGTCGGTGGCAACACAAGTAGATAGAGCGATAAAGAAGGCATATAGTACATTCGCCTTCGTCATTTGAGGCATTGAGTATAAGATTCAGAAAGCCATGTCGCAGCTTTATAGGACTTAAATCATGCTGCCTTTGGACTATTGCATACAATTCTAGTCCTTCCCCTTACCCAAAAGGGTGCAGAAGAGGTTACCGGCAAGCTGCCTGGATTAGAAGGTATTAACTATAAGGTCCACTTTTCTCTGCTCCAAAAGGTGTGTACCTTGCGGTCTGATGCAGAAATAATACCAGGGTATATGGAGTGTGGAGGTTTGCACCTGGAAATTGGTTAAATGCCTGGAATGACATAAAATAACCAGAAAACAATTATTATTGCAGCTAAAACCTGGAAAATACATTCACTTTCTGTTGAACGTTGCTGAAAGAAAGACCAACAACCTGCAAATTGGTTTTCTGGATGTCAACCAACTAATGGTGCCTGAAGAGATGTCTGGAGTTTGGGAAGGGGGTGGGGTGGTGGTGTTGAAGGTTGCTTCAGCTGAACCATATTTCAAAATAATTGAAAGCACTGTTACTGAAAATACATTAAAAAGGAAACTGTTCTGACCTCACACTTCGAATGAAAAACGTAATCTGTCCGGGGAACATATTAAAAAATTGGCACAAGCTCTGCACAATTTCCTGCTGGGAACACAAAGTTAGAAGCTATCCCCCATGTGCTCGAATACAATCAATAAAACACTTGAATGTTGGACCTTTCAGGTCAGGGGCAGTTCCCCACGCCACGGGTGCCATGTAATCCCGTGCTACCTGCTCCATGGTCAGATAGTCGTTAACTAAACCGTCTCCCGCACCTCGTTTGCTAGGTGAGGAGGGGGCTGTGGACCCCCAGTAGGACCAAAAACAAGACCTGTCAAAGGGCGGATGAGCTTTTAGCGAGCCAACGGCCATTCACACTTCAGTAGAAGTTGCGATCACTGTTGTACATAGCATTGTAAGGAAAGATGATAAAGCACACACACCAAAATCTTATACTTCCAGCAGCGGAAGTCCGCAGGAACTGGAGGACAGAGATGTGTGGTGCGTCCATCACCGTTCCCGTTGTAAACCAGGCCAACTAATGTTTTCAACGATGATGAATGAATGAATGAATGTTGGAACAGGCTAGAAGGGCAGTCAATATTATTGAATGGGAGGGATAGCTAAACTGTTCAGTTGTACCTCCACTATACAATATGTATGCTGAAAGATAAGTAAACATATGTAAGTGGTTTAAAGTAAAAAAAAAACACCAATAGAAAGCAGGAATGGATTAATCTACTAGTCAACCCCTTACAAGGAAATAAGCTGCTGGATGATGTGGAATAAAGATAGCCATAAAATGCTCAACGGGTCAGGCAGCATCCTTGGACAAAATAGATAGGCTATATTTCAAATCGGGACCCTTCTTTACACTGATTGTAGAAGGGGGGCGGGGAGGGGGGGGACGGGAACTGGAATCAAGCAAAGGCCAGACAAATCAAGATTCAAGATCAAGATTCAATTTAATTGTCACATGTACCAATTAAGGTACAGTGAAATTTGAGTTACCATACAGACATACGAAGTAAAAAAGCATAAATACACACAGTACCACATCCACCACAGTGGAATCAACATTCCTCACTGTGATGGAAGGCACTAAAGTTCAGTCATCTTCCTCTTTTGTTCACCCGTGGTCGGGTTCTTGACCTTTGTCGACGGTCCACTGTTGAAGCTGTTCATGGCAGGCAATCTCAATCCCTTTGGCCAGGGACGATGTTATCCCAAGAGTGCTATGTCGTTGTGAAGTGTGGACTGTGGAACTGCTAAACCAACCTTTAGTAGAGGAAAGTGGGGAAATGGGGGATAGAGCGAGGGGAGGGGGGCAGGAGATTGTTTATAGAAGTTACAGTGCCCTCCATTATGTTTGGGACAAAGACCCATCATTTATTTATTTGTCTCTGTACTCCATAATTTGAGATTTGTAATAGAAAAAAATCACATGCGGTTAAAGTGCACATTGTGCACCAACCAGATTTTAATGAAGGCCATTTTTATACATTTTGGTTTCACCATGTAGAAATTACAATAGTGTTTATACATAATACCCCCATTTCAGGGCACCATAATGTCGGAGACACAGCAATGTCATGTAAATGAAAGTAGTCATGTTTAATATTTTGATGCATATCCTTTGCATGCAATGACTGTTTGAAGTCTGCGATTCATGGACATCACCATCTTTAACTTATGCTTGTTTTGGGGGCTGGTCCCTTTCAATTTTCTCTTCAGCATATAAAAAGCATGCTCAATTTGTTTCAGATCGGCTGATTGACTTGGCCACACAAGAATTTACCATTTTTTAGCTTTGAAAAATTCCTTTTGTTGCTTTAGCAGTATGTTTGGGATCGTTGTCTTGCTGTGGAATGAACTGACAGCCAATGAGTTTTGAGGCATTTGTTTGAACTTGAGCAGATAGGATGTGTCTGTACACTTCAGAATTCATTATGCTACTACCATTATCAGTTGAAAAGTGAGCCGGTACCTTCAGCAGCCATATATGCCCATGCCATAATGCCATGCAATGGAGGCCCAGGACAGAAAGGCCAGCGTGGGAATGGGAAGGGCACTTAAAATGTTTAGCAACCTGGAGACCCAGTGGGCCTTAGTGGACGGAGCGTACAGCACATGCTTTCAGCGGAATGATCACTGATCCATACTTGGTTTCGCCAATGTACAAGAGCCCACATCGGGAACACTGAATTCAGTAGATAACATGGAACGTTGCTTCTGTCAAGCAATGGAAAGGCTTTAAAAGAAAACACAAAAAGTTGAAGTGATGAAATAGAAAACATATGTATTAGTTTTGTTGCATTTTACTGAGCCTTTGATGAGTCATTTATTCTCTGACTGTTAGATGATCTATTGACATACTTCCCATTTAAAATGCTGCACCCACTTATCCCACATTGTACATTAGAGATGTGCTCTGAAGCAACAGCAGTGAACACTGCAGCTTTTGACATTTTATTATAGTTTCCTTCCCACAGATAATTATCCTAGCCAAGAAGCACTGTAGACGATCAGATAGTAAAGGAGATTTCTTCTGCTTGTTGTAAACCCAATACGACTACTTTCGATTTATTTTCTTTTTTCGTTTTCCTCCCTACTAAAAAACGTTGACAAAAACAGTTTTGGATTAACGTCACCTTGTTTCATCACAAATCTGTGTTTTGCCACCTGTTCTTTTAGGTCTTGAGGTAGAGATAGCATGAAAACCTAATCCCGGACTGACTCAATGTCCATGTCTGCTGTTATTTGCATCTTGTCTTGAAACATTTTTTTAAAGCATTTCAGGTAAATGATGCTATCAGTAATGGATGGAGCAGGAGCAATGGGTATTTGGTTGAAGTAGAATCCAAGGCAACAAGGCAGGATGTTTTCATGGTATTTTTAAATAAAGTTTATGAATCATTTAAAAGAAGAATTCCACGATAAATTGGGAATATCAGATTAACATGTAAGATTTTATATAGATAGATAGATAGATAGATAGCCTTTATTGTCATTCAGACCGAAGTCTGAACGAAATTTCAGCAGTCATACATATAATACAATAAAAACAACAATAAACACATATTAACATCCACCACAGTGAGTCCACCCAACATCTCCTCACTGTGATGGAGGCAAAAGTCTTAGGTCTGCAGTCTCTTCCCTCCTCTTCTCCCTCTGCGCTGAGGCGATACCCCCCGGGCGATGTTACAAATCAGTCCCGCGGCTCAAACACCGTGGCCCGGGGTGGTTGAAGCTGCCGCCCACCAGTCCTGCAGACGCAGCCGCTGGCCCGCGGCCGAACCCCGGACTCAGGCCACCACCGCCAGAACACCGTCCCAGCCACCTTCACGTGAGTACCGTACCGTCTTCAGCCTCGGGCTGGGCCGCCCCGACATGGGCGCCGAACCTCCCCTGAGCCGGGCAGCCCCGACATGGGCGTCGCTTCACCCTCTGGCCGGGCCGCCCCGACTTGGGCGCCGCACCTCCCCGAGTTCGGCCGCTCCGACGGGAGCCTCGTTCCACCCTCGGGCTGGCCGCCCCCACGGGAGCGTCGCAACCTCTCACGGGAGCTTCACAGCCTCTCACGGGAGCACTGTTCCAGCCCTGAGCCGGACCACCCTCACGGGAGCAAGCTCAGGGCGAGTCCTGACGGGCTCTGCCTCTGGAGCCTCGAGGTCGCCAGCTCCATTAGGCCTCAGCGCAGACGGAGGCAGAGAAGGGGAATACGACCCAAAAACTAGGCAGCGCCGCCACTCCGTATGATGCGTATATATATATATATATATATATATATATATATACGCATCAGAAGATTGAATTTGAATTGAGTTTTACATTATTATTGGAATGAAAATGAAACAAACACATTTATTTTATAATGAAAAGGATCAGCAGATGCTGGTTTATAATAAAGATGGACACAAAATGCTGGAGTAACTCAGTGGGTCAGAAACTCTGGAGGAAATGGATAGGTGAGGTTTCGGTTTAAAATAAATGTTACATTTTTATTTTTATTTCAGGTTCATTTATTTTGGTAATGTTTTAATAATTTTTCTGTTCTCTAGTTCAACCAGATCCTGTTGTAATCTTTAATAACTTTCTTCACTGTCCACTACACCATCAATTTTGTTGTCATCTACAAATGCACTAATCATGTTAGCAATATTTTCATCCATTCATTAACATAGGTAGGTGACAAACAAGAGTGTGATCGCTTTTCGAATTATTTCAATATATGGAATCTATAGGGTGTAATGTGCTAGGTGCTGAAGGATATTTTGCTGACTACAGAGATTAGTTGTTCCCAGTGTGAGTGTATGAGGAGGAGGAGCGGGGCCTCTGCAGAGAAGTCCATGCTGTTTGGAAAGCTGTGAGGATCCGAGGGTAGGGGGAAGAGAAGAGTACTCAACAAGCTCCATATTATCCCATATTTCCCTGGGCAGCTTACAGCCCAGCGAGAGGTATGAATATTGACTTCTCTAACTTTGTAACCTTTGCTTTCCCTCTCTCTCCATCCCACCCCCATCCTAGCTCTCCAACTTGTTTGACTGTCCTGATTAAATGTTATCTTTGTATGCCTTGTTGTCACCTTCCCCTAGCTGACAATGATCCTTTGCATTATCCTTGCCCTTTGATCTTTCATTTTCACACCATTCCCTTCCATATCTCTGTGTCTCTCTCTCCCCTGACTCTCAGTATGAAGAAGGGGAAACGTCACCCGAAATGTCACCCATTCCTTCTCTCCAGAGATGCTGCTTACCTTGCTGAGGTACTCCAGCATTTTGTGTTTATCCCAATACATTCACTTAGTAAACCCATAGGGTCATACAGCATGGAAATAGGCCCTTTGGCCCAAGTTGCTCATGATGATGATGAAAGATGCCCCAAACAATGCTAGTAGTCCATTTGCTCAAGTTGTTCCCATTCATGTACCAGTCCAAGTGTTTGTTAAATGCTGTGATAGTGCCTGCCTCAGCTACCCCCCCCCCCCCCCCCCCTACAGCTCGTTCCATATACCCACCACCCTCTGAGTGAAAAAGTTGCCCCTCAGGATCATAATAGATCTTGACCCTCTCACTTATCTGAACCTTGGAGAAATGCCATAGGTGTTAATTGTGCCTCAGTAAAGACCTCCTCACTGTCTCTGCCACCTCCTCCAACTGCAGCTGTAACTTCGGAGTAGGACAAGGAAGCCTTTGTCAGTTGCTGTATGCACCTGTTTCCTGCCTTTGTAATATCCTACCAATGGTTGTCACGCATGAGAAGTTAGGAACACTCTATTCCAAGAGAGATAAATAGATTTATTTTTCCCTTGCCAGAGATCAGCAGGCAGAGAGAGCATGGGACTGTGTGATGACTTCACTTAACTGTGTGCATGTTTTTAATCGGGGTTACCGTCAATCTTGGAATCTAAAAGGACTCCTTGCCTCATATTCTAGCTGTGACTAACCACAAACAGTAGAGTCCAATCAATCTTATTGATGCCCAATGAATGATTACTGGGTGACAAGAGAAATCCACAGTTAATAAGGAAGTTCTGATTTACCATTGAACTATTGGAAGTTCTGATTTGCAATCCCCAAGCTTTACTGAAGCCAAGTAGCCTACAAACCTGTACGTCTTTGGAGTGTGGGAGGATACCGGAGTTCCCGGATAAATCCACGTGGTCACAGGGAGAACGTGTAAACTTCATACAGACAGCACCCATTAGTCAGGAGCAAACCCGTGTCTCTGGAGCTGTAAGGCAGCAACTCTACCGCTGCACCACCACTGTCACCCCTTCCACTTGGATTTTTTTGAGATTTTTCCTTAAGCTCCTTCACTACTGCCGTTGACTGAGTCTACCCGGCAACAGGAGATCGTGATTGAACGCTCTGAAACTTGGAACTTGGCACTTCTGCTACTGTTAACAGATAACAAGGGAGTTTTGATTTCCCATTGAACCATTTTAAATCCTTGCAAGTTAGAAAAACACATATGCAATGAAAGCCTTGCTCTCACTCATCATGCAACATAGCCAACCATTGCTGTGCTGAAATATGACGTCTATGACCTGGGCAGCTCAGGAGGAACGCTGGTGTACCTGATACAGAGGGGCAGTGTTAGCTGTGAGGAGGATGCTAGGAGGCTGCAAGGTGACTTGGATAGGCTGGGTGAGTGGGCAAATGTTTGGCAGATGCAGTATAATGTGGATAAATGTGAGGTTATCCATTTTGGTGGCAAAAACAGGAAAGCAGACTATTATCTAAATGGTGGCCGATTGGGAAAGGGGGAGATGCAGCGAGACCTGGGTGTCATGGTACACCAGTCATTGAAGGTAGGCATGCAGGTGCAGCAGGCAGTAAAGAAAGCGAATGGTATGTTAGCTTTCATTGCAAAAGGATTTGAGTATAGGAGCAGAGAGGTTCTACTGCAGTTGTACAGGGTCTTGGTGAGACCACACCTGGAGTATTGCGTACAGTTTTGGTCTCCAAATCTGAGGAAGGACATTATTGCCATAGAGGGAGTGCAGAGACGGTTCACCAGACTGATTCCTGGGATGTCAGAACTGTCTTATGAAGAAAGACTGGATAGACTTGGTTTATACTCTCTAGAATTTAGGAGATTGAGAGGGGATCTTATAGAAACTTACAAAATTCATAAGGGGTTGGACAGGCTAGATGCAGGAAGATTGTTCCCGATGTTAGGGAAGTCCAGGACAAGGGGTCACAGCTTAAGGATAAAGGGGAAATCCTTTAAAACCGAGATGAGAAGAACTTTTCTCACGCAGAGAGTGGTGAATCTCTGGAACTCTCTGCCACAGAGGGTAGTTGAGGCCAGTTCATTGGCTATATTTAAGAGGGAGTTAGATGTGGCCCTTGTGGCTAAGGGGATCAGGGGATATGGAGAGAAGGCAGGTACAGGATACTGAGTTGGATGATCAGCCATGATCATATTGAATGGCGGTGCAGGCTCGAAGGGCCGAATGGCCTACTCCTGCACCTAATTTCTATGTTTCTAAGTTTCTATGATAGAGCAGCTATTGTAACTAATGGTGTTCTACTCTATGTTGCACCCTTGTCACCATGAGGATACAGCCATTGTACCCAGCTTATGATAGGCAGCTGAAGACATGAGGAGGTCGAAATGGAGGAAAAGGAAGGGAATACTTAGTTTAGAAGCCACCTGAGTACTGTTACATTAGCACCAGTCTAAATCCCCTAACACCAACCACTTCATCAATGGCTCCCAACCTATAGCCACGGCCCTAGATTAGTCCGAAAAGGATTGAAAACTGGGGGTCCAAAAATGTTATTTCATGCTGTAATTTTATTTTCAATGATTTGAGTAGATTTTTTTTAAATTCTTTAATTTTCCAATTAATAAGCAGCAAAGCCAAGATATAATGTTTTGAAAGTTCAAATTATTTTGATAGAATTATCAATTCCTTCACTCTGCTATCTTAAAATATGGGCTGGAAATCCAAATTGTTGATCAATTTTCGATTGTGGATGATAAAGTTTGTGAAGTCACAGCATACCAATGCTTCACAAAATGCATGAATAAATAACTGCGATAATAACATTGCAAACCAAACTCATATCATTAAATCACCCTTGTACACAAATCAGTGCCTACTTCCAAGTTCATCTCTCAGTCCCAGATGGATAGCTTTTAGATAGCAATAGATGTTTCGTGGCTAGTGGAAGGCTGAACGTGTTGCTGGAAGAATTTCAGATGCTCGATGTATGTCCTAGACGAACAAACAAGGGTCTAAATTCCACCCCATAGCTCCCTCCTTGCAACCAGATTGAATGAGACGAAGGCAAGGTGGTAGCACGTAATAAAAGAGTTAAGTAGACCAATTGAAAGGTGAAAGTTAAAGCGACTGTCTAGCTGAAAATGCGGAATAAAAACAAAAAATGCTGCAAAGACCCAGCTGGAAAGAATGTTTTGGGTCTGCACTCCATCATTGGAATTGGAAGGTCCAGTCGACCGTGTAAGGAGAAAATGAATGGTAAAGTAGATGTCAAGGTGGAATCCCTAGCCTTTTACGGTTGGAGGTTGCAGATTGACAACCTCAGCCAATGCTTGCCCTCTGAATTGTTAACTCCACCAACTGGGATGGCCAGAGGCAGATTTCGCCAGCTGACTAATTGGCAGGCTGGTGTAGAGTCGGCAATGGGAGGATGAATATTGTCATCTGAGGGGAGGTAGCAGTTTGTGCTTCACTCTGTGGGTGCACTGCATCTATAGTCAGAGAACAGCCCATGGTTTGCTATGAAATGCTGCAACCAATTTTTGCACATGTAATCTGCAGCCATGGAGGGCATTGGAACACTAAGCCATTGGGTTGTTGGAGCCATAGCATTGAAAAAAACTATACCACAAAAGGAGCATTTTCCCCAATTGTGGTTGAGACATTATATCATGACTGGCTCTATAACTGTGCACCCCATGTTGACTACCAGTTTTAAATTTGAAATGATGAGGTTGCATTCTTGCAAAAAATCCCTTCACAAGTCAATACCAACCATTCTCTTGCTGTTTGAAATGAAATGCTGATTTTTTTTTTGAGTAGGTTCTGTAGATCTGCTCTAACATGTTAACCAATACTAACACACACCACTATTATCTATAAACCAGTCCTGGTTTTCATCATGCCGGCACCACTCTTATTAACGATTCCTGGCACAAGCTGCCAGTTGCGATCTGGACATGGTGATGCCAACATGCTGTGTATCTTTATTGTATGTCAATAAACCTGTTGGAGTGTTACTCTCATTATGTGTTATTTGCTCTACAGGTTCCCCAATAACCTAAAGCATCACTGTGCATATTGAATGGACTTCCTCTGTTCTGTCCCACTGGCCCATTGCTCCTTCTCTTTTCATCTTCTTCTTGCGTATGGCGTGCACAGCCTAAAGTTGTAGGACAACTTGTTCTATTTGATCTTATTTGATTGTGCACACCGGGTTGATTGCAATTGTCGAAACACGTGAAGGTTGCAATCTCCCACCCCTCTTTCTCATCTGAGTCCACTGAAACAACCTCATTGCAACCCATCATAATCATTTCTCCTTTCTTTGATCATCAGACACACATGCTAGGTCAGGTCAAGATTTCTAAATTATCCTGTGAGTAATATTAATGCCAAGAAACTTGAAACTCTCAACCATTTCCACTTCAGCACCATTGATGCTGATTGGGGCGTTTACTCCACCCTGGCCTCAAGTTGAGGACTAAATCCTTCATTTTGCTGATGATGACATGATGTCTTAACACCGTTGTTTCTAAGCTCTCTATCTCCCACTTGCAGAATTGATATTCCGTGGTATCAAATGATGTGTCAGAGAAATTAGATAGTATTGTGTGGATACTTACGTATTTACATGGTCCATTCACGCTCAGCACCCATCCAAACTTCCCATGGCAAGTCTGATAGGTAAACGCACAAATGCAGTAATTTCTTGAAACCCGTATGGAGGTTGAGATTCAACCTTCTCAAAACTAACATTGGAGCAAAGCAAATCATCCGGCAGTCATGGTGATTCATTACTCAAGTGATAATTCTCCTTTGCCCAAAATGTTTGGGTTATATACATACTAACGATATCAATTAAACGCGTCAAATTCTGCCTCTTTGTACTTAATAGGAGAATGGTTAGTTTTAGTATCTGTGTATACTAATGTGATCAAGAGATCTATAGTTTTACAGTGGGTTGTGATAATATATGTTTGGGAAGCTTCCCATTAGTTTAAAAAAAAAGAAAGTTGTACATATATATGAAACTTAAAAGAATATTTTTAATCACAAAATTAAATTATACTGAGTCATAAAGTCACATTGCAACTTTGTAAGTCATTGGTTAGGCCACATTTGGAGTATTGTGTGTAGTTTTGGTTGCCCCTTTACAGGAAGGATGTGGCGGCTTTGGAGAGGTTGCAGAAGCAGTTTACCAAAATGATGCCCAGATTAGATATTGAACCTATGTTCATTTCTGTCTGCCTAGATTTTCCCATTGATGCTCGATAGGGTTTTTGCCCATCGCTCCATAGCTTTCAACACAACCTTGGTTTGGGTCACAGTCCAGGCAGGAACCCTACTGCCGGGAGAGCTGTCTGCCACTGTCTAAGGTGGAAATTACACAGTCCTGCTACACAAACATTGTGGCAGCATTCCAAGAAGCTGAGGTCTAAACCAGTATCTGCATGTGGCCAAATAGGAGGTAAAAGCATACTCTCAATGGCCTCTTCTTTCAATTGTGGACTACAGGGCATTAATACCATATAGAATGACTCAAAATGTTGGAGTAACTCAGGCAGCATCTTGATCCGATTCGGGTTGAGACCCTTCTTCAAAGATTTGAAAAGTCCTTTATTCCTTTTCTCCAGAGATGCTGCCTGACCCGCTAAATTACTCCAGCAATTTGTGTCTATCTTTGGTGTAAACCGGCATCTGCAGTTTCTTGATACCATATGGGCTCACTGCCTTCTTCTGCCAATGATGGCTGGTGGGACCCTTCATTGCCTATCACAACCACCATCATCCCATATGGATCTATTTCAATTCATTCCCCTGATTCATTCTGTCGATGGGATATGGTGGCATTGTGGTGTATTACTGGACTAGAAGAGTGATGAGTCTGATTATTTGACCGACCATAACTGGAGAATATAACATTTAAAATAGTTCAATTAACAAAAACATTGGGTAGCTTACAACCCAGCAGTATGAATATTGATTTATCTAACTTCGTAACCCTTGGTTTCCCTCTTTCTTCATCCCGCCCCCATCTGACTGTCCTCCTGATCTTTGTATGCCTCGTTATCATATTCCCTTAACTAACCACGATCTGTTCAACATTTTCCTAACTTTGTCCACTTTGATCTCTTGTTTTCACCGTATCCTTCCATATCACTGTGTCTCCCTCTCCCCTGACTCTCAGTCTAAAGAAGGATCTCGATCCGAATCGTCATCTATTCCTTCGATCTAGAGATGTTGCCTGTCTGAGTTTACTCCAGGATTTTGTGTCTATCAAATTAAATTTAAAAAATGTAACTCTGAAACTGTCAAGTTGCAAAAAATCCTTTTAGTTCACTTCCAAGTAGGATATCTGTCATCCTTCTCAGTTCTGGTACATATTAGGCAAAATAATTGCCTTCTAATTGCTTAATCTAGGACTGGAGAGTTAGGGCTAGATATTAAACACTGCCATTATTTCTACAGTTTGCACTTCAAGAGGGAATACATAACAGAAAAATAAACAATGATTTTTTTGCAAGTTTAAAACTCTACTTTCTTGCCCTGCCAAAATAAAGAAATAAAAGGAATAATTACATTAATAAAATACAATGACATTTAGTCTGAAATGGACAGAACGTTCCATTGGCCATTTAGTTATGCTTTATACCATTTGAATGAATAATTTCATTTAATGAATCTAAAGAAAACAGCTCCAAGCGTCCTTTAAATAAATCAGCAGGGGAACAAGTTAATACTTAACAAGCAATATTTAACTTAAAAAGCACCATCTAGTATCTTAAAGTACAAGCGGTGAAAGCTATCCAAGAAGAATGCAGGTGAAACCAGTTAAAAGATAAATGAGCAGGCATTATAATAATAATAATAAAAATAATAATTAAAAAATAATAATAATAATAATAATAATCTGTTTTATTGTCATTGCACATAAGTGCAACGAGATTTGGTATGCAGCTTCCATCCAATATAACTTAAACAACTAATAAGATTTAGATTTAGATACCCTGAGAAAATGGTTTATAAAAAGAACAGTAAAACAGTAAAACAGTCAAAACAGTCTAAAGTGCAAATGTGTCTGTGCGACGTGACCATCCGAGGGAGACAGTCCATGGGGGTGAGAGGCACTCACCAGGACCGGTTTAGAGCTGCTATGGCTTTGGGAATGAAGCTGTTCCTGAGTCTGGAGGTGCGGGCATAGAAGGCCTTGTAACATTTGCTGGAAGGTAGGAGTTCGAACAGACCGTTACAAGGGTATGAGGAGTCTTTATGGATGCTGACGGCCTTCCTGAGGCACTGTGTGTGGTAGATGCCCTCCAAGGCTGGTTGCTGTGTCGATGATAGAATCATCATATGTGTATCTGCCCAAAAGCAAAATGTATGGGCTTTATCCATTCCTACTCTAAGCAGTTACAGGTTTTTATTAAAATAATGGAAGCAATTAACAACAAAAGCTGTAGAAATGGGGCCAATCAGCATCTTAAAACAGAAAAGACAAGACAAGATGCTGAATGTCAACCCTTTGTTAGTATTTAGATTTGGAATGTGAACCCTCCTGCCGCGAGGATTCAAGAAAGAAAGCTATTGAATAAGTTAAGATGCTGGAGTAATTCAGCAGGGCAGGCAGCATCTTCAGAGAGAAGGAATGGTTGACATTTCGGGTCGAGACCCTTACCTTTATTGGTCACGGATTGAGTATAACAATTGGGAAGTTATGTTGTAGCAATACAAGACCAGTTCCTTGTTTCTACATTCAAAGAAAACAACTTTGGTTAGGTTACATTCGGAATATTGTGTGCAGTTCTGGGCGCCACATGATGTGGAGACTTTGGACAAGGTGCAGTAGAGTTTAACCAGAATTTTGCTTGGATGAGAGAGTATTAGTTATAAAATCATAGTCATAGAGTCATACAGCATGGAAACAGGCTGTTCAGCCCAACTTGTCTATGCTGAACAAGATCACCCATTTACAATAGTCCTACCTGCACTTGTTTTGCCCATATCCCTCTAAACCTTTCCTATCCATATACCTGTCTAAATGTCTTTTAAACATTGTTATGGTACTTGTCCCAATTATCTTCTCTGGCAGCTCCATATACCCACTAACCTCTTTGTGGAAAAAGCTGTCACTCAGGTTCCTATTTAAACCTTTCGTCTCTCACATATCTTCTACTTCTTGATTCCCCTACTCTGGGTAAAATACAATGTTGTTATTCTGTAGTAACAAGGAACTGCAGATGCTGGTTTACCAAAGGAAGACACAAAACGCTGGAGTAACTCAGAGGGTCAGGCAGCATCTCTGGAGAATGTGGCGGGCTGTGGAGAAGCCGAGGCCGGATCCTTGCGGGTCGGAGCCCGCGGTCGATGGAGTCGATGACCCCTGGGTCGATGGAACCGATGGCTGAGGCCTGGGTGGATGCCACGGAGTCGGCCGGAGAGGGCCTGACAGCGATAGTGGAGATGTTGGCGCGACGGTCGAAGATGACTCCGTCGGACGGACGAGGGTGGACCATGTGGAAGTGAGGACGCCCAAGCCGGGGAAGGAACAACGGAAGACCCGGCATAGGGGGGCTACCGTGAGGGAGGGGGAAGTGCAATGGAGGACCTGACATGGGGGTCCGCCGTGAGGGGGTGAAGAGGGGAGAACAAATGGGGACCTGGCGCGGGGTTACTTTGTAACTTTGTTAGTGACCTTTATGGCTGACTATTTGCATACCTTAGGTATTCAAGCAAATAATTTCACTGTGACACGTCACATGTGACAATAAAGTATTCATTCATTCACTCATTGGATAGGTGACGCTTCAGGATCCTTCTTCAGATTCTTCTTTTGTTATTCCTTATATGGATATTCCTTGTTATTCATTCATTTATTCTGCAACAAATGTGCCTGTAATGTTCTGTCACAGCATTTTTACAGGATGTTAGTTTGGGGGCCAGGATTGTTACTCTGTCATGTGGAGAATGAATGTGACACCTCATGAACTTCATTCATCAAGTGAATGTTGATATCTTGGAGTTTCAATTTGATTCCTTGAATGAGTCAGGAAAACCCCATATCCATCAAGTGTGGATTCTGTAATCTGAATCTTTTTGCAGTTAGGAAGAATTGGACAATTCATCACCAGAAAATGACGTTGAAGAAGAAAGAAGCCCTCAACTGAGATGCAGACACCGTCTTGAAAGAGGCGGCGATACACCACAGTCCCTCGTAAACAATATGGACCAATGGGTGAAAAATTGCCACCAACTCTTTCCACAGAAGAGCTGTACTCATCTTTGGAAGTGATAAGGCAGTCACACAGTTGCAATGCTCAACGATAGTCACAAGGAATATAATTCTGTTGTTATTTTGGGGAATTCATTGAATGTTAAAGATTTTGGGGGGCGGGAAATACAGTATTTTTGTTCAACAAAGATAGAGACGTGATATAGAGCTGACAAAGTTTATTTTAAGTGGGCTGGAGGCCTCCTCGGACTGACCTTTGGCCCCACTGCGGGGCCGGACTTAATAACAGAGCCAATCCCTTGCCTGGGATAGCACCAACTGCAGGAAGGTGCTGCACCAACTGCAGCCTGCGTACATCCCCCCAAAGAAGCAAGCGAGATCTGCATCGCCCTGAGAGCAGAGTGCCCAAACGCGGCCAGTTCGATGGGAGTGAAGATAGTCCCGGAGCTGGATCAGAGGCGGAGTGCTTGAGACCCCATCAGACCGACGGGAGAACTAAGGGAAAAGATTGCATTTTTTTGGCTTCCATCACAGTGAGGCAGGTGGAGTCTCTGTGGTGGATGTTCATGTTAAAATGTGTTTTGCGTGTTCGGTTGCTTTTTATTTGTATGACTGACTTGACAAATGAAAATCCTAGTATGTTACAAAACATACTTGGCTAGTAAAGTATTATTGCAATTGTGATTGTGACCCGAAACGTCACTCATTCCTTCTAACCAGAGATGTTGCCTGGCCCTCTGAGTTACTCTTGCATTTTATGTATGACTTCATAGTCTTCTTGGCTTCTCCCTGAGGTGGCCGTGGGATAATCCCTGCAGAAGCTGACCTTATTGATCATGAAACTGATCATTAATATTGATCTTCAATATTAATCTTCCAATATGTTCCTGAAGTCTCAGATACTAAAGACAATCTAAAACATGAGCCTAATCATTGGAGCATTTTCCTTACACTGCTACTCCTTGTCATAATTGCTTTTCCTATTCACATAATCCTATTATCATTCAAATGATGTGCATTGTCAGAACAAAAGACGGTTGATAATTGAAAAGGTACTGCGCAAATAAATTAATTGTTTTTCTTAATGGATTTCAATAAAGGACTTGTAAATCACAATGCACTTGACCACAATACTCACCCAAATGATATTTTAGCTTTTATAATACAAATTAATTATTAACTGATATTTTTGATGCACTTCAATTTCTTCACGGTTGAACATTTTGTACACAGCAAAATAGCTTTTGTGGATTACTGTACTTTCCCTATTTATCCATTAAAACTTCCATTTACCTTGAGTGTTCTGTGACAATATACATGGTTCCTTCAACTTCAGTTTAAAACAAATTTTCTTCGTGATCACAGTTATTGCTGTTCAATGCACCTACCCTAAAGATTACCACAAATGGAAATTCAACCCATCTGTTAATAACAAGAAATTATCAAGAGATAATGACCATGCGGCATGGTGGAGCAGCAGTTGACTTGCTGCCTTACAGCGCTTGCAACGCTGGAGACCCGGGTTCAATCCCGACTACAGGTGCTGTCTGTATGGAGTTTGTGCATTCTCCCCGTGACCGCGTGGGTTTACTCCGAGATCTTCAGTTTCCTCCCACACTCCAAAGATGTACAGGTATGTAGGTAAATATAAAAATTGTCCCTAGTGTGTGTAGGATAGTGTTAATGTGCGGGGAATAGTGTTAATGTGCGGGGGTCGCTGGTCGGCGTGGACCCGGTGGGCCGAAGAGCCTGTTTCCGCGCTGTATCTCTAAACTAAACTAAATCTCCTTATCTCAGTATTCAATAATTATTATAATATTGGTAGCTCTCCGAAAATGAAGTTCAGACAATTTAATTGGCTCCTTGCTAAATACCATTCCAATAATTGTGAGGAGCACGTGACAATAAACCAAACTAAACCATTCTCAGGAGCGATCTTTAGCAAATAACTAGTTTTAAATAGAATAGGATCTGAACTCCCGATGGATAGGCATATTTTTTTTCTTTTAAGGATGAGGGGAAATCTTATAGAAACATACAAACATTTAGAAGGATGAGGGGAGATCTTATAGAAACATATAAAATTATAAAAGGACTGGACAAGCTAGATGCAGGAAAAAAATTCCCAATGTTGGGCGAGTCCAGAACGAGAGTCCACAGTCTTAGAATAAAGGGGAGGCCATTTAAGACTGAGGTGAGAAAAAACATTTTTACCCAGAGAATTGTGAACTTGTGGAATTCCCTGCCACAGAGGGCAGTGGAGGCCAAATCACTGGATGGATTCAAGAGAGAGTTAGATAGAGCTCTCGGGGCTAGTGGAATCAAGGGATATGGGAAGAAGGCAGGCACAGGTTATTGATTGGGGACGATCAGCCATGATCAGAATGAATGGCGGTGCTGGCTCAAAGGGCCGAATGGCCTCCTCCTGCACCTATTTTCTATGTTTCAATGTTTCTATGTTTTCTAGGCTTTAATTCTATTATTCTTAGCATCACTCATAAAATATTTATAAAAATGTCACCAACACTTTCAGTCGACCTGTAAAAATTATCAATATTCCCTGTGATCAAAATTAATGATCCTGTTCCTGTTATTATCAGCTTCCTGGCACAGTGGGACTTCGTAATTTGCTCAGTTCTGAAGACTTTAAAATTACATTCTCAGCTGGCTCTTTGGTTGCCAGCCTATGCAAGCATTTTTAGTTAACAAGTTTACAATAGCCAGAGAATGTCCTCTAGCTTTGTAGAAAGTTGATAGTCTCTGCAATGTTATACCTCCAGCAAGTTATTACACACATTAACTTATTGTTCCTTGAGTGCAATATTGGGAACCCAATTTTGCATTCTGACCCTTCAAACTGCTAACTTTGTTTAATAATTGACCTGTAAGAGACATAGATTTTAAACTATGTAAGAAGGAACTGCAGATGCTGGTTTGCTTCACGAAGGTATCTCGACCCAAAATGACACCTATTCCTTTTCTCTAGAAATGCTGCCTGACCTGCTGCGTTACTCCACATTTTGTGTCTATCTTTAATTTTTAAACTGCGTGCACCATAGTATAATTGAACTGTAGTTTCTATAACCTTCTCCTTTTATCAAAACTTTGGCAATGTTATCGCCATCTCCAAACCTAGTCTTAGGAGAACTCTCTTAACGAAGGATATAATTTGAAATATTGTCATAGAGCATGGAGTCATAGAGTGATACAGCGTGGAAACAGGCCCTTCGGCCCAACTTGATCACACCAGCCAACATGTCGCACCTACACTAGCCCCACCTGCGTTTGGCCCATATCCCGCTAAACCTGTCCTAACTGTTTCTTAAACCTTGGAATAGTCCCGGCCTCAACTGCCTTCTCTGGCAGCTTGGTCCACACACATTGTCATTACAATTTGTCAGAATAAAATGTTCACTTGGTAGTGCTCGGTTACTCTGCTTGGATTTCCTTCTTGCTTGTTTGGTTAAGGCACCTCTTTTGACGTGATTATTTTGGGGGAAAGTAGTAGATAAACTGTTGTCATGTTGCAAATTGTTGATCGAACAGATATCTCAGAGCTGGCAATAGTTATCAATGCATCAGAAATGTATCCTTTAGGCACAGCTGTAGGAGAGGGAGGCAATGAGTTAACTGTTAATTTGCAAAAGGAAACATTTAATATTTGAAATGTAGGAATATTTGTTCCTCGATGAATAGGTGCGGATTTTTTAACTTCCTTCTTCTCCTAAAGGATGTTGAACATACACAGACTGAGGGAAGTGGCTTTTCCTCCACCTCCCAAAGCGCAAATGCTAAAAAAGTATAGTCAGATTGAATCTTCTGTATCTCTTGGCAACAGTATGGTTGGTCTCATGACCAATGGGAATAGAGGTTATATACACATCTCCATCACTAAAGCCAGGTCCCTAACCTATGTGATTGTTTATTTTTGGTATTTATTTTCCATTACCTCCTACACTGGAGCTTACACTCAAACTCCTGCCGCTCAACGTGAAGATCGCACAACTTCTAATTAACCTTTTGTTTCTAAAGATTGTGGCGGTTATGTTCAAATATGGAATAACGACTTCATTGGCATTGCAACCAATAGTCCTCTGAAGTTACCGGTTTAGCCACTAGCTTTAGGAATTGCCAAGTTATTAGTGTAAGGTTGTAGTGACCCAAGGGCTGCTGTGGCTTCATCTTAGACAATAGATAAAAGGCAATAGGTGCAGGAGTAGGCCATTCAGCCTCATTAGCCCATTCAATGTGATCATGGCTGATCATCCCCAATCAGTATCCCGTTCGTGCCTTCTCCCCGTACCCCTGACTCTGCTATCTTCAAGAGCCCTATCTTTTTTTTTATTTTTTTTTTAATTTTATTTTTATTTTTTTATTTTTTTTAAAATATTTTATTTTATTAGAAGTAAGCACAGTCATATGGCACCAAAGTGCCTAATATATATTTTCATAATACATTTTATGTACAACTTCTTTTTTTTTTGTTACATTGAAAAAAGATGAGAATAAGAAAAAGAAGTTAGATAGTAAAGGATAGAAAAAATGTGAAATATATAGTGTGTGAAGAAAGAAAACGAGTAAATGAAGAAAGTTGAGAGAGAAAATAGTGAAAAGAAAAGGAGATCATTATTTATAGTCTTGACCAACCCTCGTCCAGTCCTGAAACAGTTATTTTTTACAATTGTGTTGCACCATATGATTCCAAATTCAAGAGCCCTATCTAGCTCTCTCTTTGAAAGCATCCAGAGAAACTGCCTCCACTGCGCTCGGAGACAGAATTCCACAGACTCACCACTCTCTGTGAGAAAAGGTGTTTCCTCATCTCCATTCTAAATGGCTTACCCCTTATTCTTAAACTGTGGCCCCTGGTTCTGGACACCCACAACATTGAGAACATGTTTCCTGCCTCTAGTGTGTCCAAACCCTTAACAATCTTATATGTTTCAATAAGATCCCCTCTCATCCTTCTAAACTCCAGAATGTACAAGCCCAGCCGCTCCATTCTGTCAGCATATGACAGTCCCGCCATCCCGGGAATTAACCTTGTAAACCTATGCTGCACTCCCTCAATAGCAAGAAGTGGCATGAGGAACCGAATTTTATTTTTGAAGAGTACGTGTATGCAAGTGTGATGGGCTGAGTAACTTCCTTCCCTCTCCATTTATTCACTAAATGTTATTATAAGCTGATTTTAGCAGAATTTGGGAAAATATAAGTACTTGTGAGAGTTCACAAATATTGCTGACTATGAGATTTTAAAAAACGGAGTTGTTTTATTTCTTTATAACAAAGTTGTAACTGAATGTGTCTAATGTATGAGGTGACCTAGTTCTGACAGTTTTTGCAGGAACAGTGGTAGAACATCCATCATACAGGCTGAAACTGATTCACGAACGTATAGTTTTGCTATAAACATCTAATACCTCGCATTGTAGTTATAATGTCCTTTCATTTTGAGCAGTGCTGCCTTCTTTATGCCAGCAGGATGATATGGAATCACAGCTTAACAACAATTGCTTTTGTGATGTTGGCTGAGAACCTGCTAGATAACAATAAACTTTATAGGTTAAACAATGCATAAACTCGCATCCTTGAACATTACATAGGAGATATGTTTCTTGTTATGGCAGGGACCTTAGCTTTGAAAACCATAGGAATGAGTCAGGCTTGCTCTTTTGGAGAAAGTAGTCACTGTGGAATTTTATACTGCCATGGAGAAGATATATAAAAAATGTCAATTGTCAGTACTCATAATGGACAGCAATTTATTTATAAGGGAATGCAGAAAATAATGCACCACTTGCTAAGATGTAAGGCCAATAATTGGAGTATCTTTGATTAAATAAATAGGAAATAATGCTAAGGGAGTAAATAACTGAAGCTGATGTGCAAATGATAAAATAATGAGTTCATGATTTCTGAAGATCAGTTTTCTAAATTTGAACAGATTATGTGGCATTTGAATTTTGTGTTTATTATCCAGTTGTTTCTTATGTACAGGAAATACATATCTAACTTTGGATTATTATTATTATTATTTTTTTAATACATTTTTATTAGAGGCATCTGCATATCATAGTCCAAACCAATACAGACTTTGTTTAACGGTTACATAATAAATATCTAACTTTGGATTATTTTTAATAACCTTATGATAAACATTTTGAATTTCTACATGGGAAATGTTGAGCTTTGTTCAAACTTTTATTGTTATCTGTCATTTTTCTATATCTTTCTTTCATTTAAATATGAATATTTTTTTAATTCCTCTGTCTATTCAAAGCGCAAGCAAAAAAAAAAGAAAGCTACTCATACTGATGAATATTGGTAATAAGAATTTGTTGTGATTGTGGACTATACAACAACTATAACCAATGAAGTATATCACAGATGTAAGTTAAGAAATATGGCATTCAATTTGTGCAAAACAATCTTCTACCAACAACAAAGTGATAATGTGTCTTGTAGCAATAATAAGTCTTTGGCATTAATGACCAAAGATAAAAAAATAGGCAGGATACCAAAGTAACTTCTCTGCTTCAACAGTGTCACATATGTTTGTCACCCAAGTGAGAAAGCAGATAAAAGCAAATTCCCCCAAAAAATCAGAACCACTAACAATGTAATACTGAAGTCTCCGTTCTACCATCTGCCGATGAAACCTCCCTTCACCTGTATCCACCTATCACTTATCCACCTATAACCAAGTTATGGCCTGTTTCCACTTCTCTCCCAGCATTCACCCCACTACTACAATCAGCCTAAAGATGGGTCCCGGACTGAAAATTCACCTATCTATGTTCTCCAGAGATGCTGCTTGACCTGCCGAGTTACCAAAGTTGGGTGAGTCCAGAACCAGGGGCCACAGTCTTAGAACAAAGGGGAGGTCGTTTAAGACTGAGGAGAGAAAAAAAATTTCACCCAGAGAGTTATGAATTAATGGAATTCCCTGCCACATTTCCCTGTTCACATCCAAGTCACTGGATGGATTTAAGAGAGAGTTAGATAGAGCTCTAGGGGCTAGTGGAGACAAGGGATATGGGGAGAAGGCAGGCAAGGGTTATTGATAGGGGACGATCAGCCATGATCACAATGATTGGCAGTGCTGGCTCGAAGGGCCGAATGCCCTCCTCCTGCACCTGTTTTCTATTTTCTATGTTTCTATGTTACTCCAGCACTTTGTGTCCTTCTTAGTTTGGAGTTTTGTACTCGGGTATCTGCTGAGAGTCTCAAACCAACAACCTCCTGATTCAGGGACAAAAATGCTCCCAAATAAACCATAATTGAACCCAAAGCATTCATCTGCTTGCCTAATTATGCATTTTACCTCCAAACTTCATCGGATTTCATAATTCCACTCACCATACAGACCCTTTTGAATAAGATTATAACTGTGCATGTTATATACCACGCCCATTTGTACTTGCATTTAGGCAAGCCAATTTACAAAACACTGAAGGACAACGTGAAGGAGTACTAGAGCAAGATTAAGTGGTAGACACAAGGACTGCAGATGCTGGTTTACAATAAAAAACAACAATCCCGATTCATGATAAAGTGGATGACAACAGCAAGTGTGGTAATTAGTGTACTATGTAGATGTGAGTCATGAGCAGTGGTGGTGTTTCTCATGAGCCAGAGGTCAGAACTTCGCAGAACAAAGTTAAAAATAGTTTTCAGGGATAGGAGGAATTTAGTTCTGCTGGGAACCAATGGCATAGGCAGGAATACGTTTGAAACAGGATATATTTGTTCACATCCATGGTCAGATTGTGCGTCATTAAACATTCCCAAGTGCAAAATATGCAATTACTGTAAAATAATAGGATTGAGATTCAACAAACAAATATTTTGTTAATGTATCCCAATGGGAATTTTGATTTTTGGCTGAAACATTAAAATGTGAACATCAACAAAAATAATTTTCTATAAAATGTTTATTTCTAATTTATTATGCTGTTACAGTGCTTGTATCCAATGAAGTGTACATTTACTCTTTAAAGGGATCTGGTAAATATTCCATACATTTTTATTATTAGTTTAAAAATGTCGCACTGTACTTCATTTCCATATTTGTGGTAAAAATGATCATGGTGTAGGCTTTTCGAGATACAGCTTGGAAATAGTCCTTCTACCAAGTCCACGCGGACTATTGATCACCCGTACACGAGTTCTATGTTATCCTACTTTCACATCCTACACAATAGGGAAAATTTGCAGAAGCCAATTAACCTACAAACCTGCACGTCTTTGGAACGTGAGAGGAAACCAGAGCACCCGGAGAAACCCCACACGGTCACAGGGAGAACGTACAAACTCCCTGCAGATAGCACCCGTAGTCAGGATCAAACCCAGTTCTCTGACACTGTGAGGAAGCAGCTCTACCGCTGAGCCACTGTGCCTCTCTAAAAAGCTTTGCAGTTAGCTAGTGGGAAACATAGTGGGGTAGCAATTAATGCTGATGATGCCCAGTTCCAAGCACCTGGTTGCAGACTTTGGTTGTGGATATGTTAAATATATGGAGTCTCCATTCTCCATTCGCATTTAGTGGCTTTTAAATGGGGGTAATAAGGTTCTCAGAAGAGTGAACTATGAATTTAACCAGCATGACTCTAGCATGGGGATACAGTACATCTAAATTCTATGGACACGCTGTGTGACTAGTAAAAAAAGATCAGTCAATTCAGTGAATGGACACTTTGCACTAGTGATTACAGTGGATTCAAAAGGCTCTTGATGGACTCGGAATGTTTATCAGGACATAAATGTGAGAATAGTACTGTTGGATGTACCCAGAGTCATCATGGGCTAGATGGGCTGAAAATCCTCCGATATCAGTAGAAACATTTCAAAACCCAAGCAAAGAGATTTTACTGCCAAAAAAATAATCGTATCTTTAAAAATACTTATATCTAAAGTGGAGAAATTTCCCTCCAAAGTACATATGATAAGTTGTAAACCTTTACAAGATTTTTCCATGATGGGAGCCACAAAACTCGCACAGCTAGTTTTCTCTTTCAACCAGTTCCCTCTAAAGCGCTGCAAGCTCGTGGCCATTATGAGGTGATAGTGATGGGCGAAATGTCATTTACGTTTCCATACACTGTCAGCATTGGATATTTTTAGATATCCTGTAACACAGCTGCAATTTACGGCAGAGTCGCAGACAGTATTTCAGTGAGAATGCTTTGCCCATCTGAATTTTATTTTTTACTGGTCACACACTGTGCCCAAAGAATTTTGATAGATCCCTCTGCTAGTATCATTAGGGAATGATGAAACTCAAGGTTCATGTTACTGAAAACCTTACTTTCCTATTCAGAATCTACTAAGTGAGAATGGAGATTAAAGTTGTCATATATTAACATAGTTCAGTTGTATTCTCCAGCCAGGATTTATAGACACAATGCTCTCTACAGCTCCCATATATCAGAGTCATGCATCACAAAAATAGTACCTTCGGCCCAACTAGTCAATGCCAAAAAACTAGCCCCAATCTAAGCTAAACCCATTTGCCTGTGTTTCGCCCATATCCCTTTGAACCTTAAAAAGACACAGTGCTGGGGATCCCTAGTGAACGTGGACAGGTGATGTTTCAGGTTGGGACCCTTCTTCAGCCCAGCATGTAAACCGCCATCTGGGATTCTGTGTTTCTATATTCTTCTTCCTCTGCCTTTAAACCTTTCCTGTCCATGAACCTGTATAAAAGTCTTTTAAATATTGTTTTTGTACCTGGGTCAACCTCTGGCTCTGGCAGATCATTCCTTAAATGTCTCAACCTCTGTGTGAAAAAGTGTGAACCCATCAGGTTCCTATTAAGTAGGATGCAGAACATTCTCAAGGGGGTGGGTGGGCAGTCAGTGGGTGTTGTGTACATCAGTGCTAACGACATATGAAAAGGGATGAGGTCCTGCGGATTGAATATCAGGTGTTGGGAAAGACGTTGAAAAACCGGACCTTGAGGGTGGTATTCCTTGGATTACTCCCATTGCGGGGTGCTAGTAAGGGCAGGGATTGAATAATAGGCCAGATTAATACATAGCTTGGCCATAGTGCAGAGTTCGGGTTTTTGTATTATTGGAATCTCTTCTGGGGAAGAGGAAACATGTACAAGAGGGGTGGGTTGCATCTGAACTAGAGGGGGCCAATATCCTAAGAGGGAGATTTAGCTGTGCTACTCAGGAGGGCTTAAACTAGAGTGATGGTATGTAGGGTCCCAGAGCAGAAAAGAGGCAGATGAGATTTTGTGGGCAAAAACTATAGTCAAACCGAGAAATATGACAGACAGGGTGTAGGGTAAAGAGAGAGGAAAGACTGGTGGTTTAAATTGTATTTATTTCAATGTTAATCAGGTAAGGTGAACACTCGAGTGTGGATTGCCTTGAGGGACTGGGGTATTATAACAGAAGCATGGCTGAGAGAACACCAGGACTGGCAGTTCATTGTTCCAGGGTATACAGTAATAATAATAATAATAATTTTATTTATAGAGCACTTTAAAAACAATCATAGTTGCAACAAAGTGCTGTACATCACTAATCATTGACAAAAAAGTTAATACACACCAATAATAACAATCAATAAATCAGTAGATGCAAGTAAAGGTGGGGTTGCCTTTTTGATCAGGGTGGACATAACACCGGTGATCAGGGATATTACTGAGGGATCGTCCAGTGACACTATATGGGTAGAAGTTCAAAACTGGAAGGGAATGGTAACTTTGATGGGACAGTATTTTAGACCTCCCAATAGTCAGCATGAATTAGCAGAGCAGAAATGTAGAGAGAGTGAAAAAAACTGTACAAATAATCGGGTAACATTAGTGGTAGATTTCAACTTCCCTAATATTTCCATAGTGTAAAGGGCTTGGATGAGGTGGAACTTATTAAATGTGTCCAAAAAAAATCCTTAAACAATATATGGAGGTCCCTACCAACAAAGGCAATGAGGTGGGGCAAGTGGCTGAAGTGTCAGTGGGGTGGCACTTTGGGGCCAGTGAAGCATAATTCTATCAGTTTTAAAGTAGTTATGGAGAAGGATAAGACTGGCCCACAAGTTAAGGGACAAAATTGGGGCAAGGCTGTTTAGGAGGCATGAGATCTGAACTTAGGGAGGTCGATTGGGAGGGTAAGGGGGGCGGCTGGCAAGTGGTATACTGTCAAAATTGAGATCGCAAGAGTACGTGGGTAGCATGTTCCTGTTAGGGTGAAGGACAAGACTGCCAAGTTCTGGGGACACTGGTTGAAGAGCAATGTTGATCACTGGTCAGGAAAAAGGCAGAGGCGTTCATCAGATCTAGGCAGTCGGGATCAAGTGAATCTCTCCACAAGTACAGTAAGTGTAGGAGTACACTTAAGAAAGCAATCAGAAAGGCAAAAAGAAATGAAAGAGTAGAACATGTGAATCATTGTTTTGAACAGAGACTGAAATGGGAACGGACAAAACAAAAATTATGAAATTGAAGTACGCAGCTTTGCTGATGGAATCTGGGACTTCCTCCTGTGATGTACAGGATTCCAAGGTTTTGCATTGCCCAAGGGAGTACAATCAATAGAAAGTTATAAAAGTTTAAAAAGGGAGCATGATGAACAGCATTTCTTCCATCATCTCCCACTACCCCTTCACCATACTCCTTTCCCCATCTCAGTATGCTCATCTCCCACCCCTGCAATCTCCAGATTCCCCATTCCCCTTTCCCCCCTCTCCCCATTGCCTTTCCCTCATATCCCTCCATCCAGCCTTGCCTTTCACCCTCCTCTCATTTTCTTATCTGAAACTACTTTTTCACAATTTCACATCTAGCCTTTGTCACTTACTCCACCCATATGCCAATCAAACCCCTCACCTGTATCCACCTATTACTTGTGTAGAAAGGAACTGCATATGCTGGATTAAACCGAAGATAGACACAAAATGCTGGAGCAACTCAGCGGGACAGGCAGCATCTCTGGAGAGAAGGAATGGGTGACGTTTTGGATTGAGACCCTTCTTCAGACTGATGTCAGTGGAGAGGGAGATACATAGTAAAGGAAGTGTAAGGTGTGAAAACAAGACAAAGGGGATGGGGATCAAGGACATTTTGAAATAACTCATTGTTAGCTGGGAGAAGGTAACAACAAAGCAAACAGAGATAAAATGTAGTCAGAGACAGACTGGGCAGAGTGTGAAGGGGAAGGGATGGAGAGAGAGGGAAAGCCAGGCTTTGCCCCAATCTCACCTCTTTTTTCCATTTTTCTCCTCCCCCTCCTTCCATCAATTTGACGAAGGGTCCCAACCTGAAAACTAGTCTGTCCTTTGCCTCCGCAGATGCTGCCTGATCCACTGAGTTCCACCAGTGCATTTTAATTTGCACATAGTTTAAGACAAAAATGAACATTTTTATTCTCTGTGATATTTAATTAGAGGTTTTGATTAATCCAGAAATTTAAGTCATTGATGCTGTGTCCAACACAGAGGTTGAAGAATGTGGCTGTCTAATCAGCAAACAGAATCAGTCAATATAAGTTAATATGTTCATAAGTGAAAGGAGCAGAATTAGGCCATTTGGCCCATCAAGTCTACTCTGCCATTCAATTGTGGCTGATCTATATTTCCCACTCAACCCCATTCTCCTTCTTCCCATAACCCTTGACATTTGTACTAATCAAGAATCTGTCACTCTGCCTTAAAAATATCCATTGATGGCTTCCACAGCCTTCTGTGGCAACGAATTCCACAGATTCACCACCCTCTGACTAATTCCTCCTCATCTCTCTTATAAAGGTACGTCTTTTTATTCTGAGACTATGGCCTCAGGTGCTAGAGTTGGAGTGTCAGTGGGTTTATAGTGGATGTCAGTCAGAAGTCTATCACCTGCGATGGAGATAGTGAGGTCAAGAAATGGTAGGGAAGTGTTTGAAATGGTCCAGGGTTTCGGCCCGAAACGTTGCCGATTTCCTTCGCTCCATAGATGCTGCTGCACCCACTCAGTTTCTCCAGCACTTTTGTCTGCCTCGGGGCCTAGATTCTCCCATGACTAGACACATCCTCTCCACATCTGCTCTATCCAGGCCTTTTACTATACAGTAAGTTTCAATGAGATCCCCCCATCTTTCCGTCAAACGCTCATCATATGTTAACCCAATCATTCCTGGGATCATTCTCGTAAACCTCCACTTGACCCTCTCCAGCAGCAGCACGTCCTTCCTCAGATATGGGGCCCAAACATAACCCAATGATGGCTTCACTTCTCATCCCTGAACGACAGACTCCCTCGTTCCGTTAGGATCTAAGTCCAGAGCCTTTCATCTTCCAAACATGGTCATTCTGTATGATGTCCCATGGGGTGCTAATGGAAGGGGAAGAGGAATCAACTGACATGGATCATTGTGAATCCACAGAAATGAATTTGCGGGGGCAGAAGTAGAATCCTGCCGGGGATGCATGAACTATGTTTGATTAGTTGATGGCAGAATGATTTGAGAAGTGGATGACAGATGGGGGAACAATGGTGTATTGAGAGTTTTGAATGCTGAAGACAGGCTGAATAGGATGAGAAGGAATAGCACTGCATTGTGACCGTCACAAAGGAGCTTATTTGTATCTTTGGCCAGACTGGTCTAGACATTATGATTAGGAAGGATTCAACAGGGGAGGGTTTGGGAGAGAACCTTTTCTATAAGCTTCCCTTTTAATAAGCTTCTTCTTAAAATAAAATATTGTGGACTAGAATTCCTAAAAGTCTCGCAAGGTTTCACTGCATGTGGTTTCTTTCAAACTTCACCATCAATGAAAGGGATTTAGATACTGTTTCTATTATGCCTCGGGACTTCACTGTGTGAAGAGAAAAAAAAACCCTAAAAGCAAGAAAGTTATAGTGCCACTCTGACCTTACTAAGCAGAGACAGGGATTTTGCCTGGAGTTCATGATATTTCAGTAATGGTTTTAGCCTGTTGTGCCTAAATATAAATTGTAAAAATATCAGCGTGTAACAGAAAAGCAGAATGTTTGTTAAATGGGTCGATGATTAAAGGGACCTGAGAGTGGCAATAGATTAGAAGAGCAGACGATACGTGAGCCTTGGTAAAGCGAGGATGTGAACAGTAAGAACATATTATTGCAATCGTGTAGGACTCTGGTAAGACTGCACTGGAGTGTCAAGTATATTACATCCAGACATACAGCCAGACATGAAAACAGTTTTTATACATGAGTAGTTGCTCTACTCAACAGCCAAAAATCTGTAGCCTCCCTTTGATCTGGTATTTTGTTGGTTCACATGCTTGATCAATGGTGTTTTATCATTAACTTTTTATTATTATTAATGTTTAATGTTTTCTGAGTCATTCATAACTGCCATTATGTGCCATGTTGTTACTTGTGGGCGGAGCACCAAGGCAAATTCTTTGTATGTGAATACTTGGCCAATAAACTTACTTACTTATACCAGGAATGATGGGTTCACCATTTGAGGAGAGATTGAGTAGGCTGGGATTGTATTTTGTACAATTGAGAAGAGATCACATCTAAATTTGTGAAGTTCTTAAACGGCTTGGCAGGCCATATGCTGAAAGTTTCTTCTGCCTGAGAAATATAGGACCAGGGGGCACAGTTTAGAATGTGACTGAAAAGAGAAGACATTTTTCTTCATTCAGAAGTGGCGAATATTTGGAATTCTCCACCATTGAGGGCTGTGAATGCTCTTGATGGCAATTATAATTATATATTATTCATGCACATTGTGTTTATAGGCCTGCTATGCCGCTACAACTAAGAATGTATTGTTCGATTGTCGGTACATATGACAATGAAACAGTCTTAACTCTTGTCATGACTCCATCATTGAGTCCACTGAAACTGACACGGAAAGATTTCTGGATATTAAGGAAATCAAGGGATATTTGGTGATTGCGCTGAAAAATAGTGTTGAATTCGAAGATAAGCCCTACAATGAGAAGCAGAGAAGACCTTAAGGGCCATGACTTTATTTCAGATTTTCTTATTTTATTGAACCATGGTCAACTGAATTTTGTTCTTGCTTTTTATAACAAAACTATTGAATTAAGGGTTGCTCTGCCACAAATCAGTTGTCAAAATTCCATGTAATATTTATTCTGTGCATTTCATTGACACTCAAAGCTTTTTGATTATATTGAAGGATTCAATGTGGAAACAGGCCCTTTGTCCCACCAAGCCCATGTCGATCATAGATCACCCGTTCACACTCGTTTTATGTTATCCCACTTTCGCATTCACTTTCTACTTGCTAGGGGCAATTTACAGAGGCCAATTAACCTACAAACCTGTACATCTTTGGGATGCAGAAGGAAATCAGAACACCCAGAGGAAACCCATGCAGTCACAGACAGTCCCTGAGGTCAGAATCAAACCCAGATCTTTGGCTTTGTAAGGCAGTGGCTCTACCACTGTGTCACCCCTTTTATATATTTATGTATTTTAACTAGAAGTGCAGTGCAAATAGTTTTTGAAAAGTAGGCTTTCATTTGCAAATTGTGTGATATCATGTGAAATTTATACCTTGACACAAAAAAAAATTACCATTTGATGGCATAGTTTAAGGAATACTAGACTAAGTGGGACCCGTTGGGTCCCAAGTTCACACGGGAGGACTGGTCCCCCAACGTAATATTCCACCTCTCAACCAATTCCAATATTGGTAGCCAGTGGGGGGGGGGGAGGCTTTCTGGAGCACTAGTATGGGTATTGTGGGCCAAAGGGACTGGTATGGACCATTGTGGGTCGAATGGATTCTTGGGCTGGCAGCTCAGTTACTCAGGCCTGGTGGGCTGGCAGCTCAGTCGCTCAGGCCTGGTGGGCTGGCAGCTTAATCACTCAGGCCTGATGGGCTGGCAGTTCAGAAATTGACAGAAATTCTGCCCAAAACAGGTGAGAGACTCTGTGAGAGAGAGAAGGGGGAGAGGATGGAGAATCAAATTTAGACACAGTTTTCATATTTTTCTGCAGATCACAGCAATGAAGGAGGAAAGTCTATCCTGGCCTGGATCTCACATGGAGCCAATGAAGGGAGGGAGAAAAATACTGGGGTGAGGTTTAATACTTGCAGGGGGAATACTTACTGATGGGCCGAAGGGACTCCTCCTGGGCTAGTACAGGCCTGATGGGCCGAAGGGGCTGAAAAAAAGTCTGAATGAAATCTCAATGAAAGGCACTTTTTCAGGACTTTTCCTGGCCTAGCATGGGCTTTTTGGTCCAAAATGCTCTTCCTGGGCTAATACGGGCATTTGGGGCAAAAGGGGCTGGTTTCCCGGCTATTAGGGGCCTTGTGGGCTAAAACTAGTGGTTTCAGGTAGGCCAAACCACTCATTTCATTTCCATTTCATTTCCATTTCCATTTAATTTCCATTTCAAGCACAGGGAAGGGCAAACAGCACATTGCATTTTCATTTCTCTTCCATTGCCATTGCAGTTTCAAGCACAGGCAGGGCAATCAGCTGATTGCATTTTCATTTCACTTCCATTGTCATTGCAGTTTCAAGCACAGGCAGGCCAAACAGCTGATTGCATTTTCATTTCACTTCCATTGCCATTGTAGTTTGAAACACACAGCAGGCCAAGCCAAACAGCTCATTGCATTTTCACTTCATTTCCATTGCCATTGCAGTTTCAAGCACAGGACAGGCCAAGCTAAACAGCTCATTGCATTTTCACTTAATTTCCATTGTCATTGCAGTTTCAAGCATGGGGCAGGCCAAGCCAAAAAGCTCATTGCATTTTCACTTCATTTCCATTGCCATTGCAGTTTCAAGCACAGGGCAGGCCAAGCCAAACAGCTCATTGCATTTTCACTTATTTTCCATTGGCATTGCAGCTTCAATCACAGAGCAGGCCAAGCCAAACAGCTCATTGCATTTTCACTTAATTTCCATTGCCATCGCAGTTTCAGGCACAGGACAGGCCAAACCAAACAGCCGTTACTTTCATTGTGGTTATTGACAGGCAAGAGGATCTCAAGGTTTTTTAAACACTCATAAATTCTTTACTTTTCATCGATGGGAAAAATCCTCGGGGCCTGCTCAGCGGAGGAGGACTGTGAGTAATATGGCCAAATATTGTAGCGGTATATGGTAGCCTTCTTTCTAAAATCAATATACAGCGCAGACAGGAAGTGGTCATGACTTTTAATTATATAGATTTTGCGCTGATGTTGTTTTAAAAGTGTCACTTTTTAATGGTAAAAGTTTAATTATCCAGAACTATATTTAAAGAAAGGTTTTCAAAGCTCCAGGCTGAAATTTATCCAATTAATAGGAAACTTTTCTTTATTTGATTTTAATACATTGAAGTGTCAGTTTGTGCCAACTCTTGCTTACATCAGTAAAATCACCAATTCAATTCACCAATCCCAAAGTGGCTGGTTATGAAAGACTTTAAAGAGCATTAGCTGTGAAATACACTTTAAAGTAACTTCCAGGACAAATGCTGGAAGTTAACAATATTCAGCCTCCAACAAATGAATCCGAAACAATATTTGGATGACTCACAGCAAGTTCCTTTTTTTTAATCTGAATTTTGTTGGATAACTTTAAGTTTTTGAACTCCACGTTAGCACTAAAATTCAACATAACTATTCTGTTCAAATCTGAATAGAAAAATCTTTAAAAATAATTTATTTTCTATCTCATAATGTGATATGAAAGTAAATGTTCTTAATACCCATCAAATCACAGAGAGTGCTTATATGCTCTACTCCAACATCTACCATAGCTATGCATTAGCCAATATTGCCCAAGGCCATGGTCAAAATGTTTTCCCTTCATCACTAAGGTAGATTAACTGCTTGTTGTCCTGTTTCTCTCTGTGGGAACTTGCTGTGCACAATTTAATTTTCATTATTCATTATGTTTGACTAATCTTCTGGAATTTTTTGAAGGGATTACTAGGGAAATTGATGAGGGTAAAGCAGTGGATGTTGTTTATATGGACTTTAGTAAGGCCTTTGACAAGGTTCCTCATGGAAGGTTGGTTAAGAAGGTTCAACTGTTGGGTATAAATGCAGGAGTAGCAAGATGGATTCAACAGTGGCTGAATGGGAGATGCCAGAGAGTAATGGTGGATGGCTGTTTGTCAGGTTGGAGGCCGGTGACTAGTGGGGTGCCTCAGGGATCTGTGTTGGGTCCACTGTTGTTTGTCATGTACATCAATGATCTGGATGAAGGTGTGGTAAATTGGATTAGTAAGTATGCAGATGATACTAAGATAGGTGGTGTTGTGGATAATGAAGTAGATTTCCAAAGTCTACAGAGAGATTTAGGCCATTTGGAAGAATGGGCTGAAAGATGGCAGATGGAGTTTAATGCTGATAAGTGTGAGGTGCTACATCTTGGCAGGACAAATCAAAATAGGACATACATGGTAAATGGTAGCGAATTGAGGAATGCAGTTGAACAGAGGGATCTAGGAATAACTGTGCATAGTTCCCTGAAGGTGGAATCTCATATAGATAGGGTGGTAAAGAAAGCTTTTGGTATGCTAGCCTTTATAAATCAGAGCATTGAGTATAGAAGTTGGGATGTAATGTTAAAATTGTACAAGGCATTGGTGAGACCAATTCTGGAGTATGGTGTACAATTTTGGTCACCCAGTTATAGGAAGGATGTCAACAAAATAGAGAGAGTACAGAGGAGATTTACTAGAATGTTGCTTGGGTTTCAGCAACTAAGTTACAGAGAAAGGTTGAATAAGTTAGGTCTTTATTCTCTGGAGCGCAGAAGGTTAAGGGGGGACTTGATAGAGGTCTTTAAAATGATGAGAGGGATAGACAGAGTTGACGTGGACAAGCTTTTCCCATTGAGAGCAGGGAAGATTCAAACAAGAGGACATGACTTGAGAATTAAGGTGGAGGCAGGTTCGATTTTATAATTTAAAAATAAATTGGATAGGTATATGGATGAGAAAGGAATGGAGGGTTATGGTCTGAGTGCAGGCGGATGGGACTAGGGGAAAATAATTGTTCGGCACGGACTTGTAGGGCCGAGATGGCCTGTTTCCGTGCTATAATTATTATATGGTTATATGGTTATTATTCAACATTCAGCATTCAACACTATCATCCCCTCCAAACTTGTTACGAACCTCAGGGAACTGGATCTGTACATATCCATTTGCAACTGGATCCTCAGCTTCCTCATCAACAGAACACAATCGGTATGAATTGGCAACACAGGAGCACCTCCAGACAGTATGCTCAATCCCCATGCTCTACTCACTCTATACCTATGACTGTGTAGTCAGACAAACTATCTTTAAATTTGCTGGCGATAGCATCAGTGTTGGTGAATTACTGATAATGATGTGAAAGTATAGAAGGGAGATCAATCATCCTATTGAATTGTGCCAGAGTAGTAACCTTGCTCTCAAGCCAGTAAAGCCCAAGAGCTGATTGTTGACATTATAAGGGGAAGGATGAGGATCCACATACTTGTCTTCATTGATCGGTTGGTGGTGAGTCAACAACTTCAAGTTCATGGGTATGCATACCACTGTAGATCTGTCCTGGACCCAGCACAATGATGCTATCATAAAGAAAGCCTATCAATGCCTCTACTTCCCATGAAGGTTGCACGGATTTGGTATATCGACAAATACACTTTTGAACCTCTACAGTTGTATGGTAGAGAGCATATTGACTGGTTGCATCAAGACCTGGTTTAGCTACTCGAAAGCCCGGGAATGAAGGAGATTCCAAAAAGTGGTGAACACTGCCCAGTCCATCATGAGCTCCCCACCATCGAAGGGATCTATATGAGACACTGCCACAAAAAGGCAACTGGCATCATCAAGGCCCAGATCATCCTGGCCAGGCTCTCATTTTACTCTTCCCATCAGAAAGAAAGTATAGGAGTCTGAAAACTGTGAACTTCATGTTCAGGAACAGATTCTTCCCAACAACCATCAACTTCAATTCAACCCCAAACTACAAACTTTCTTGGTTGCACTTGAAACTTTGGGCTTTATTTTGTTTTGCACTATATTGGGCTTTTTAACCTATTGATTCTTTTTTGGTTTATCTATTATGTTGTCTATTGAGTACTGCATTTATGAAGTTGTAAAAACGTAAGTGCTGCTGCAAATAAGAATTTAATTATTTCATTTGGTGCATATGACAATTAAACACTCTTGACTTGACTCCCTTGAAAAATCCAATGACCCCTAAAATGTACATATACGGGACAGAGCATCTTTTCTCAATGCACAGGTGAAGATATCTCTAGATCCCTCACTTCCTCTGTATCTTTAGAATACTGCACCCATTTGAACTCTGCATGCTGCTTTAGTGCATTTGTTACAGTCTGAGATAGAATTTTTAATTATATGCAGATTTTGGGGGACAAACAGAGATTGTAGGTACACAAAAATGCTGGAGAAACTCAGCGGGTGCAGCAGCATCTATGGAGCGAAGGAAATAGGTAACGTTTCGGGCCGAAACCCTTCTTCAGACTGATAGGGGGTGGCGGGGAGAAGGAAGGAAAAAGGAGGAGGAGGAGCCCGAGGGCTGGGGGATGTAAAACAGATTGTAGATAAGTCTAAGATCGGATCAACCATGAACTTGCTGAATGAAGGAGCAAACGCAAGGGGGCTCACAGTCTTTTCCTGCACCTGCATCTTTTTAATTATGCCTTATATCAGACTGGAACACTGACAACGTATAATATCTGTTTGGCTATCAATGTGATTCTTATGTACCTTACATGAAAGAAGCTGTTATTAATAAAGGAGTAAATAAATGTCAGTGGCAATTTATCATGCAGACTCGTCCACGAACCACTTTTTGTTTCTTTGAGTTTTATTGTACCATCAAAGCCTCCTTAAATGAAGCTTCCTTAGATACCACCATTTTTGCATATTCCATTCATATTTCATCCAGTCATTGAATTTAATGATGATCCAGGAACCTTAAATATTCCAGAACCATATTACAACACCTTTAATGTTGATGTATTTCATTTTGCCTTTCTGATTCTTAGTTCTGATTATTAATATACCGTTGACACTCTTCTCTTCTATTTAAATATTACAGCAAACCTATATTTTTCTTTTCAAAACAAAGAAAAATTCTCCAGTGAAGTGACCCAGTAAATATAACTGAGAATTTGACCTGATTTTGTTGACATGTACCGATTGCTCACAGTTGCCCCATGCCAGAATGTTGCTGGTTTGGATGCAGAGGGCTAGGTGGTCCAGGATACTTTGTGCACACAGCTACGAGGCCTTGAAAGTTGGCAAGACCTCGAACAATATGGTGGAGAAGCCTGAGGCCAATCTCTGATATTTGGACTCATTTAGAAACTAGTTCAGTTTAGTTTCTTATTGCCACGGGTACAGTGAAAAGTTTATTGTTGCGTGCTACCCAGTCAGCAAAAAAGACTACACGTGATTACAATCAAGCTGGTCACAGTGTACGGATACAGGATAAAGGGTATAATGTCTAATGCAAGATAAAGTCCAATAAAGTCTGATTAAAGATAGTTTGATGGTTCTATTGGTATGAGATCAAGAATAGGAAAGATCTAAATATGCTAAAAATTAAGAATTGAAATAATATCCTCAGCATATTAAAAAGGCATATTTAGTCAAAAACATTGAACGAAATATAAATAATTATAAAAAGGAATAACAGTGCAAACTTGTGAAAATTATACATGTCAGGCAGCTTCGTTGGAAGAGAAACAAGGTGAATGTTTCACATTTGAAGAGGTTCTTCTATCTTAAATAGAAACCCCTTTTCTTTTTCCAGATACTGTTTAATCTGCTGTGTGTTTCCAGCACTATGTGTTTTTCTTTTAATTTCAGATTTCCTGCATCTGCAGATTTTTAATTTTCACTCTGTGTTCACTGGAACCTAACAATCCCCATTTAAATGAACAGTGGGATAGTGAACTTGTGCTGCGTCCAATGTAAATCCCAGCAAATTCCTGCTGCTCTGCTAGATTCTATGGAAGTCACTGGTGGAAACCATTGAGATATGTGAGGCCAACCTAAACATGGTTCAATCCAGGACCTTTGCATTTGTCTATGCCTGTGCAGAAGATTTGTACCTGCTACCATTTGAGATAGGTGCCATGTGAAACTGCCAGCGTTTATCATCAAATATCAGAACATTATCTGTCAGAACAAATTTTGCACAGGTGTTATTAAATGTGCATGGCTCGATTCTTTCTCCCAGGGTCTGCATTTAGTGGTCAAATACATTATAATGTTTTAAAATGTTGGCGGATCCCCATGTCAACCATCTTAATGGGAGTGAGAACAAGCTTTCTGCACATACATAGACAAACACAAAGGTCGTCCCCCTGTCTTAGCTTTAGGTTGGGACTTTTTAAATACAACAATTAAAATAATGGTTGCCATCAAAACATAACAAAATTCTATTTATTTCATTATTTTTCACTACCTGGAGATTACTGGTAAAGCCAACATGTATTGAAGAAGTTCTCCTTCAGTTTAAAGAAGGGTTCCTATCCAAAACGTCACCTATCCATGCCCTCCAGAGATATGATTTAAACAACGGTGTTACTCAGCACATTGTTATTACTCAAGATTCCAACATCTGCAGTTTGCTGTGTTTAGTTTAGTTTAGTTTAGTTTAGCGCGGAAACATGCCCTTCGGCCCACCAAGTCCACACCGCCCAGCAAAACCCTCCACACTTCCACTATCCTACACACACTAGGAACAATTTTACATTCATACCAAACCAATTAACCTACAAACCTGTACGTCTTTGGAGTGTGGGAGAAAACCGAAGATCTCGGAGAAAATAAATCTTTCTGTATCGTACAAACTCCGTACAGACAGCACCCATAGTCAGGATCGAGCCGGGTCTCTAGCGCTGTAAGGCAGTACTGTGCCATCCTTATGCATCTACACATCAGGAACACTTTACAGTAGCCAGTCAGGGAAATGTAAGATATTTAGAGGAAATCCACACTGTCACAGGGAGAAATCCACACAGACAACACCAGAGGGCAGGATTGAACCCTTGTCGCTGGAGCTCTGGGCAGCAGCTCCGTTCTGTTGGCCACACTGTGCTTGGAGATGAACCTGCAGGTAGAGGAGCTGCCCTTGTCCTCTTCAATGTAACATTCATATTAGAGTTATAGTCATACAGCATGGAAACAATCCCTTCATCCCATTTCGTCCATGCTGACCAAGATGTCCCCTCTAAGCTAGTCCCATTTTCTTGGGTCGGGCCCATCTCCCTTTAAATCTTGACAGATACTACGTGCGGGAGAAATTCAGTGGATCAGGTAGCATTTCTGGAGAGAAATGATGAGCAACGTTTCTGGTTGAGACACTTCTACAGACCCCTTCCGAGACATCACGCATCCTTTTTCTCCAGAGATGCTGCCCGACCCGTTGAGTTACTCAGGCACTTTGTGTATACCTTCAGTATAAACCAGCATCTGCAATTCCTTTCTATCCATCCCTCTAAACCTCTCCTATGTTTGTCCAATTCCTATTCTTCTCTGATTTTCTGGTTAACCAGCATTAAATCTTTCTGATATCAGGACAATGGCTTCTGCTAATTGGCAAAAGATTGAATCTCCACAATCTTTTAATGTAGGTTTTTTAAAATATCCTTGTAATTACCAGGCTTTACCCACAAAATGTGTTTTTCAATTAGCAGTAATAATGAAACATTGATCAAAAACATTTACTCTATAAATGGGGAGATTAAACATTGACACAGCTTTGTAAGTTCTTAGTGTCTAGGATCAAACGTGCAATTGTTGCCTTTCATTACTTCAGCTGTTTCAAGAGCCTATTCAGGCTGAAACAGTAATGACATATAACAAACCATTAACCATTACATGATTTCACAAAGTTAGGACCATTAGGGTATGAGGGGCAACACACATCTGCAATCAGTTTCTTGTAAAATCACTTCCATGCAATAGCCTACTGCCACTTTTCTTCTAGTCACCCATACAGCATATGTGTCTACATCATCTATAGTGAAGAATTTTGTTAGTGTTGCATTGAAGAGAATTAAACTTCCCATTCATTTTCATTCCTTTCCATTCTTGTGCTTTTTATTCAGTTTAGACCTTGTAATCTCAAAATAAACTGTTTCTATTCACTGATTTATTCTTTTTTCAGGGTCTGGCTGTTGCTGGCCAGGCCAGTATTTATTACCCTTCCCTAAATGCCCTTGAGAAGATGGTATTGCATTCAGCAGTTCTTCTGATGAAGGGACTCACACTCTGCCGTTGGGTCGGGAGTTCCAGGATTTAGACCTGATGATGATAAAAGACCAGTCGCATGTTTCCAAGTCGGGATGATGTGCAGTTTGGAGGGGAACCTGCAGATGGTGGTATTCCCATGTACCTGCTACTCTGGTTTCTTCGTGGTGATAGAGGTCATGAGTTTGGGAAGTGAGGGTCGGAGTAGTGTGAGTGAGTAACTGCATTGAATTTTGTACCCATGGCAGCCTTTGCACACCCCATTGATGAGAACGACTGACTGAGGTGATAAATGCTAAACCAGTCAAGGGTGCTGCTTTGTCTTGAATGATGTCAAGCTTTTTGAGAGTCCTTGCAACTGAATTCATCAGTCACACAGAGAGTGATGCTCCTGGCCTACTCTTAATAGATGGTGGAAAGGTTGCCTTGAGGTAGGCTATTTGCCATAGAGTGGCCAGCATCTGACGTGATATTGTAGTTAAAGTATGTATGTGTCTGGTACATTTTGCTATGGTGTTGGCCTGGTTCAGACCTAAGCAGCATCATTTGTTGAGGAAGTGTGAATATTCATCACTTCTGATCTATGATGGCAGCATGGTCATTGCGGTGGCCACTGAAGGTGTTTGGCCTCAGATACAGCCTTGAGATCCTGGACCGGGATGTCCAAGCATCTGGATTATTAGTCTGGTCATTTAAATCAGTAAGCAGTTTTGCAATTTATCCCAATGTAGAAAGCATTTTAAAACTTTGCCCAAGAATTTTCTGAAACATTCTCTGATAATTTACCATCTCAACAATTGTCTTTATTCTACAACAATGGTGACAACAAGGTGGGGACAAGAAGTTCAAAAGGTAATGTCAGAGAAATATTCTTAAATGAGATTGGTAGCGGCACCTGCTGGTGCTCGCAAGTATCGAACCACGTGGTCGGAATCCGCGGCAACGTGACTCTGGGAGGGGTCGTGTTTTTGTGCGGTTTTCAGGGTTCTGCCCTTCAGTCATTGAGAGACCACCATTGTGGCCAGTTGTATTTCTGTGGCTTTGTCAAGACCGTCATCAGTAAATCAGACTCAGAATAAATTTGATTTGAACAAAGCGTCTTTGTCTTGATCCGCCAAATTGGGATGAATTAATAACTGAGTTATTTATTGCTGGATTGAAAAATATTTAAAGTTTCTATAAAACATCGCTTCTGGTTGAGATGATCCTGTCTGCAAATAACAAGGTTTTGTAGATCAGGGTACTAGCCTTAAAGCCAAAAGATAAATGTATGCAATTCATTACATTACAAACGGAATTGCAGAATCCAACTTCCTAGTGTTTATGTACAAAGCATCTATTTATGAGGTTATTCTGTTGTGCTTTCCCATTGCTTCTCAGTAATGAGATCCCCTATGATTCCAACAAGAACAGCTTGATTTTATTTATCCTTTGATAGGTATTCTTCTCATTGCAGCGCACTTTAGATCATTTGAATGTGAATAAATCGCAGTCAGACAATTATGACCTGCATAACACTTTCGTACACATTGGAAGCATGCACCGACAGACAGATGAATTCAAAGAGTTCATTGTACTTCTCTGAGTCAATTACACTTTGAAAACTTTATGGAAATCATAAATCTTTAGAAAATATACAAACTGTCTGCAAGCTAAAATTTCTGCACTGAACTTAACAACTGTAACATGAAAACGAATGTGAATAGTAAGATTAAACGAGACCTTACCAGTTTGAAGTTTGATCTTGATTTTATGAGGAGTTACGATGAGCGATTACGTGAAGAAGAAGAAGGGCCGTCCGTCTGCGTGCGCGTCAATCTTCAAAGCAGCGGTGTTAAATCACAGATAAAAAGACCTGAGAATAGTAAGATTGTGAAGAAACTAGAACTTCCATATGACCTTGATAGTATGAGAGTGGGAGCGGTGGGCACGTAATCGCTCATCGTAACCCCTCATAAAATCAAGATCAAACTTCAAATTGGTGAGTTCTCATTTAATCTTACTATTTTACTTCGGAGTCACGTGAGTGACTACGTGAAGATTTCAAAGATCTGTGATTTTACGCCGGTTACGAATCCAGGCGTCACACACTGAATGGATTGACCATGGATGCGTGTAATCATTAGATCATTCAGATATTACCATATAACCATATAACAATTACAGCACGGAAACAGGCCATCTCGGCCCTACAAGTCCGTGCCGAACAACTTTTTTCCCTTAGTCCCACCTGCCTGCATTCATACCATAACCCTCCATTCCCTTCTCATCCATATGCCTATCCAATTTATTTTTAAATGATACCAATGAACCTGCCTCCACCACTTCCACTGGAAGCTCATTCCACACCGCTACCACTCTCTGAGTAAAGAAGTTCCCCCTCATATTACCCCTAAACTTCTGTCCCTTAATTCTGAAGTCATGTCCTCTTGTTTGAATCTTCCCTATTCTCAAAGGGAAAAGCTTGTCCACATCAACTCTGTCTATCCCTCTCATCATTTTAAAGACCTCTATCAAGTCCCCCCTTAATCTTCTGCGCTCCAGAGAATAAAGACCTAACTTATTCAACCTATCTCTGTAACTTAGTTGTTGAAACCCAGGCAACATTCTAATAAATCTCCTCTGTACTTTCTCTATTTTGTTGACATCCTTCCTATAATTGGGCAACCAAAATTGTACACCATACTCCAGATTTGGTCTCACCAATGCCTTGTACAATTTTAACATTACATCCCAGCTTCTATACTCAATGCTCTGATTTATAAAGGCTAGCAAACCAAAAGCTTTCTTTACCACCCTATCTATATGAGATTCCACCTTCAAGGAACTATGCACGTTTATACCCAGATCCCTCTGTTCAACTGTATTCTTCAATTCCCTACCATTTACCATGTACGTCCTATTTGGATTTGTCCTGCCAAGGTGTATCACCTCACATTTATCAGCATTAAACTCCATCTGCCATCTTTCAGCCCATTTTTTCCAAATGGCCTAAATCACTCTGTAGACTTTGGAAATCCTCTTCATTATCCACAACTCCCCCTATCTTGGTATCATCTGCATACTTACTAATCCAATTTACCACACCTTCATCCAGATCATTGATGTACATGACAAATAACAAAGGACCCAACACAGATCCCTGAGGCACCCCACTAGTCACCTGCCTCCAACCCGATAAACAGCCATCCACCATTACCCTCTGGCTTCTCCCATTCAGCCACTGTTGAATCCATCTTGCTATTCCTGCATTTATACCCAACAGTTGAACCTTCTTAACCAACCTTCCATGAGGAACCTTGTCAAAGGCCTTACTAAAGTCCATATAGACAACATCCACTGCTTTACCCTCGTCAATTTCCCTAGTAACCTCTTCAAAAAATTCAAGAAGATTAGTCAAACATGACCTTCCAGGCACAAATCCATGTTGACTGTTCCTAATCAGACCCTGTTTATCTAGATGCTTATATATATTATCTCTAAGTATCTTTTCCATTAATTTGCCCACCACTGAAGTCAAACTAACAGGTCTATAATTGCTAGGTTTACTCTTAGAAAGTAGTTACGTAGTTAAGTAAAGAAACTGATGCTTTAAATGAAAGAAAAGTTTTTTAAAAAGTTACCCCTCCCAACCTTGGGGGGGAAACTAAGGGACAGAACTTAAAATGGTACGTGCAAACACCCCCAGTCCGGTTATGGGTTTGTTATAAAACCGGTGGACCGTTATTTCATTCGTCCATCCTGCAGCCACTAGGATGTCATCAAGGGGCACGTCCATAGCTCATGCTGCCAACGTAGATGCAGCCCTGGTGGAGTGAGATTTAACCATATAAATGTTTATGCCTACTACCGCCATTACCTCTTTTGGCCATCTGGAGATGGTTTGAGTTGACACCTTTTGGTGTGGTTTTTTTATGGCTGATGAGGACCGATTATTCTGAGCCTCTGAAGTTCTCCGTAACTCTCAGATAGTGGTGTTAGTATGTTACCACCCACACAACCGTTGGTCCTCTGGATATGCCAAGAACTGGACCTCCATCCCTGGCAATCCTGGCCTGCTCTGTTTTGTCAGGTTCCTGATTAGGAATGTTATGTTGTTCATATTGGTGGTCATGTAGTCCAACCGTAGCTTTTGCAGTGTCTGGACTGTTTGTCAGCATACCACCTTCAGGGTTAGTTATAGGCGGTCCCCACCGTCAAAGTAGGGTTTGTACCACGCTCACATCCCATGTGTCAGTGTACCTTGGCCTTGGAGGTCTTAAATTGTAAATTCCCTTCATGAATTTTGTTGTAAAGGGGTGCTTTCCTATCGAACTGTGCCCTGCTTCCAGCATCAGATTGGATGAGAGTGCGCCTCTGGCACTATAGATGCACTATAACTTAGTTTATAGTTATAGTACAGTTGATAGGAACTCCAAGACATCCGTTATCCGAACTGTGTTGTATTTGTTCGGACAGTCCTATGCCTTGAAATGGCCTCCTCAGAATCTGCAGACCAACAAGTCATACGCTCATGTAGTGAATGATTGCTCCCTGTAGCTGGGTTCACTAGGAGGTCCCTGCTCTTGGGTACAATCTGGCACTACCAATCTGGCACTACCAATATGCCTGTGGCTTAGTCTTGCTTGATTTTTGTCAAGCATCGGTTTGTGAGACAAAATGGCGGAAAGCATACATAAACATTCCTCCCCAATTGAGGGAGAAAGCATCCACTGCCTTGCTCCTGGATCCAGCTCGCAGGACACATATCTGGGTAACTAATGGTTAGTCTAGATGCAAACGGATCAACATCTGGTATGCCAAGTGGTGTAGTTATTTTGTTAAATACTGTCTGATTCAACATCCATTCTGTGTTGTTATTAAACATTCGTGATCCAGCATGTCACCGTGTTATATCTTCCTCGTAGATTTCCCAAATATTCCTCTCGATACACCAATGCCAAATGAGGTTCGACAACCTGTCGTAAGATACAGATTTTACACCATCCCTGTTAATGGATATGTGCCACCACAGTGGTGTTATCAATCTGAACTTGAACAAGCACCGGTTGCATATCGCTACAGAGAACCTTGAGCCCATATTGTGCCCCCAACAATTCTGGGTAATTGATTCCATGTGTTGGGGAATGACAGACTCCTGCTCATTCCATCTGCCCCCACAGCTTTAGACTGTGTTGGTGTCTCCCCATCCTTAGCCGCTTGCATAGGTCTGAAGAACCCTCGATGGCTTTCGAGCAACATTTCCCTGAGCTGTCTTCCATTCGTTATCCACCATAGTTATTCAACAATGGCCTCTGATGGCAATCCATAGTTTGCCAATTCGGCCTGCATGTAATCTGAGTGTTCGTTCCTTTGCTTGCTGTAAGTTTTGGTAATGCAAAGGCCCGTACTGCTGGGAATGCAGCTACTATTTGCCAATTACACGCGCTGTTTGCCTGATAGATGGCTAGAATTTGACTATCAGGTCATTGCAGGCTTAAGCCCCTAGGCAAAGTCACCAACATATTTACTGTTTTTGATAGTAAATTCTAGATAATCAATTACCTTTGTAGGTGTCAATTTTGATTTAACTGGATGGATGAGGTAACCAATTCTTTCAAACAAGGTTTTGGTTTGCTTGACTGATGCTTCTGCCAATTCTTGGTGACTCCAAAATGAAAATGTCTTCCAAATATGCCATTACTATGTGGTTTTGAGACCTTTGTAGTCCCAGAATTGGTTTCCGTAGTTTAGTCAATAGTCTAGGAGCTGATGTCAACCCATTTGGCAGAGCCATGCCTTCCAACTAAACTTCAAATATCTCCTGTTCTTAATGAATAGACACCGAATAGTATGCATCTTTGAGGTCGATGCATGCCATGTGACCATTTCATAGGAAGCTTCTATAAAACAGTAGTTAGACCGTAACAAAAAATTGCTGTTTCTTTTTTGCTTTTTAATATTTTATTTTATTAGAAGTAAGTACAGTCATATGGCACCAAAGTGCCTAATATATATTTTCATAATACATTTTATGTACAACTTCTTTTTTTTTTGTTACATTGAAAAAAGATTAGAATAAGAAAAAGAAGTTAGATAGTAAAGGATAGAAAGATGTGAAATATATAGTGTGTGAAGAAAGAAAACGAGTAAATGAAGAAAGTTGAGAGAGAAAATAGAGAAAAGAAAATAAAATAAAAAAGAAAAGGAGATCATTATTTATAATCTTGACCAACCCTCGTCCAGTCCTGAAACAGTTATTTTTTACAATTGTGTTGCACCATATGATTCCAAAAAAACGACGAATGGAGACCAACTCGTTATGAATTGGTCTGATTTATCCATTAGGAGGAATCGCATTTCCTCAAGATGAGCGGTGTCCAACATACTTGCAATCCACATTTTAAGCGTTGGTATTGATGTACCCTTCCAAAATTTAAGTATTCATTTTTTTGCTATTATTAAACCATACTTAAGGAATAGATTTTGAGATGTGTTCAATTTATTCCCATCTTCCATTACACCAAATATAATCATTTCAGTATTAGGTTCCATTCTTGTCTTGAATAATTTTGTAAATATTTCAAAAATATCATTCCAAAATCTATAAAGTTTTATGCAGGAAACTAAGGAGTGTGTTATAGTTGCCTTTTGGGCTAGACATTTATCACAAGTGGCGGATATATTTGGATAAAATTTGTTCAATCTTGTTTTTGAATAATATAATCTATGTACAATTTTAAATTAAATTAGATTATGTCTTACATTAATTGAACATTTGTGAATATATATTAGGTATTTTTCCCATTTAACCTTCGAAATTTTTATCATTAATTCCCGTTCCCAATCTTCTCTAAGTACCTCTGTCGATGGTAGGTCTATATTTAGAATACTATTATATAAATATGATATTAATTTTTGTGAGTCAGCTTCAATATTCATTGCTTCTTCCAATAAGTCAGGAGTTACTTTTTGATATCCTTGTATATATTTTTTCACAAAGTCGCAAATCTGAAGATATTTAAAATATTGGTTGTTTTTCAATTTAAATTTTAATTGTAGTTGTTGGAATGATAGTAGGTTTCCCATTTCATATATATCCCCGATCCTTCTAATTCCGAGACTTTTCCATTGGTTATATGTCTTATCAATAAGAGATGGTTTAAATAAAAGGTTATTCGCTATTAGCATTAACAGTGATAGATTTCTTAATTTTAAAGATAATTTTATTTGTTTCCAAATTCTTATTGTACCATATATAATTGGGTTCTTCATATATATTGTGTTATTCAGTTTTTTGGGGAAAAAGAGGATCGTTCCTATATTACAAGGATGGCAATCCTCCTTCTCCACTTTTTATCCATTCTGTCTGTTGGGTAGAACTATCCAACCAATAAATCATATTCTTAATATGCACTGCCCAGTAATAATACATAAAATTCGGAAGTGAAAGTCCCCCGACTGCTGTTTCTAAAAGTCTGTACTGCACAAATGAGTTAAACCTGGATGAAGTGACATCCTCCATCTGTCACCTGTCCTGGAAGGCAATCCTGCCCAAAATACTGGGCCTGCCTTGAAGACAATTCCGGTCCGAGTTCCAAGTCTGCTTGGAACCTATGTATGTTGTGCAGTAAAAAATAATCACATGTTGTTTGTTATCTGATTTTTAAAACCAGATCTGAAATTCATGTTATTGTCATTTTGAACAAAAATACAAGAGTAAAATTACCAACATGTAACTGGTCCACAATCCCTTGTTTCAGTAAACCCAGACCCACCTACCTCCATGGCTACCGGTGGTCTTGTGGTAAGCCCAAAGGCCCCTGATGCGGGTTCTTTTTCTCTCCTTGATTGGGAGTTGGACTGGTAGGAAGTGTGGATTCCATGTTTCTCTTGACCTCTGCTTGGGTCTTGGTCTGAAAACCTTATCATACTGAGCCTGCCTTGTCGGACAATTCTGGCCATAATTCTGAGTGCCTTAAAAGACGACTCTGATCATATTTCCGTGCCCAGCTTTCAAGCTACCACCGGCTTCAGTGAACTGCTTACCCCTATGGAGGTGTGGGGTGTGTTGTCGCCTACTGATGAAGTTTGCTTGTCGTTGGTACCTTGATTGGTCCGACAGCTTTTGCTTCCTTCTTCTGGTCTTACCTGAAGAGAGGATTCAGCAGCTGGTTTCTCCAAAGTCACCCTGATAGCGCTTTTCCCTTGCCGGCATTTGTGCGGATATGCTGCCAACTGCTGTCTCTTGAGGCCATATGCATGTGCTTCAGTATGTTCATACTTTATAGAAACTTACAAAATTCTTAAGGGGTTGGACAGGCTAGATGCAGGAAGATTGCTCCCGATGTTGGGGAAGCCCAGGACAAGGGGTCACAGCTTAAGGATAGAGGGGAAATCCTTTAAAACCGAGATGAGAAGAACTTTTTTCACACAGAGAGTGGTGAATCTCTGGAACTCTCTGCCACAGAGGGAGGTTGAGGCCAGTTCATTGGCTATATTTAAGAGGGAGTTAGATGTGGCCCTTGTGGCTAAGGGGATCAGGGGGTATGGAGAGAAGGCAGGTACGGGATACTGAGTTGGATGATCAGCTATGATCATATTGAATGGCGGTGCAGGCTCGAAGGGCCGAATGACCTACTCCTGCACCTAATTTCTATGTTTCTATGTTTCATTGTTAATTTATTTACCAGCTGAAGACTACTTATCAAGTTATAAATCCTTCAGTTGAAAATGTTTTTACAACAAATCAGAGTATAATTTTAATGTACTGTATTGCCCCTTAGAATCTGCAGAAGATTGTTAATATTACTGTTATAATAATTTTTCTGAGAAAATTTGTTAATTTATAAGGAAATCAAACGATCGCAAAATTCATAAACAAAATAAAATACTGTTAATTTTTATTAAGGTTGGTTGCAAAACCACAGTTAAGCACTTGCATTTTTTTAAATTTTTTAGTTACAATGTGGAAAATGCATGGTTTATAATTTTCATCTTTGAGAACAGAGCAATATTTAAAATTATCACTACCACATTAATTTGCAACATAATTCAATGTTATTATGGCTTTAATACAGGAAGACAAAAGAGAAGATTCAGCAAAAAATAACATTCCCTTGCTTTTACCCTGCATTTCTTCAGTTTTGTTCCTGCACAGCTAATTTATCAACCGTAGTCCATTTAACATAAAGGGAGGAAGCAAGGGGGAGGAGAATTGAAAACATCAAAAGGAATCTGCTCAAAACTCAGAGCAAACCCAAACCCAAACCCAAATGCAGGAACCACTTACAGATTCCCCATCATTACATTAAACCTTTTCATGGGAAATAATTTCTATTCTTTCTTCCTCATTGGGTCAAAATGCTAGAACGCACCAAACAGCATTGTTGGCACACCTTTACCAATTATGGCTTGAGAAAGTAGCTGATCACCTGCTTCTCAAGGCAATTAAGGCTTAGCAATAAAATGCTGCACTTCCCACCACTGTTTATAATCTGAAAATTAATAAATGAAATAAATATAATGCAACAAGACTAATGTTGAACACAAAATTGGAAAGAGAGATACACAAAGTACAGTAGATGCTGGTTTACAAAAAGATACACAAAGTGCTGGAGTAAAGGACCTGTCCCACTTACGTGTCCTTGGCACGCAAATTACGCGACCTCGTGGCGTACGGGCATCATATGGCCGCGCGGAGCCGGTCCCACTGAGAAGCGCGGAGGGGTATCCAGTTGTGCGCGACATCACGCGGGGCTCCGAGATTTTTGTAGTGAACAAAATCTTTGCGCACCAACGGCCTGTCGCGGAACTGACGGCCAAAGTGGGACAGGCCCAAGACCCTGGCACGACGCAACGTCTCACCTTCAACAGCAGCAGAAGCAGGCAAACGATCGCCGAACTCGGCCTGGGGCTCACGGCCGTTGCGGTCCGGATCCGCCCCCACTTGTACTCCCAGAGCGAAGCCAAAAAATTGAAGATGGACACAAAATGCAGGAGTAACTTGGCGGGACCGGCAGCATCTCTGGAGAGAAGCAATGGGTGAAGTTTCGGCTCAAGACCCTTCTTTCAGTCTGAAGAAGAGTCTCGACACGACGTCAAATGACGTCACATGCTCCAGACGGCTGTGCGTATGCATGTAATCGCCTGACCATCGCGGCTCAATGTGACCACAAGGTCGCGTAATTTGCTTGCCAGGGACACGTACGTGGGACAGGCCCTTAACTCAGCAGGTCAGGCAGCATCTTTGAAGGATATGGATAGATGACGTTTAGGGTTGGGAAGGGTCTGACCTCAAACATTGACTGTCTATGTCCTCCAGTGATGCTGCCTGACCCGTGAGTTACTCCAGCACTTTATGAAACGGGAAACGGTTGGTTTTGCAAATCGCTTTACTAATTCTAGTCTCTAATTTATTACTACAGTTTTCTTTCCTATATCATGCCACATAAAATAACACCGTTCTGCTGTTAACATCGAGTAATGGATAACTCTTCTGGTCTCAGTTCTCTAACACTGTGGATTTTAACTAAATTTATAATGATAAGGGAATCTTGGTCAATAGACCGATCTTATAGCATGGATTATGGGTTATCATGTAGTAAGGTGAGACTTTCAACATTAATAAATTAGATCATAATCCCTTTTCTTACTTTTACACACAAATACACCGACTGATGCAGTTGCGTAAAGAGACAGGTTATCAATTAGTCCAATAGCAACTTCCATGCTGGGTAGAACAAAGGGGAAAGTAAGCCCTGTGCACTCACTACAATGTGGCTGACACAATAATCTGGTTTGAGGAAGGGGCAGAAGAACATTTTTGCCATTATTTTTAGGGTCAGAAGATAGCAGGAGACTATTACCCATTCTGTCTTCTGGAGGTAAATTCAAGCCATGCTGAAAGACTTGTGGAGCGGTCAGAGATGTTTGACAAACAGAACAGGAGTCAACTATACTCAACGGCCCTGGCGTTGACAATGTAATTGCAAATTAAGAAACTCTCAGCTGTGTGTATCAAATGTGAAGCAGATGGTAGCATTAATTGGCATCAGTATAAATTTGGCTCAAATAGCAATTTTAATAAAGCTTTTAAATGAAAAGCAGATACATACTATTATGAGAGATAATAATCGCACAGTGTGGTACAACACAGTAAAATGGATTAGGCAGCAGGGCTGCATATCAAGCAAGAAATTGGTGCATCAGGCAGAGGGTTTGACAAATCTTAGGTCGGGGCAAATAAAAAAAGGGAGGTTACACCAGACATAGTGATGAAATGAGAAACAAAACGTACAACAGAAGAACCGCAGAACGATTTTAAAGAAATCACACATCTAGTTCATCACGTTCAATGTGATTATTGTGTACCAGGTAGACATATCAAGCAATAAATCAATAAAATGTTTTGTAATTTGCCGCAAATAAAATGCATGCTTCACACTTTTCACTTCAGTCCTTAAAGATGGATGCAACGGCTTCTTACCTTTAGCAGGAGATCCAGAGAAACCTTGGAAAAAAAAGACACGGATGACATCTAATTCTGTGTAGATTATTTGTGTAAATTATAGCATATAATTCAGTGAGCAAAAAATCAACTCCCCACGTGGCCATAACATGTAGATGCCTGAAAATTTAGGAGTGTATATTTTGTATTATTCAAATGCGGACATCATTGGAACTTCACTGAAGTAATAAGTGGCATGCTCTTCTAATATCGAGGGGCAAGCAACAGGAATTTGCAATTTATGAATGGTGTTAAAGTTTCAAACAAGTGGCCATAACATATAGATGAATGAAAATTTAAGGAAGTGTATTTTTGTATTATTCAAATGTGGAGATCATTGGCAAGCTCACTGGAAGTAATAAAGTGGCATCATTGTAATGTTTGGCTTGATGATGATTTCAAAATGGTAGATAGGGAATTCCTGGATATTAACAATGAAAGGGCCAGCAACCGGAGGGCATAGATTTAATTGAACGGCAAAAGGTTTGCAAGGTTAATTAGGAAAACAATCTTACCCAAAGCATGGCAGAGGTTTGGAATTCACTGTTTGAAATGATGGTAGGTACAAAAACAATCAGAGTATTTGAAAAGTTTATTGGAAGATTTGTGACCTTCCTCACTGTTGCCAATTCTGAGTTAGAGCTGGGGTTAGACAGGGTAGCACTTTCTCAATCTGTATGGACACAGTGGTATCCAGTGTTATAAATTGATGAGCCATTAATATGACTTAAAGTATGAATGTTTCTACAAAATTGTTGCCTTTGTCAGTCTCGATGGAAGAATAGGCAAGATAACTACTTTTCCTTAAATGTTTTTGCAGCTTAGTTGTGAGTAGTCATTCAACCCAGTGAATGAAAACTTACAGGCAGTAAAGAGGTGAGCCATCAAATGCAGAGTACTCTGACTCTGATATGCGTATGTAGTTACTGTGTTAATGAGGTTGATCCAGTTGGGCTGCAAGTCACAGGGTTTGTAGATATCACCAATATTAATCTCTGTGCCAAGGGTCATGTTTGAAACCATCCCTGAGCTTTGACTGGAAAATCCAACTGTCCTCCACTGTTTCTACTGATGCTTTGGGCTCACTCTTGACTTGTTGACTAATTTTTGAAACTTGGCTTCTCACTTGATGCCTTGAAAACTTCAATAAGGTTATTATGGAGGTATAAGGCAACCTGATAACTATTGCCAGGCACAGTTTGTCTCTAGGGCATGTTCGTTCCTATAAGCTTGCCCAGATTTCCAGGAAGCTCACTTTCATAGAAACATGGAAAATAGGTGCAGGAGTAGGCCATTCGGCCCTTCGAGCCTGCACGACCTTTCAAGGCTGATCATCCAACTCAGTATCCCGTACCTGCCTTCTCTCCTTACCCCCTGATCCCTTTAGCCACAAGGGCCACATCTAACTCCCTCTTAAATATAGCCGATGAACTGGCCTCAACTACCTTCTGTGGCAGAGAGTTCCAGAGATTCACCACTCTCTGTGTGAAAAATGTTTTTCTCATCTCGGTCCTAAAGGATTTCCCCTCTATCCTTAAGCTGTGACCCCTTGTTCAAAGGCATTTAATTTTATGGACGTAAAAAAAATCCAGGACAGGATGATACGAAAGCACCATCCTCCATCCTTATATCAGCATTGCGACATTACTTCCTGAAAATGACCAGACTTTGAAACTAACTGATCAGAATTTTGTAACAAATGAAGATTTGTGACAGTAGATCATTGTTCAGTACTCATAACAAATAGGCATCTATTGGCGAAGGTAATGGTGGACTGTAGAAACGCGATAACTTTATGAACTTCCTCTTAAATGACGGATCACAGCTTTGAGCCCAAGGTTGGATGTTTAATCCTGCTGCCTGGTAGTTTTATGGGCTCTCAGGCTGATCTGAGGTGCTCGGGGGTAAGAATTCATCTTCAGTGTTTGTACAGTTTCATAGCTGACTCAGGGAGTAACGCTGCCAACACATGATCCACAAAATAATATGGCAATATTTGGAGAGTATGAACTGATACCATGTTTACAGAAAAGCTGTGATTTTAGCAGTAAGGTTGGTCTTATTTTTTTCTCACAATGCAGAACAATGGTCAGGCCACTATTGTTATTTATTACATGAGTAAAGCCCTGTGAACTGAATAGACTTAGATTATTTCAGAGGGCAAACACAAGAGAGGGTTTGCAATCAGATTACTAGGTAAACATATCATACTATAAAAATATTACTCAATCTGATCGGTATTGTAACAATCCTACAGCTTCATGGATTAATGTTGTGGCGGTGCCTAACGGCCGCGGCTCGGCTGCAGTCCGTCTGTCTTTTTTAAAATTTTTGTCTCGTTAAATGTAACAAAGTAACATTAGCAAATTTGCAGATGACACAAAGCTGGGTGGCAGTGTGAACTGTGCGGAGGATGCTATGAGAATGCAGGGTGACTTGGACAGGTTGGGGGAGTGGGCAGATGCATGGCAGATGAAGTTTAATGCAGATAAGTGTGAGGTTATCCACTTTGGTAGCAAAAACAGGAAGGCAGATTACTATCTAAATGGCGTCAAGTTGGGAAAGGGGGAAGTACAACGGGATTTGGGGGTCCTTGTACATCAGTCGATGAAAGTAAGCATGCAGGTACAGCAGGCAGTGAAGAAAGCGAATGGCATGTTGGCCTTTATAACAAGAGGAATCCAATATAGGAGTAAAGAGGTCCTACTGCAGTTGTACAGAGCCCTAGTGAGACCACACCTGGAGTATTGTGAGCAGTTTTGGTCCCCTAATTTGAGGATGGACTTTCTTGCTATTGAGGGAGTGCAGCGTAGGTTTACAAGGTTAATTTCCGGGATGGCGGGACTGTCATATGCTGGGAGAATGGAGCAACTGGGCTTATACACTCTGGAGTTTAGAAGGATGAGAGATGGGTATCTCATTGAAACATATAAGATTGTTAAGGGCTTGGACCCGCTAGAGGCAGGAAACATGTTCCTGATGTTGGGGGAGTCCAGAACCAGGGGCCACAGTTTAAGAATAAGGGGTAAGCCATTTAGAACGGAGACGAGGAAACACTTTTTCTCACAGAGTGTTGTGAGTCTGTGGAATTCTCAGCCTCAGAGGGCGGTGGAGGCGGGTTCTCTGGATACTTTCAAGAGGGAGCTAGATAAGGCTCTTAAAAATAGCGGAGTCAGAAGATATGGGGAGAAGGCAGGAACAGGGTACTGATTGGGGATGATCAGCCATGATCACATTGAATGGCGGTGCTGGCTGGAAGGGGGCGAATAGCCTACTCCTGCACCTATTGTTTATTGTCTATAAATGTATGTGATGATTCTAGTTTTTATTATTTTTTAGTTTTGTATATGTGTGGGGGGGGGGGGGGGGGGGACCATTTAACATCTTCCCTGTACGGGGACCCGACTTTTTCTCTGTTGGGTCTCCGATGTCGTTGGGCCTAACATCGTGGAGCCGGCGCCGGCCTCTGGCCGGAACCAACCTGAGGGCTCCAGTCACGGAGCCTGTGGACTCGCCATCGCGGAGCTGGCCGACTTCAGAGCGGGAAGAGCTGTGGTGGCGCGTGGCTGCAACCCGACTTCGGAGCTTCGGAGGCTCCGGCCGCAGGCCCGGTGGACAGGAACATCGGGAGCTCGCAGGTCCCTGTTCGGACACCGTTTTTCGGAGCTCCCGCAACGGCAACTGGAATCACAGGGTTTAAATGACTAGGAGCGGGGCCTAACATCACCCAGCACGGCTTAACTGCCATGGGACTTACCATCGCCCGCCGGGGGCATTAACATCGGGAGCCCCAGTCGCCTCGACGTTGCAGTTGGACTGCTGGACCGCGGGAGAAGAACAAAGGGAAGATATAAGACTTTTGCCTTCCATCACAGTGAGGAGGTGTTGGAGATTCACTGTGATGGATGTTTGTGTAAATTGTGTTAAGTGTGTGTCTTGGGTTTTTTTATAATGTTAAGACTGTAGAAATGCAATTTCGTTCAAACCAAGCTGTTTGAATGACAATAAAAGACATTCTATTCTATTTTATTCTAATAGTAGCCTCTTATTCCAGATTTATTTAATTCCATAACATTACGATTTAATTTTATTTCTTAAAACTATGTCACCATGGTGGGATTTGAATTTACTAGTCTACAAGGACATGGGAAATGGGAGTCAGAGACTATTTGGCTCTTTGAGATCATTATATCATCCATTAAGGTCATAACTGACTTCAGTACCATTTTCCTGCACAATTCAAAGTGAAAAATGTCTCCCCTTTGACCTAAATGGCCTATCCCTTATTCTGAAACTGTGTCCCAGGCCTCAGCTAGGGAAAACATCCCCCTTGCATCCATTCTTGGAGCCTTTTAAGAGTTTTGTATGTTTTGATGAAACTGCTATCGTTCTTCTAAACTCTAGTGAATGCAGAAATCATCCCTGCTCAATGTCCCCTCCTCTAGCAAACCCGTTATCCATGGTACTGGTGTCGAGTGGCTTCACTACAGATGTCAAAGATTACTGGCAGAATGCAGGCGAATGGGGCTGAGAGTGAAAAATAAATCAGACATAATGGCAGAGCAGATCGATGCGCCGAATGGCGTAATTGTGGTCCCATGTCATGGTCTTATGGTCAATAAAGGAAGGAGAGAAAAACAAGGGATTCCATGCAAACATGGCAGATGGCATGTAACGTGGAAATTGATGGTCCCTTGCTTTTCTCTCCCTTCTTTCTTGAACATAACACCATATGACATTAGACCACTATTGCGCTATTTGGCCCATTGGGTCTGCCCTGCCATTCAATCATGTCAGATTTATTTTTCACTTTCAACCCCATTCCCCTGTATTCTCCCAGTAATCTTTGACATCTGTAAATGTAGATGGAAAGGTGACGATAGATAGCCCACTCAAGACGTAATTGAACCTGTCACCTCATCTTTCATCCAGCTCTTGTGAAAGGCACAGAAAATAAGAGATTCCCCTTAAGAATTATCCTGGGCAGTATTTTGATTGCTGTAGTGATGGATGTTGCTCACAAAGAACTCCTGGATAAATATATTTGTGAAGCAGTTGCCACGCTTCACAAATAGAGAAGATAACACACTGCCCGTCTAAACATTGACTTCCTCAACTCAGAACGAGGTACAACAAAATGTAGTTGTACGACACTCTCTCTCAGCATTATGTAATTGAATATCGACTCCAAACCAGTGTGAGAAATGGGCAGCGACTATTTTCAAGTAAATGGTTTCACTCCAGAAGTGTAACTAGGCACTTCCAAGGATGCATTACGCTAGCACTCCCAACTCAATTTCTGTGTGCATGGTGCGATGTTGATCTCTGTGCGTTGCTCCTATTGAAGCACTGTGAGGGAACCTGGGCCACATTGTTTGAAAGTGAACAATTAGATTTTACTTCCGTGGCTCCGACTGCAATATCCGCCAACTAAGTTGACCACTTGTTTTGAATCCTTTGGGCATCCCCAACCAAACGCCCCTTACCACCACTCCATCCTTCCCCCTATCTTTTGACCATTCCCAATCACATACCCAGTTCTTATGCTTTAGGCACAGCTATAGTTTCTGATGCATGGCCAATAAACACAGTGGTCAAAATAAGGGAGCTGTGTTTGCCTTTGTGGCACCAGAAGAGGACAAGGACAATTCAATCCCTCTTAGCTGCTGTCTAAATGATTGTTCATGGACAAAATACTTTGTGTCCTTATTTTCCTAAAAGTGGTTTGGTGTACCTGAGTGTTGAACTGACTAGCAATAAGATTCAGCCAAGTATTGAAGGAAAGCTGAAGAAAAAGAAAAATGTTCAATGTTGCAAAAAGGACAGTTTAATCGATGAAATGCATTCCCATTTATATCAAAACTTATTGAATTCATTAATTTCCTCTCACTTTTAACATTGCAAAGAGTGGTCAGCCCAGATTCATACGAGATGTGTCACAAAAGTTTTAAAGTGTAACAATACATATTTCTTACATTGTTAAAGAATATATAGTGTCAAAATATAGAATTAATGAAAGCAAAAACAGTAAGAAATTAGGCATGCAAATTATACACTAAAATTGATGCTTTAAAAAAAAATACAGATTTAGAATGAATAAAAGTTGTTAAAAATGATGTCGAGCAGGATAGCATCAACAATGATCCTACATGAAACATGTTTCGACATGACAATGAATGGCAAGCATGATAAAGGGGAAATCCTTTAAAACCGAGATGAGAAGAACTTTTTTCACACAGAGAGTGGTGAATCTCTGGAACTCTCTGCCACAGAGGGTAGTTGAGGCCAGTTCATTGGCTATATTTAAGAGGGAGTTAGATGTGGCCCTTGTGGCTAAGGGGATCAGGGGGTATGGAGAGAAGCAGGTACGGGATACTGAGTTGGATGATCAGCCATGATCATATTGAATGGCGGTGCAGGCTAGAAGGGCCGAATGGCCTACTCCTGCACCTAATTTCTGTTTCTATGTTTCTATGTTAGAATGATTAAATAACTAAAGATTCTGCAGATGCTGTGAGCTTCAGCAAAGTCACAGTGCTGGAGGAACTCAGCAAGCAAGGGTCTTGACCTGAAACATTGTCTGTCTGTCTCCCTGCACAAATGCTGCCTGGCCTGCTGAGTTCCTCCAGCGCTTTGTTTTTTTGTTCAAAATCACTGCATCCGCAGTCTCTTGTGACTCCAACTTTTATTTCAGTCAGTTTGAAGAAGAGTCCTGACCTCAAAAAGTCATCTGTCCTTTTTCTTCTGCATGCTGCCTGACCCGCTGAGTTCCTCCAGCACTTTATTTTTTTTTATTGTTCAAGTGAAAGTTGGTTCTGGCTTTACTTATTCTTTTATTCAAATCTTCAAATGTCAGCCTTTGAAATCAGCAATAAAAAAAAACCTCAGGGAACATTCAACAAGAGAAACAAAGTTGGACCCTCTTCACAGATGCTCTTTTCAGATGTCCATCATTTTTTATAAACTTTCATTATATTTAAAATCAGGATGTTTTTATTACTCATTGAGATTGTTCAGACACAAAAAGCTGCAGTAACTCAGCAAGTCAGGTAGCATCTCAGGAGAAAAGGATAAGGTGATATTTCAGGTCTTGATTGTGTTTCAATTGTGTTTCAATTGTAAAGAGGATTGGTGGAACCACATCTAGAATAATATGTACAATATCGATTTCCTTATGTAACGGAGAATGTTAATGCTTTGGAAGCAGCTCAGTCAAGGCTTGCTGGACTAATACCGCAGACAGATGAGTTGTCTTCTGATGTAAGGCTGGGCAGGCTATGATTGTATCTGCTGGAGTTTAGATGAGTACTAGATCTAAAACTGTGGTCACTGTTTAAAAATTAAGAAGTCATTTAAAATGGAAGAAGCAAAAATCTTTCTCTCAGAGGATCATAAATCTTTGGACCTTTCTTCCTCAACGCTCAGTAGAAGCAGAGATTTTGAATATTTGTAGAGCAGAGATGGATAACTTCTTCTGAAGCAAGTGGGTGGAAGGTTACCATGGGTATAGAAAAGTGAAGTGGAAAGGTTACAATCAGGTCAGCCATTGTCTTTATTCATGTCAAAACAAGCTTTTTAAAAAAATCAAAATTAACTTTATTCAAAGTAAAAAATATGTACAAGACAGGAACCAAAGATCATAAAGCGGAGCAAGATGGCCACTCCTACGAAATCCAGTGGATTGACGTGTAGTACGCACCGGAGCGTAACTTCCGCCATTTCAGTAAACCCGACCCGACTTCAGTTATGCAGTTTGTGTGTTTTTAAATGTTTTAAATGTTTTTTTAATGTTTCTTTTTAAATGCAGTAACCCTCATCAATGCCCCCCATCACTGTCAGCACTGCCTTGGTTGATATTTGCTGAAGTAAGTGTGTGTGTGTATGGAAACTTGCGTGGTTGTTAATCTGACTGGAAGCCAAATCTGACGGGACACATGCTAATACACACAAAAACGGCACATACCTTGTACAGGGAGGAACTGCAGATGTTGGTTTAAACTGAAGACAGAAACAAAAGGCTGGAGTAAATCTGCGGATTCGGCAGCATATTTGGAGAAAAGGAATAGGTGATATTACAGGCCGACTTTTTCGATAGCTGCCATGACCCGTTTGATGTCATCCTTCACCCTGCTCCTGGTCTCGGCCCACACCGATCTGCCGGACATGCTGTATGAGTGTGTGTGTGTTTGTTTGGCGGAGTCTGAGGGGAGAAGCGCCGGCACCAAGAGCGAGCGAACGCGTGGGCAGACGGACGAAAGCAGACTGACAGTCAAGGGAAAGGGAAACGGGAGATATAGGCATATAACCCATAACCAACGAACAGCACGGAAACAGGCCATCCCTACAAGTCCGTGCCGACAACTTTTTTCCCTTAGAACCTGCATTCCATAACCGCTATTCCCTTCTCACCACCCATATCTCCAAGGCCATGACAAGTCCGTGCCGAACAACTAAAATGATACCAACGAACCTGCCCTCCACCACTTCCACTGGAAGCTCATTCCACACCGCTACCACTGTCTGAGTAAAGAAGTTCCCCCTCATGTTACCCCTAAATTTCTGTCCCTTAATTCTGAAGTCATGTCCTTTTGTTTGAATCTTCCCTATTCTCAAAGGGAAAAGCTGATCCACATCAACTCTGTCTATCCCTCTCATCATTTTTTTAAAGACCTCTATCAAGTCCCCCCTTAACCTTCTGCGCTCCAGAGAATAAAGACCTAACTTGTTCAACCTTTCTCTGTAACTTAGTTGTTGAAACCCAGGCAACATTCTAGTAAATCTCCTCTGTACTCTCTCTATTTTGTTGACATCCTTCCTATAATTGGGCGACCAAAATTGTACACCATACACCAGATTTGGTATCTTCCATTCATTTGTCCTTAGTACCGTCTATATCTCTTGTTCCTCTTTACCCTGGCTCAGTCTGAAGATGTCCCGAAATATCACCTATTCTGCTCTATGATTGTTGCTTTCGTCCCGTCTGTCCGCGCGTTCGCTCGCTCTTGGTGCCGGCGCTTCTCCCCTCAGACTCTGCGAAACAAACACATAAACACCATCAGCATGTCCAGCCGATCAGTGAGGGCCAAGACCAGGAGCAGGGCGAAGGATGACACCAAATGGGTCATGGCAACTATTGAAAACGTACGGAAATGGTAAAGGGGAAATTAAAAAAAAGACCAGAAGGAAATAGATGTTTAACATAAAAAAGGGGGCTGGCGATCGCTCCGTGTCGGAGGGAAGGTGGGGGGGTGGGGGGGGAGAATGAGTTCCTCTTTCCCCTGACTCAGTCTGAAAACTGGTCTCGACCCGAAATGTCACCTATTCCTTTTGTCCAGATATGTCGCCCGACCCACTGCATTTTGGGTCTATCCTTTAATCTGTCAGCCTGATAGAGCAGAATCTTCCTGAATTAGCTTGAGGCCATGACGGAAGCCGGTTACGGAAATGGCGCTGAAGATTACCCATCACCTACTACGGCTTTTTCGTGGCGTGGGCTTTCTTGCTCCGCTCTAAGATCTTTGACAGGAACTGTGCAAGAAATTCTTCCTGAGGCCATTCATACATTCAATTTGTCGTTAAGTAGCATTTTCTCAATTTTACTCCTCACCCTCACCACTCATGTGGCCCCCTGGGTTAAAGTCCTTTCCCTTATTTGAGGGGCGTCTCCACCATCCCCTGCCCCTCAATGTTCAGCAGTTGAAGGAACCTAGACTGTGGTCCTCTCCCACAGAATCTTGCGTTGGCTGCACCGAGCTTCAATGCGTTCCTCATCACGTACTCCTGCAGTCTGGAGCAGGCCAGTCGGCAACATTCCCTGACGGTCATCTTGCTCTGCTGGAAGGTCAACGAAGTTTGAGTTTCACCGAGTTGAGGGACTAGCTTCCTCCTGCTTCTGATTCATACATTGATGTGCTCAGATTATCTGGAACAAGAAGTTGCAACTCGTTTTTTGGGAGAGAATGAGCAAATTGGGGATTTTTTTTAAAATCCTCCAGGATAGGTTAGCCAGCGAAGTGGAAGATATTGAAGTAATTAGAGACAGTTACACTAAATTAGCCTACTGTGCAGAGAGTAATGTGTTGCTATTTGTTGTTGAAGTAATGATTGATGTTTGAATTAAATTAGCTTAATTAGTTGCTAGGGACTGGTGATTGGTTTACACAACAGTTTCACTTTCATTAGTTTTTTGTAATGAACTGTAGTCCCTACAGACCTGACACATTTTTCATCTGCATTCTAGCAGGAAGTAAAAGAACTAAAAAAAACATAAGCAAAATATATATATATTTAAAAATTGATTCCAATGTACTGAAACATGCCCACCAATATTGCAGGAGAGATAAAGGAATCTAACTATTAAAGGAGCACAGAACGGACCGGGGCTTAGAGGAGAGAGGAAAAAATAAAATGGTTAGAGAGGAATGGAATTGAGGATTAGAGAGGAGAGGAGAGGATGGGAGCAGCATTGGGAGCGTTAAGATGCTATTTTTGAATTAGAGCAGTTAGACTTGGGCAGCCTGGTGACGCAGCAGTAGGGTTGCTGCCTTACAGAGCCAGAGACCCAGGTTCGATCCTGAGTACAGGTGCTGTCCGTACAGCGTTTGTACGTTCTCCCCTAAACCACGTGGGTTTTCTCTGTGATTTTGTTTTTTTTCCCACACTCCAAAGACATACAGGTGTGTAGGTTAATTAGCTTGGTATAGATGTAAAAATGTCCCTAGTGTGTGTTAATGTGCGAGGATAGCTGGTCGGTGTGAACTCGGTGGGCCGAAGGGCCTGTTTCTGTGCTGTATGTCTAAACTAAACTCAACAAGAAGGGAAACAGACTTAGAATGGAAACACTTAGAATAAAACCAAAGGATTGGATGGAAAAGGAGGGAACAGAATTAATGGAGAGAGAACATAATTTAGAAGAGGGAGAAGAGGAATTGAAGATTAGATGATGGAGGACAGAAAATAAAGATGAGAGGAAAGAATCAAAGATTGGGGGAAGGGAGGTAAAGAAAAAATAATGAAAATGAGAACAGAAATTGAAAGTTAGGAGAAAACAGGGGAATTAAAAATCTAGGAGAGGGACTAATTATTAGAAGTCAGAGAAGGAAATTAAGCATTGGAGAGATGATTGGAACTGTGGATTAGAGGAGTAAAGACAACTGAATTAGAAAAATGAAATAAACTGAGGTTTAGAGTAGAGAAAATTAGATTTACTATTAGAGAGAAATAGAGGGATTAGAGTAGAAATATTTGCACGCTTTTTGCTGGGGGTGCCTTAAAGGAACTTGTTTTCCATTTGCCAGTCTGGGTGTGACAGTTCTTGGAATACTGTAATGCAAAAATTGTCTTCTCAGCATGCATTTTGGGCACCCACAGACGGCTTCACATTGAATTTCTCCTTCATTGACCACTGTTTAATCACAGAAGTGAATAGGTTTAAAAATCATAGAACTTTGGAATGAAAGTTAAGAAATTACCTTTTACTTTGAACTGCTGGACACCACTTTTTGTTTCTTAAGCATCTTTGCTTTTCTCTTAGACTGATATTAGTTTCAGTCAATACTTTTCACCTCGAGTCCAGTGTGGAGTCATCTACCAAAAACATCGTACAGTAGTTAATAATAAAACCTGATGGTATTCGATTCCAATTAAAAAAAATAATGCTTTAAATCAAAGACTCAAAGATGGATGACTATTTTAATTTGCAATATCACTAATCAAGAAAAAACAAAACAAAATTAGAAAATCTATGGAGCAGACTCGATGGGCCAAATGGCCTAATTCTACAATGCCTTATGATCTTATGTCCTATGAAAAGCAGAAAACTGAGAGTTAGATATTTGAAACAGAGACAATAATCCTCAGTAGGGCAGGGGAAGTCTGTGGAAAGTGAGAAACTGAATTACATTTCATGTGAGAAACAATGGATTTCACCAGAACTCTCCATTTTGTCTGACGCTTTCGAATATTTGCAATATTTTGTCAAAATTATGTAAAATAATTATGTTGGTTTATTTTTGAAATATAGGAAAATAAGATTACCAGCAGCGCTTAATCAAACTGTTTCTTAGTTCAAAAGGAATCAACATCATGAATTGGTTTATTTAATTAACCACTTTCATGTATTTAAATCGATCAAATTGTTTCTGAGACAGTAAAGAATTGATGACAGAATATAAATAGATTCTCATTGTAGGTATGTTACAAAACCTACCTGAATCGCCATTGGGAATCTGCCCACAGCCAGGTCCGCGATTTTGGCGCTGTTTGGAGGGGGCGGGTTTAAAACGCGATTTTTACTAGGCTGTACTAATCGCAGATGTTCAGCCTAGTAAATCATTAACGAAAAATCGCTGCAAGACCCGGTCGCAAAAGGTATTATTAGTTTTATAGGCCTCGATAATATAGTTATAATAGTTTAAAATTACTCTCTGATTCCGCAACATCTCGCAGCTCCAGGGTTTTATAAAGCAAACAATTAAAGGTATGTACCTTATTTTTACATTAAATGGGGCATATGTATAACCCTATATATCAAGTTAGCTATAGCGAGTAGTTCATTTTGGGCTTTTTATATCCCGCAGCATTTTTCTCGGCATTTGAGGGCACTAATCCAGCGCGCTGTCAACGTTCTAAACCAGCGCGTTCACAGAAACCCACTAGAAAGCCGATTTAAATGGGCATTTATTTACAGCAATTGAACACTAAATTCCTTCTATTTGGCCTATAAATTAATGTAAATTAGATATAAAAATCATGTTATATTGTGAATTATTTGTGAATAATCTTTGGACACTTAGGCTATTTAAAAATGTTAATCTTTCCTTAAGAAATAGGCTTTTGATTATCCAAGATCACAGCTTTTTTGTAATGTCCATTGAAAATCAATAGGGAACAAGATGCTAATTTCCGAGTATGAAAATGGCCATAACTTTTTTAATACTTGAGATATGAAAGTGAATTTGGTGTCAAATTAAACTTATTGTTATGCTTTATCTGATGGGATAAATTGCAGACTTGATTTTTAAAATCTCAAAATTTTGTAACATTGCTACTCATTGCTGTCAAACATTAACATAGTTTGGCTATTGTCAACATATGTGTATATGGAAATTGAGCATCAATAAGTTGCAAATAGCTTGCAATGGCAGTTTTATATCATTAGTGCCATGGTTGTGAAAGTGGCAAATGACATTAATATGTGAAATTGTAAAGATTCCACAGACAATTACCTCTTCATTAACACACTGACTGCATATAATCAGGATTTAACATATTAGATAATGAGCTAATCTGTTTTCATGATTGTTTAATATTTTTCAAACTTCAGTGTTAAAGCATAGGAGATGACACACTTTAAAACACATATGTATATCATCCTGATGCCTGAAACCTGAAGTCAAAGAATCTTAAGGGCCTGTCCCACTTGGGAATCATTTGCGCGTCATGCAGATGGCGCGCGAAGATTTTGTGAATTCCAAAATCCCGGGGTGCTGCGCGCCTCCACGCTTCACTGCCTACGCCACCACGCCTCACCAAGCACCATGCGCGCGTAATGCATGCCATGCGCGCATCACAACAAACGCACCGTGCGTCATGACACGTAAATGATGTTGCGTAAATGACGCCCAAGTGGGACAGGCCCTATAGATAGACACAAAAAGTTGGAATTACTCACCAGGTCAGACAGCATCTCTGGAGAAAAGGAATTGGTGACGTTTCAGGTCGAGACCCTTTTTTAGACAGAGAATCAGGGGAAAGAATCTTAACTGTTTGCCAAGGGAATCCTGGACAGTAAGGCCTGAGTGGCAGTAGAGCCTGCAGCAATGCCTTCATAAAAGTTTCAAAGGCCATTTAAAATATTAGGAATGTACATAATTAGAGGTCTTTAAAATGATGAGAGGGATAGACAGAGTTGATGTGGACAAGCTTTTCCCTTTGAGAATAGGGAAGATTCAAACAAGAGGACATGACTTCAGAATTAAGGGACAGAAGTTTAGGGGTAATATGAGGGGGAACTTCTTTACTCAGAGAGTGGTAGCGGTGTGGAATGAGCTTCCAGTGGAAGTGGTAGAGGCAGGTTCATTGGTATCATTTAAAAATAAATTGGATAGGCATATGGATGAGAAGGGAATGGAGGGTTATGGTATGAGTGCAGGCAGGTGGGACTAAGGGGAAAAAAAAATTGTTCGGCACGGACTTGTAGGGCCGAGATGGCCTGTTTCCGTGCTGTAATTGTTATATGGTTATATGGTTATAATGGAATAGGAATGGTGTGGTCAATGGGACAAATGGCCTAATTCTATTCCTATGCCTTATGATATTTAAAATGGATTAAATATTATTTATTGTTTTAAATATTAATTTAAATTAGCTGGAAACACCTAAAGCTTAATTTAAAATACTTTATTTTAAGCTGCAATGAATAAATAAGAGCTCACTTTCCCCCTTTATATCTGAGGTCATACAAATCAGGTGAAAGTGATCTCAGATGCTGCAAATTTAACCTGAAGCAAGAACACTGTAAATGCTGGGGAATTACAGCAAGTTGGAGCTCTGCTGAGACCAGTGCTGAAGAAGCTGGACATTCCTGATCATCCACTAGGTTTTTGACAACACTTGTGTGGAAATCCCATACTTGCTTCTCTTAAATGAGTTAATTCCAATGGTTAACCTAGAATTTAGGGCAGTACAGCACAAGAACTGGCCATTCAGCTCACAATGTCTGTACCGAGCATAATGACAAGACCACCTTTTAACTACCTGCACATAACCCATATCCCCCCCATTTGCTGCATATCTATATGTCTATCAAAATGTCTGTTAAATGACACTGTTATCATTGGCACAACCAAAGCATCCAGCAGAGCATTCCAGGCACTCACCTCCCTCTGTGTAAAAAATCTTGCCCGTCTTACCATTAAACTCTTCAGAACCGCTGGCATTTACGAACAAGAAATAGGCCAATATTTTCACTACTCCACTTAAATGTTGAGTTATTCTTATTTTAATTTATTTGATAATCGTTATAGTGTTAGCTCTTTTAGCAGTGATTGCGGGGGAAAGTGTAGGAATTGTAGGCACATAGAAAGTCTTCACTGTAAACTACATCCATCAAGTCTAGTAGCTGAGAAACCGTTTCCTAGGTTCTTGGCTTTAATAATTCTGTCAAAATTCCCTCAGGATCCACATTGGGACTTATTCGTTAAGTGGTTTGGCACTCTTTTGTGTTCAACATTTAAATGAATACCTTTTAAGTTTGGTTTTAGTTTAGTTTACTTTATTGTCACATGTACCGAGGTACATAATAAGTAGAGGTGTTGCGATAAAATGTACAAGCACTGAGTAAAACATATAAGGTAGAAACAGGCAGCTGGAGGAATTCAGCAGGTCAGGCAGCATTTGTGGAGGGAAATGAACAGATATAATACAATAGTGACGTTTACAAAGCTTTTAGATAGGCACATGGATTTGCAGGGAAAGGAGAAATCTAGATCATAGAAACATAGAAAAATAGTTGCTAGAGTAGGCCATTTGGCCCTTCAAGCCAGCACCGCCATTCAATATGATCATGGCTGATCATCTAAAACCAGTTCCTGCTTTTTCCCCATATCCCTTGATTCCTTAAACCCTAAGAGCTAAATCTAACTCCCTCTTGAGAACATCCAGTGAATTGGTCTCCACTGCCTTCCGTGGCAGAGTTCCACTACTCTCTGGGTGAAAACGTTTTTCCTCATCTTAGTCCTAAGAAAAAGTTTTTCCTCATCACAGCCCTAAGAAAAAGTTTTCCCTCATCTCAGTCCTCATCATTCGCAGGAGATAAAATCAGTTCAGCTTGTGATCTTGCTTGGCACAAACATTGTGGGCCGCAGGGCCTGATACTGTGCTGTGCTTTTTAAATTCTATGTACTACATCAGAAAGAGATGCATTTCTGTCCAATATGACTGTGCTGGCTGTTGGACATTGAGCCAAAACAAATTCCTTTAATCTGGGATCTCCCCATAGCCTTCATCTATCACTGACTTAAAATTTTAAACAAAGCACACTACATTTGACCATTTTTTGCCAATACCGATCCATTTCGAGTGGCTGTGAAATTAGATGCAAAACTATTAATAAAGATTGTTCATGTATTTTAAATGTCCAATAATTTGCTTTCTGTTAATAGGTTTTTTAAATATTACAAGATTTGACCCCGATCACCAATCATGCAATTTCATGTGCACATTGAAATCTGCTTCCAAAATAAGAAGTCAAATTTCAGAAGCAGAATAAAACAGACTTGATATTTTGTGCTTTCAGTGCCTGCAACCAGAGACACATTTTGAGCTTATTATGGCTTTTCAATATTTGCTAACCATTTTCTTAAATGTCCAGCCTTAAGTTTGTCAAAAATGCCAGTTACATGTAAAAGCAAATCGCTTTTATTGTTCAACATTAACAATGGCCCAAAGTTATCTGTCATATTTGAGCTGTCTTTAATTACAGCACAGAAAGTTCAATTGTACATAAAATCCATAACCATTACATACATTACTTTGTATTAATTGGGTAGGATTTCTCCTATTATTTGAACTCAGTTGAGTCTTATCGAATCTTTTGAGACTTTGGTAGAAATAAAGCCAGAAGCAAACTAATACTTGCTGCATAATTTTGGCAAAACTTATGATACAAAGATCTTTAATTCCCCTGAAGTTTATGCCCTACAGAATGAATTTAATTAAATTAGTCTCTGGATTTAAATCCATCCACTTATTGAAATATATTAATATTGTCTCGGTGCCCACACATATTACAAATCAGAGTTTTCTAAAATGATTTGAACATCAAATTAAATATTTGACAGGATCATTGCTTTGCTACATTATTTCATTACACATCCCAATAAGCATAGCAGCCTCTCCCAAAAGATTTGTCGCTGATTTTTTTTGTTAGCCATTTTATTTTTAAATAGCAAAGCAAGTGTATGTCTTTTCATTATGTGTGAGCCTTCAAATTATGAGCCCGAAAAAAGATATGCTAGAGTATGGCGTTATCGCTGGTCGGCGCAGACTCGGTGGGCCGAAGGGCCTATTTCCGCGCTGGATCTCTGAAGTCTCAAGGTGTATAACAGAATTAAATTGACCATTTTTGGATCGCATTTTACATACACATTACACAGTATGTGCATGGTTTCTGTTACTTAATAATTATTTGAGGGTTTTTCCCATGCTGAGGTATCCCACTCTTCCATTACCCAGCAACTCTGCTCCACCAAACACAAACAAAAGCACACTTTACAAAATCTATGCAGGCTTGGTAACAAGAGTGTGCAGATGAATTCAGAATCCAACATGTATATAATTCATATTATTAGAGTTCAGAAAATGTAGGTTGTAATTAGTAGATGTATTTTTATACCAACAAGTGCACTAATAATATTACCGATTTGAAATCTGTTGGTTCTAGTTTATATTTTACGAATATAAATATTTCATATTGGATATTTGGAAAAAGAATATTAATGAAATGTTTCTGAGGTTTGGTCAATGTATATTTTAAATTGATTTGTACATTGTTTTATTAGAAATTACTTATTTAAACTGTTCATTACCAGTTTAATTATATTTCGACTAGCTATTCAGAGACGAAGCTGCTGCCATTAATTCTTGTTGTTTTGATATTGTCACAGAGAATCATTTATATTCCACTAATTAAGGACCTCTCTGCATAGTTAAAGAGAAACTCAGTCCTGGTGTTATACAATTATTCTTTCTGAGTCTTAGGATTTAATAATAATGAACCTTGCCATTATTCTTAGCACCAGTTTCAGATTCAGATTCAGATTCAGATTCAGATTCAATTTTAATTGTCATTGTCAGTGTACAGTACAGAGACAACGAAATCCATTTTGCACTAGCTGTTCAGTTGAACGTTTTCAGAAGCTCCAGAGAAATATTTCTAAGCGCGTCAATGGATTTGAGTTGATGCAACTATAACGAGATGTTCTTAACGTTGGAGCTCAATTTTCTTGTTGAGGACAGATTAAGGAGGAGAAAATAAAACTGCAGATGCAGGAAATCGGAATGAAAAAACAGGAACTGTTGAAAATGCTCAGCTGGTCGGTGAAGGGCGAACTAGGGGCGATGGAGAGAACAGACACTTCAGAAAACTGAAACCGGAGTGAAGGAAGAGAAACGTCACTAAAGTTGATGAAAATTATGCAGAATGATGTGTTGAACATGAAAGCTGGTGAGGTTGAAGGAGAGTCGAAGGGAGATCGTATCTGGCTAGAAGAAAAAGAGCAGAAATGCAGGGAATACAGCAGATCTGATTGAGAGCCCTGCCAACAATGGTGGAGGGGAAGCCATGATTAAGGAAAAGGGAAGACATTTCAAAAGCTCTAGTGTCTGACAAAAGTCTTGACAAAAAATACAATAGCAACATTTAAGAAACAATTATACAGGTACATGGATCGGACAGGTTTAGAAGGATACGGGCCAATCACGGGCAAGTGGGACTAGTGTGGATGGGACATGTTGGCCAGTGTGTGCGAGTTGGGCTGAAGGACCTTGTTCCATGCTCCATGACTCTATGACTCTAAAAGATTGGATATGACGGGGACAGAGGAACTCGGATAATGAAAGCATGAGAGATGAAGTGCAGTCAATTATTAAATGAACATTAAATGAATGTTAGTTGCTAATCTATTCACAGAGATGAAGATAGAAAAGTGAAGAAAGGGAAGGCAGAGTTGGAGGAGAACTATCTCTAAGTGAAAAATGAGTAGAAATTGACGGCAAAGACAGTGACATTTTTGAGTTCCAAATGAGTTTTGGATACAGTAATAGAAGCATCAATATATTGGCAAAGCTGAGAGAAGGGGTCATAGTAAGACCAAAACTAGGACTGCTCCATGGCTAAAGAAAGGATCCAATGGAGTGCAGTGAGGTGAAGTGCTCAGAGGGCTAGGCAGGATTGGTGTAGTGAAAATATTCCGCATCCAGTTAGTCCAGAACAAATGGAAGAAAAGTGAAAATGAGTGACAGAATCAGACAGTAGTGAAATAACAGAATTTGCTGCCCTGGGGTGCCTGAAGCAGAATTCATTGATGTATTCAGGAATCTAGGCATGTTTGAAAGAAAATCAAATGAAGGGATATGGAAGCAAGGTAAGGGAAAGTAATTACAGTGGGATGAAGCCTAATTATGCCGTGAACAGCAGCATATATATGTGCTATGGTGCTATGATGTATACTCAATCCAATTTATTAGGTTACATCAATCTCTCTGTCATACTCTATCTCTGTCTCTTTCCGTCTCTCTGTCTTCACTCAAAGCTCGAATCATTACCCAACGATAGTTTATTTATATCTTGAAAGCTGCTGGATGATTTTTAGCTTGGAATTTTACATGTAATTTGAAGGATATAACAGCTCAGTGCACCTGTGGCACTATAACTGATTTAAAGACTTGCAGAAAAAAGCCTCTAATAAAATTAACATTTTAAATTGACTGCTTGTGAAAAGAATATGTTAATATCATAGATAGGTAAAACTAAATATTTCCAAAGGAGATTATGCTCAGGTCCATCAAGCAAACAATGCCTCATTATAGACCCTTGGAATATTTTTAATCAGACTTTATTGAACTTTATCTTCCACTAGACATTATTGCCTTTATCCAGTATCTATACAATGCGAATGGCTTGATTGTAATCATGTATATTTTTCCACAGACTGGCCAGCATACACCAGAAAACCTTTTCACTGTATCTTGCTATACGTGACAATAAACTAAACTCAAGTAAAATAAAACTTGAACATAACAGAAACCTGCTGACTGTTCCAGAGACAGGAAACATGTAACTGACACTGAGCAGAAAAAATATATATTTGGAGTCATGTGGGCGTAAAGAGGCTCAAATGGCTCAAAGGGCCGAATGGCCGACTCCTGCACCTATTGTCTATTGAAGACAGGTGATGAAAAATAGGATAATTAAAGGGTTGCTAAGATAGGGCAAAACAATCAATGCAGAAAAATTGGAATTGAAGGAGATGGAAATAGAGGAAGGGGGTGCACTGGTGGCCCGTTTTCAAAATTCCTTCTACTCTAGAATGGTTTATACAGATTGGAATGGAGCAATTTAAAAGGGGCATAAAAGAGAGAAAATGGGGATATATGGTCTCTGGCATTAGGAGAAATGAAAACACTAAATTCCATTGCTATGAAACAGCATAATGGGATATAGAAAGTAAGGATTGGATTTATGAAAGGGAAATCATGTTTGACAAATCCATGAGATATTTTTATAAGATGCGGAATAGATAAGGCATGGTGGAACCAATGGAAGTAGTGAATTGGGACTTTCAGAAGACTTTTAATAAGAAGCTACTCAAACATTTTAAATAAAATTAAAGGAGACATAATACATAGGCAATGTCTGGATGTTGGATGATGGATTGAAAACAGAGAATAGGAAGGAATGAATTGTTTTCAGTTTGCAAGGTTCATCTAGAGGAGTGCCATTGGGACCAGTGCTAGAGTTCCATCCCTTTGCAATTTGTATTAATAATTTGTCGTGAGGGTATCATGTGTAGTATATCCTAGTTGACTGATGAGATTACGTTCGATGGTCATGTGTGTTGTGAGGATAATGCAGATGATCTTGAAGGGAACATGGACAAGTAAGGTGAATAGATGAGGATATGACAGATTGAGTATCATGCGGGAGAATATGATGTCATCCACTTTGGTAGTAAAAAACAGAAAAGCAAAGTATTAAATAAAGTACAAATGATTAGAAAGATGTTGCTGATTTGTGTATTCTTGTACTTGAAAGGCACAGCAAGCTAAGTTGGCTTTTTATTGAAAGAGGGTTTTAGCAGGAGTAAAGGTCCTGTCCCACTTAGGTGATTTTTCAGCAGACTGCCGGTGACTGTCAAGTTCCCGGCAGTTGCCTGAAAAACCGAGAACTGGAACAGCGACTGTCAGAGTGGAACACACATACAAACATATCGCAAAGCCGGGGGCCAGCGAAAGCGGGGCAGCACTGTCTGAAATTCACACGGTGCAAAGCCAAGGAGATACAGACACACACCGCAATTAATTGGAAGGTTAAGATGGCTAGCAGAGTGTACGGTCAGTCCTTTAAATGAGGGGGGAGAAGGGGGAGAGGAGAAGGGGAGAGAATGGGGGAGAAGGAGAGGGAGAAGGGGGGAGAACGAGCGGAGACACTTATAAGAAGCCAGACAACTTTTAATAAGCCAGAGATACACAGCTGTGAAGTTCGGTGGGCATTTAACATTACCGGTTGGTATCCTTGGTTCTGAAAACTCGTGCTTACGTTTTTTTTCCCCCTATGAGCCAACGAAAATGTCCGGTCGGCAAAGGCGATTAACTAAAACTACCTACGACTACCTCGACTATCCATAACTACATGGCGAACCCACTACAACTGCACCTACGGCTACAGGATTATCAATTTTCTCCATGGCGACCAATTTTTGGTTGCAGAAAATGTTTCAATATATTGAAAAATTTGTGGCAACCATACTGAGGCCAGAATGCGGGAACTCCTCACGACCATGAACGAGACTAACCAGAGACCACCAGCGAACAAGAGTCTCCTGCACTCGCATAAAAGTCGCCTAAGTGGGACTGGCCCACTATACGAGTTTACCCAAGAGCTCTCCCGAATTAAAACATTTTTTTTAACTCGTGGTAAGTACGTAGAATGTACGTAGCCGGTACGTCGGAGCTCGGGACGTCTCTTAGTGGCTCGTAACGCTAACGGCAGGTACTCGGGAAACGCGGTAAGCTGGTGAAGTTTTTTCAACGTTGAAAAATGTCCACGAGAGCCCCGAGTACCTACGAGTGGCTATTACCGTAATTCTCCGAGTTCGAATCAGGGGAAACTCGGGAGAACTCTTGAATTACCTTGTACAGTGGGACAGGCCCTTTAGAGGTAAGAACTCATGGTTGTATTTAACCTATAGATCTGGTTTTCCTTCGTAAGGAAGGCAATACTTCCAATAGCAGGAGTGCAATGAAGCTTTACCAAAGATTGGTTCCTTTGATACAAAGCTTTGGTTGATGGGGAGAGATTAAGCAGAATGGGCCTGCACACTTGAGTTTGGAAGAAGGGTAAAATGTAATTTAGAGAAACATAGAACATTTTTATGAAGCTTGTCAGAGGAAATTTGAATATTTCCCCTCACTGGACAGTTTGGAACCAGAGTTTGCAGTTTCAAAACATGAACTTGATCATTTGAGATAGGAGTGAGAAGACATTTCCTCACTCTAAGAGTATTAGATATTTGGAACTTTGGAGCCTCACTCACTGAAAATATTCAAGAAAGAGGCTAAAAGATTTCAGAATATTTAAGGCGTTGAGGGATGTGGGGTTAGTGCAGGATTGGGCTACTGATGTAAAACCAGTAATTGCCATAGTGAATGGGAACATGAATAAGGGGCTGCATGGCCTATTCAGAATTCTACATCATATGTTGTTAAGGGTTCAATGTCTGAAAAATGAATCCATCAGGCATCTAACTTTTAGGGGATTTTAACTAAAGCGGTTTGCACAAGCAGTCAAGTTATGCCCATCAGGGAATTAATGAAAGCACTTCCAAGTGCAATTCATCATGGTGATCTGATGATCAGACTCGCTAGTCACACACTACACTACACGTTTCTTCTGAGAAATGAAGCCCTAGAGTGCAACCTACAGTCGTCATTAAACACACACACTACAACGGGGAGTACTTTGTTACCTTTGTGTCTTTATTGGGATACACTGCAGATATCTGGGGATCTTCAGCAATCACTGCAGACTACTCAAATACTTTGCAGTGTTCAAGAGCAGGTTTAAGCTGGCAGGAAGCTTTTTTCCCAAGATTTAGCTCATGCAAAGTGTTTTTCAATGGTGATATTGTTGGCAACAATATATTACTGAAGGCGTCACTAGTAATGATTGGTCACTCACTGTAACAGAAACCTCTGGATGTGAGGAACAGGCATGCCCATCTGTGAAGGGCCTATTTCCACAGAGTGTTCAGAGACAGCACATCCTGCATAGGCCTCTCTGGGGAACACAGCATTCACGGGTTCAGGTTTACTGAGGCTATCATCACTGAGATGTGTGACATTCTGTGAAATGTCATTTAGCAACAGTAATAAATCTGAACTGCTCTCTTCCTTGCTGCGCAAACTTAAAATCATAGTCACACAACACGGAAACAGGCCCTTCAGCTCAACTTGCCCATGACGACCAATATGCCCCATCTACGCTAGTTCCACCTGTCTGTGTTTGGCCCATATCCCTCTAAACCAGGGGTGGGGAACCTTTTCATGTTGGAATGCCGCATTAATCTAATAAGGCCGTATCCAAGAAACTTCAATTAAATATACCCTGTACATCAAAATGTACATTATTTTGTAAAAATCTAACTACTATGTACCAACTTCCAGAAAATGAAAAATATGTGTTAGTTCTCAAGTTAACTAACCGTTTAATGTCTTTGTTGTGACTGCGTTTTGTGGGAAAGAATTTCAATAATTTGGTTGCAACATGGAGCTAAGCTGTTTATGCTGATCTGCCTGATGGGTATCCGTCATTTCTGACCATAAGGCCGTCTTGATTTGGGTTAGGTAGGAGAATGTAGATCCGCAGCAATAAGTGGTTGAAAAGCAAGAAAGCTTTTTTCGTGCATGTTGCTGAAGACATGGGTATTCTATTGCATTTTTCCTAGATCTTTCTTAGCATTAAATAAGGACTTTAAAAGTCTTCTGAGAGCTCAATCAATTCCATCTGTAGTTCTTTAAGAACCTTGGAGACATCAACTAGGTGAGGTTGAAATGCTAATTTGAGTGTGATGTCATGATTCTCAAAGTCCGTGAAGCTTTCATTGTATTCTTTAATTAATAAGCCTATAACAGCTGCGTATTCTTCAAATGATTCGCATGAATCCTCCTGCTCAACAATGACCTTTGCTAACTTTGGAACGTTAATCCGAAATTTCATTTTGAAGAAGAAGAGTTTTGAAAAAAGATAGCTTTTTTCGAAATGCTTGGATTTTTTTGCCACATATCATATGTAGACATAGTTTAACCTTGCAAAGAAACATTCAAGTCATTTTGCTTTGACATGATATCACACAGAAATGCAGTATTTCTATAGAAATCTTCTTTCAAAAATTCACATTGCTGATTCTGTTCTTCATGAAATTTAACTATCTGTTCTCACAAAGATAAAAAAAATGTGTTAACACCTGTCCCTGCGATAGCCAACGCACTTTACAATGATACAGCAAATCCACACCTCCTGCATCCACACACAACTGACTGACTTCATCCACTTCACCACCAACTTCCATCCGGCACTCCAATACACCTGGACCATTTCCGACACTTTCCTACCATTCCTTGACCTCACCATCTACATCGCAGGGGACAGACTTCTGACCGACATACACTACAAACCAACTGACTCACATGGCTATCTGGACTACACGTCTTCCCACCCTGCCCCCTGTAAAGACTCCATCCCCTACTCCCAATTCCTCCGCCTACGCCGCTGCTGCTCCCAGGATGAGACGTTCCACACCAGGGCATCGGAAATGTCCTCGTTCTTCAGGGAACGGGGATTCGCCACCATAGATGAGACTCGCACCAGGGTCTCATCCATACCCCGCAACACTGCTTTCTCTCCCCATCCCCGCACTCGCAATAAGGGCAGAGTCCCCCTAGTCCTCACCTTTCACCCCACCAGCCGGCAAATACACCAAATAATCCTCCGCCATTTCCGCCACCTCCAACGTGACCCCACCACTCGCCACATCTTCCCATCTCCCCCTATGTCTGCTTTCCGCAAAGACCGCTCCCTCCGCAACTCCCCTGTCAATTCTTCCCTTCCCTCCCGTACCACCCCCTCCCCGGGCACTTTCCGTTGCAACCGCAAGAAATGCAACACCTGTCCCTTCACCTCCCCCCTCGACTCCATTCAAGGATCCAAGCAGTCGTTCCAGGTGCGACAAAGGTTCACCTGTATCTCCTCCAACCTCATCTACTGCATCCGCTGCTCTAGATGTCAGCTGATTTACATCGGGGAGACTAAGCGGAGGTTGGGCGATCGTTTCGCCAAACACCTCCGCTCAGTCCGCAATAACCTACCTGAACTCCCGGTGGCTCAGCACTTCAACTCCCCCTTCCATTCCCAATCCGACCTCTCTGTCCTGGGTCTCCTCCATTGCCAGAGTGAGCAACACCGGAAATTGGAGGAACAGCACCTCATATTCCGCCTGGGTTGCTTGCGTCTGGATGGCATGAACGTTGAATTCTCCCAGTTTTGCTAGCCCTTGCTGTCTCCTCCCCTTCCTTAACCCTCGAGCTGTCTCCTCCCATCCCCCCGCCCTCGGGCTCATCCTCCTCCCTTTTTCCTTCCTTCTCCCCCCCACCCCCCCATCAGTCTGAAGAAGGGTTTCGGCCCGAAACTTCGCCTATTTCCTTCGCTCCATAGATGCTGCTGCACCCGCTGAGTTTCTCCAGCATTTTTGTGTACCTTCGATCTTCCAGCATCTGCAGTTCCTTCTTGAACACTTATTTCGTTCAATCTTCTTTTACTCTTTGCTATTTTAAATATGTTCATTTTAAGATTTAAATTAAAATAATAAAAGACGAACAAAAACATATTAATAAAAATAAAAGGATTTGTTCTACAAAATTTGGATTCATTCAAAAAGCCGCACTTAATAGCCTAGAAGGCCACATGCCTTAAGGCCTCTGGTTCCCACCCCTGCTCTAAACCATTCCTATCCTGACCAGAGCAAGTCTCAAAAACATCTTCAATTTGCTGTTCATTAAAGACCATCTGACCATCTGAGTAAACTTTGAGATGCTTTTTTCTGTATTTTAATATCATTTTGATTTCCTATTGTTTTAAGTTGCTGATCGTTTTGACCAAACAAAAGGAAGTTTTATGATTTTTTGAAGTTGAATTGTGGCATTGTAATCTATAGACTAACCATATGGCAAAGAAACATTGCTCAAGCAGATATCCCTCTATCATAGGATTGACAATGTTTTCCACTTGCAGTTATTGAGGTTTTACCACTGATATGTGAGAGGCAAGAGTTCAGAAGGTTTAATTGGTATGTGTGCTGATAAACTGAACAATTAATTCTTACTTGCAACAGCATGGCGGGCCTGCAAACACAATACTTATAGACAGCATATAATAAATTCAATAAATTAATAACTAAATTCAATAAATTAATAACAAAGACTAACCATGGTCCTCAGAGTCATGGAGTCATACAGCAGGAAACAAGCCCTTTGGCCCAACCTGTCTATGCCGACTGTCCCTCTAAAGCTTTCCTATCCAGCTTACCTATTTTTTTGTGTCATTTCCCAAATTTTCAAATGGATTTCTCTTTCTGATCTCACATAGCCGTAGAGTCACACAGCATGGAAACAGGCCCTTAGGGCCAACTTGCCAATAACAAACAAGGTACCCCATCTATACTCGTCCCATCTGCCTGTGTTTGGTCCATATCCCTCTAAACCGTTCCTAAACATGTACCTGTCCAAATGTCGTTTAAATGTTGTTATAGTACCTACCTCTTTTGGCAGCTCTTTCCATTTACCCACCACCCACTGTGTGAAATAATTGCCCCCTCAGACACCACCCCCATATTTAATGATAACTCATATCTCAGCCAGGGCACCTGCAAATTCTTCTCTTAAACACATGAACACAGTTTTGCTTTAAACAAATTGCCTACTATAATGGAGAGAGGTGTACATGATCATAGACTTCCCTTGTTACCAGTTTATGGTATATGAATGGAATAAACACTTGGCACTACTGCTCTGGATGGGACATTGGATACAGCTGGAGTGTCTTATTGTGTTAATGGATGTTGTTCAAGGGCCAACCTCTCCAATCACACTGTGCATAGAAACAGATCTCAAATTTAAACTTTCAATTTCATCCCACCCACAAAAAAACAGCCCTGCAGACCAAAGTCTTAAATCCGAATGGCGTACTTCAGCTCCTATGATTTACAAACTTATGAACTTAATGGATATGGTACTTTTAGTTGGCAGAGGCAGGGAAGCAGAGGCAGGGATATCTGAAGATGGATCTCCATTACGCATCAATGTTTTCCGGGGATGCTGCCTGACCCACTGAGTTACACCAATATTTTGTGTCTTTCAAAGGCAGCATCACACTCTGCTCATGTGTATTAACAGCAGTGGTTTAAGATAAAAAAACAAAGTGTTTGAGGCACTCTGCAGGTCCGGCAGAATTTATGCAGGGGGTAGGACAGATGACGTTTCAGGTCAGGACCCTGGCCTACTGAGTGCTTTCAGCACTTGTTTTTTGCTCAAGATTCCAGCATCTAGTGTCTTGTATTACGTAAACTATACCATTATCACTTAATTCCCAGCTCTGCTCAAATATATGCAAGCTGTCCTGATTTACGTAATCATTTTTTTTGCTGAGGAATAGAAATATTATATTTTCAATGCCTCAGGGAAGCCATCTATTTCCATGCATTGGGTTTCACCCGACATGCCTAGCTTTGGTTATTAAAATAATGTTTGTGACTTTCATTGAAAATATCAACTTATCTGAAAAAGCAGCTTCAAAGCTTGGTGTCAAAATGGCCACAACTTGGTACTTCAGGGGATTTGGCAAATGTAATCCATTCTGTAAAATCAAGTGTGGAATAGGCAAAGAGAAACCGAGATTCACTAGATAATTAACAATTGGTGGACAAATGTGAAACCGAGCATTTCTCTTTAATTTAAGGATCAGGTACAGTCACTGTAAGAAACATTCCCCATTGTAAAAATTACAATAGAGTTTGCCATTTTGTTTCTTTCAGCAGAAAATAGCTGAGACAGCTGTTTGTCAAGAATCTGACAACTTTTGCAAGTGGTGCAATTTGACAACTTTTCTGCCAATGAAGTGTATGTCTTGCAAAGGTCTCTCCTGAAGATGACAGGACCACTTTTACATCCTCACATCCAGCGTAGTCAGGGTGATAGCATCTCAAAATTGGAACTGGGCCACTCACCATGTCACTCGCTTACTTTACCAGACTCTTGACAGTTTGGGCATAGTCTTGAGATGGTTGCCATCTGATTGAGAGAGGATTACCTAACATTGTTAAACTCATGTTGCAGTGTAATGCTTCAGACCCCAATTCAGATTCAGATTCAGATTCAGAAAACTTTATTGTCTGTCGTAACAGAAAATCTTCTTTGACGTGGCTCAACATACAGACAGGACAATGTACTGATAAGCAGTCATACAACACAGATTTCTGCGAGCACACACAGCGTGTAACGATCTTAAAAGCAAATATAAAGATTAAAAACTGTAAAAATAGACAAGATAAAAGTTGTGGATACGTGTAAAGTGACAATGCGTCAGGGTTAATTTGTCCATTGTTCATTTTTTATTTAAGCTGTTTATGGCGATGGGTATGAATAAGTTTTTGTGGATGTTTTTCTTGGATAGGGGGACTTTATGTTGGCGGCCTGATGGCAGAAGTTGGAAAGACTTGTGCAGGGGGTGGGTGGGATTCTGTGTAATTCCAACTAAGTGATATAAATATAATTGTACGCTGCAATGAGTGGCCAAACCAATGAAATGTTTACTGAAGGGCTGTCTCAAACAAGGCATTTGAATCTTTTGCTTCCGATCTAGGGAAGTGGGACTGACCAGGATGCTTTGAGAGTGTTCAAAATTTCCTAAGGATTTTTTTCTTTGCCCAGATTTTGATTCTCTGCTGGATCAGTGTAGGGTACAGAAGAAGGCCAGTCTGAACCGACCCGAAATATCACCCATTCCTTCTCTCCAGAGATGCTGCCTCTCCCGCTGAGTTCCTCCAGCTTTTTGTGTCTATCTCGGGTACAGACTAGTTATCCTACTCACAGAACTGCTGACACCTACAGGGCACTCACCAGTAAACAAGGCTGAAGGTTTCAAATGGCTCAGAACAAGCAATGGCTGTAATGGGTACCAGGAACCATCGGTCTGCACCCCACCCATTCTTTTCTGGCACCAACAATCACCCATGATGGAAAATATCATGGAATGTCTTAACAATGATGACGCCCATAGGCAACTCAGAGAACTTATTTATCTCTCATCATTACGTGGGTTGCCAGATTTATTGGTATTTCCAACATCTTTTTGCTTTATTTTAGATTTCCTGCATCTCCAGTCATTTTGTCATTGTCAGATGAGAAGCGGATCTCTAGTCCAACAGGTCAAGGTATTTTATTTATGTGGCACAAAAAAATGATAGGCCGAAATATTTTTGATTTCTACAAAAGAGGGCGGCCTGGTGGTCCAGCGGTAAAGTTGCTGCTTTACAGCGCCAGAGATCCTGGTACGATCAGAACTATGCGTGCTTGTCTGTACAGAGCTTGTAAGTTCTTCCCATGACCTGCACGTGTTTTCCTCGAGATCTCCGGTTTCTTCCCACACTCCACACTTTGTAGGTTAATTTAGTTTAGTTTAGTCCACGTCGACCAGCGATCCTTGCACATTAACACCATCCTACACCCACTAGGGCCAATTTTTACATTTACCAAGCTAATTAACCTACAAACCTGTACGTCTTTGGCGTGTCGGAGAAAACCCACGCAGGTCACGGGGAGAACGTACAAACGCCGTACAGACATGTAGTCGGGATCGAGAACCCGTAGTCGGGATCGAACTTGGGTCTCCGGCGCTGCATTCACTGTAGGGCAGCAACTCTACAGCTGCGCCACCGTGACCTCAGCGGTGGCACAGCAGTAATTAGTGTGGTATAATTGTAAATTGTCCCTAGTGTATGTAGATTAGTGTTAATGTGTCAATGTGTGGGGATCGCTGGTCGGCACGGATTCGGTGGGTCAAAGGGCATGTTTCCGCGCTGTATCTCTAAATCACGTTCTGCTCAGAAATCTAGGGAGTAATTCCAATGCATTGGAATGGAAAGTGGTGCTTGGTTGGAAGTACTTTATTTTGGTGAGATATTAAACTGAGGCTCCCGCTGTTTCCTTGGATAATCACAAAAGATAAGTGGTGCTACATTAATTCCTTGATTTCTGAAATTAATGTGTTCCTGGAATTTATTTTGTTAAGTGGAATTTAGTGACTCAGAATGCCTAAGGAAAATGCATAGTGTAGTATTTCATTGTAGTTCGTTTGGGTGGGTACTATTCAGTGAAAAATAGGTTCATAATTCTGTGGTATGCATCACAAAAAAGTCAACAGTATAAAAGAAAAAATCTACAAATCAAACATTTGTAAATTGAAGATAAAGTATTTGTGAAGAATACCAATAGAGCTTCCTCGAGAGTTCTGTACATTATTCTGTACAATTATAATATCATAATAAAGAAAAGAATTGGCCCCAATGGTTTTAACGCTGGTGAGAACTGCTGTATTCAAAATGACTGCTGCATTTCTTAAATTACCACTGTGCTGACACAAATGCTTTTCATTAGCTGTGAAATACATTGCAACACCCAGAAGGTGACAATGAAAGTTGCAATATATATAAAAATGCAATACTTTTTCTTTTTAAATGCCTAATTGCTTTTTACCGTGTAAAGTTTCTCGTGATAATTGAGAACGCAGTTGATAATGAAGGCAGGCATCAATGGTTCGGAACACAGAAGGTGATTCTGTTAATTGTGTGTGTGTCAGCTCTCTGGAGCAATCTCAAACTAACTCCAGTTAAAAGCTCTGCGTTCGTTTCGCTGAACACCTCCGATCAGTCCACCGTAACCTACCTGATCTCCATGTTGCTCAGCACTTCAACTCCCCCTACCATTCCCAATCTGACCTTTCTGTCCTTGGCCTCGCCCATTGTCAGAGTGAGGCCCAGTGCAAATTGGAGGAACAGCACCTCATATTTCGCTTGGGTAGCTTACACCCCAGCAGTATGAAGGTTGATCTCTAATTTCAGATAGCTCTTGCTTTCTCCCTCCTTCCCCTCCCCCTTCCCAGTTCTCCTACTAGTCTTATTGCCTCCGCCTACTTTCTATCATCCCCCCCCTCTCCCCAACATCAGTCTGACCATCCGCTGAGTTACTCCAGCATTTTGTGTCTAACCCCAGTTAAACCATACATTTTCCCTTGATTCACGTCTTGTTCATGGGTTGGTGAAACATTAATGGACTCAATACTTCCTGTATGCCAAATGTGTGAGGCACCGCAAAGCCAAAATCTCCAAGGCAGCATTTACCCTTTTCTTATCATTACGCATACACTTTGAATGAAAGAGGCAACAAACATTACAGCATAGAATGAAACCATTCACTCTATCTATTCATGTTGGCCAGAAAATTGCCAGTTGACAATTGCCTGAGTCCAACATCTTGGGGATGATGCTACAGAGAAAACATAGAAACATAGAAAATAGGTGCAGGAGTAGGCCATTCGGCCCTTCAAGCCGGCACTGCCATTCAATATGATCATGGCTGATCATCCAACTCAGTATCCTGTACCTGCCTTCTCTCCATACGCCCTGATCCCTTTAGCCACAAGGACCACATCTAACTCCCTCAAAACAATCCGTTTGCCCAACCTATCCTCTAATCCAGGCAGCATTCTGGCAAAATTGTTTTGCATCCTGTCCCAAAGCTTCTACATCCATGCTGTGATGGAACAACCAGAAACTGCACACAATATTCCAAATGCAGCACAACAAAAAGTTTTATAAAGTAGCAATATAATTTCCTGTCTCTTATACTTAATACCCTGACCAATGAAGGCAAGCAAACCATACACCTTGTTTATCACTCTACTTGTGTTGTAACTTTCAGTGAGTTGTGGACTTGGTCCCTAAGATCCCTCTGTACGTCAATGTTGTTAAGTGTCTCGCCTTTAACAGAATACTTTCCTCTAACATTTGATCTCCCAAAGTGCAATACCTCACACTTGTAAGAAGGGAAATGGTCCCAGAATAAGAGTTGATCTATTTAGGGCTGAGCTAAAGAGGATTTTTTTTATTCGGAGTAATGGAAATGTTCAGAATTATCCATGTCAGAGTGGGAGCAATGCTTAATCATTGAGAGCACGGAGGATTGGGATGTATGCACACCAGCAGAAGCGAGATACGAGATCAGGCGGGAGTGTGCACGTTATGTACAAGACCAGCCGTTGAAGCCAACCTCGAGGGGCCAGCTGACCTACTCCTTTCTCTTTTCATGTTTTCAAGTACTACATGCCTTAAACACCTTACAGAAATATCATTTTGCTTAGGCAGTTGGCAGAAAACCAGGGCATCGAAGTTCCCTTGTTGTTTTGTGCTGTGAATCACACTGGTGAAAGCCTTGCTTTGGGGAATACAGATAATTAAGACAGTGCAACTCCCTGGACTCCAGCCCAGTAGAAACAGCATCTTTAAAAATTGGCAGTCCCTTCGACCTACTGTTTGCAAATAGAGGTATCTACCCTTCAAATATAAGACAAAGGCCCAGAATAGACTTCTTCTTAAAGTTCTGCCATTATGCTAATGGATATCAAAGTGAATTAACAATATGCACCAGTAGCACAATAAGCAAAAAAATGTACTTAACCTCCCCTCAAAGGAACAGATGGATGTTTCTTCATTACTTCTGACTTTAAGTTAGTCAAATAACACTGTGCTCAATAACCCAGCATGCCTGCACGAAAAGGAACATTAAGGTAGGTATTGAATTAAACAAATGTTGAGCTTGGTAAATAAGGAAATTAAAAATAAATTTGGGTAGGTAAATCCATGAGAATGAGTTAGAGACATATGGGTCAAATAAGGACAAATGAGACTAGCTCAGATGAACAACTTGGTCAGTGTGGGCAAATTGGGCTGAAGGGTCTATTTCATGCTATATGACTGTAGAAACATAGAAACATAGAAATTAGGTGCAGGAGTAGGCCATTCGGCCCTTCGAGCCTGCACCGCCATTTAATATGATCATGGCTGATCATCCAACTCAGTATCCCGTACCTGCCTTCTCTCCATACCCTCTGATCCCCTTGGCCACAAGGGCCACATCTAACTCCCTCTTAAATATAGCCAATGAACTGGCCTCAACTACCCTCTGTGGCAGAGAGTTCCAGAGATTCACCACTCTGTGTGTGAAAAAAGTTCTCCTCGTCTCGGTTTTAAAGGATTTCCCCCTTATCCTTAAGCTGTGACCCCTTGTCCTGGACTTCCCCAACATCGGGAACAATCTACCTGCATCTAGCCTGTCCAACCCCTTAAGAATTTTGTAAGTTTCTATAAGATCCCCTCTCAATCTCCTAAATTCTAGAGAGTATAAACCAAGTCTATCCAGTCTTTCTTCATAAGACAGTCCTGACATCCCAGGAATCAGTCTAAAGACCATCATTTCATATCCACAGCAATATTTCTATTTAGAAACCAAAATACACGTTTTATTTATGTCTCTAAAACAAATTGCCTGACATCCAAAGTTGTTGGCTGTCTTTTCTTTTCTTCCCTTTATATTTGTGCAACGACTGCCATTTTCCTGCATTTTCAACCTTTGAGAGACCTGTTTTTACTTCTGCTAACTTTCTTTTAAAATATCTGCAGAAGCTTTTACGTTTTGATGCCTCTTTCCAGTTCACTCCAATATTCTATTTTCTCTCTATCAATAATTACCGTAGGTATTCTAATTACTAAACTCTAAAATTCTCCTGACCCTGTAGTTTATTATTGATTTTGATAAAACATTAAACATCTTTACCTTTAAACTAAATAAAGGATAGGCTATAAGAAAATTACTGTGCCAATTGCACTGATAGAAATTAACATGCACTGAAACAGAATCCAGTATTTATTACGTAGAGAGACTCCAACAGTTCAAACTCAGGGCCCTAATCAGAATTGTGCAATGCTTCAAACATGGTTTATTTTTGAAACAAAATCAATAATTTTCTCAGCAATCCAAAATGAATCATGTCAATCCCTTAGGGAGTAGGCAGAGAAATAGGGAATATGCTGCAACATATGAGTGGATAATTACTCAAAACTTGCTCACTTAATTAAAAACAATAATTAGCATTTCAAATTGAAAAATAATTGGATTGTCGTCATCTACAGTAATACCACATGCCATGGATTAAATTGTATTTAGCAAGGCACATAATAGAACTAATTGTACAGCAAGTGATACTCATCAGTGACAAGGGGGCATTACAATGGAGTTCGTATGATACAGTAAATGACACCAGCAACACAAACCTTCTCATTAACTTGGCTCTTGACTGACCTCATTTCTGCTGGGGGTTTTTTTCACCATGCAATTATGATTATTTTAATTCCACACCTCCAGTATCTTTGTTTATCCTCTGGATGTGAGGGGCTGGAGACGGGAAGAGGCCATGTAGTGATAGTGTTTATCTTGTGAGCAGGTGGGCTGGATGAGTGATTGTGGTGGAAACTTAAATCTCCCAATGAAACCGGTTAGAACGTGGAACATAGAAAAGTACAGCACAGGAACAAGCCCTTCAGCCCATAATGATCGTGCCAAACATGAGATCAATTCAAATTAATCTCATCTGCCTGAACGTGATCATGGATATGCAGGGAATGGAGGGATATGGGTCATTTGCAGGCAGATGAGATTGGTTTATATTGGCATCATGTTTGGCAATGACATAATGAGTCAAATGGCCTGTTCCTGTGCTGTACTTTTCTATGTTCGATGCAAGAGGATCACTGAAATAGTTTCATCTCCATTGAAGTTAATGCTCATGATCATATTGAATGGCGGTGCAGGCTAAGGGCTGTGTCTATGTTTCTATGTAACTGTGTCATGTTCCAAATCAATTCCTGTTTCTTTACTTATTCACGCTCTTGACATTCAATCTAGTAGTGCTTCTCAATAGCAGTGCTAGGACTGTGAAGAATATGTCATAGGATAAGTGGAATCTATTCTGTTAAATCAAATATTGTTTTTCCTTTTCTGGCTTGGAATTAAAATCTAGAACCTTTGCTGCATTAGAGAACATTAAAGGGTTGAGTAGAGTTCAAGTGTGGTTCCATTATTGAATTTTCTTAATTTCTATGAATCCCAAATATCAACATCAGTTTTGTTTTACTTAACTGTTAAATGATGGGAATCAAACCAACTTTTTTTTAAATTAATTCTTTATTTCGAACAGAATAAAAAATATAAAGCAAGTATGAAACAGCATACAAAAAAACAAAAAAACAAAACAAGAATATTTATAAAGTGTCATAAACAATATCTATAAATAAATTAAATTGTATGTGTCCGAAAAGGAGCAGGAAGAAGCCAAAGCTTATTAATTCCCACCCCGTATTCAACTGCTTATAATTATCTTATACAAATTTAGCAGCAATAAACACCTATTTCCATATGTACACCAAATTATTTACATTTATACACTAATCAAATATTTACAAAGTCATACAAAAAAAGGAATAAATAAATAAATAAATAAATAAATAGATCAATGGATTAATAAATAAATACATAAATAGAAATAAAAATAAAAATAACAACAAAAAAGAAAAAAAACCTCATGTACTATACAGTATCTCTTAGTCATTTATACAACCCATCACCCTATAATCAATCACCCTTCCCAATACAATCAGTATAACAAATATCCCACTCAAAATCACCTATGCTCATCTCAATATCCTTTAAAAAAAAGCCCGCTGAGTCGCTTCAGCACTTTTGAAAATTTCCGTTATATTTTTTATTTTTGTACTTTGTGAAAGACTATTATCCTAATTTTAATTATTTAAAAATAATCAATGCTTCACAAGTGCAGATTTCTGGAAATATTTTAAGCGATCCACTTTAGGTACATAAATTAATTATTTTTTTCTCTGGCTCTTGCTCCAGGTTATTTTTCGAAAGATCATTGATGTGAAGAAAGAGGAAGAAGAGAGGATGCGGCTGAAGAACGAGGTGACACTCACTATCCCCGTGGACCATCCTGTCAGGAAGCTCTTCCAGAAGTTCAAGCAGCAAAAGGAATTGCGCAATCAGGCTGCGGAGCGCAGCAGCTCAGACAGATGCCACTTCAAAGCAGACAACCACTCGTTTCACAATGGTGTCTCTACCACAGGCACGAGTGTGGTCACTGTGTCTCAGATTACACCAATAGCATCTTCCCTTTCCTTCGTGAGAAATAATGAGCAAAAGCTGCAGATACAGCGGGAGTCCGTGGAGCTGAAAACAAAAGGTTTGTCAGATGAGATGTGCTCTAGGGTTACAAGCCCCACACAGGCCAAGGCTGGCAATGGGAGGGGATGGCTAAGACTTAAGAATTCCGTCGCCTTCACAGACCCCTTCCCTGGATCCAGGGAGGAGAAGGAACAGAACTGGAACAATGTCATCAAAGCTGAATCCATGGAGATTCTGTCAGAGGAATCAAAAGGTACGGATTCTGAGAACAATGTTATAAAGAATCCTTTGAGGAAAACAGACTCGTGTGACAGTGGCATTACGAAAAGTGACCTGAGGTTAGACAAGGCCGGAGAGATTCGTAGCCCAATTGAGCATAGCCCGGTTCAAGCTGATGTGAGGCACCCCTTCTACCCGATCCCTGAGCAGGCTTTGCAGACCACGCTGCAAGAAGCAAAGATGGAACTGAAAGAAGACATTCAGTTGCTATGCAACAGAATGATTGGCCTTGAGAAACAAGTGACGGAAATTCTTCAAATACTGTCTGAAAAGAATCTGCCAGAAATGCCCTCTGAGAAGTCTCAACACACAAGTCAGGAAATATTACCTGTTTCTAAGCCTCCAGCTCCGTCGTTGGAAGAAGGAGATGTTCAGTCTTAGCTTGGAGACGTTGTGAAGATTTAACTTACACACAAGTTTAACCAAATGCACAAGATGACTGCTATGACAGTCTGAAGACTTTTGCATGTCCAGCTGGATTCTGGCCTGCCAAAGAAAAGTTGTTAACAGAAATATTGCTTGTAAATTATATAGATAAATGCATGCATATATAAAACTTCGTTTACAATCCTTCACTGCATATCTTGGACCATTCCGTGCAGTGTAGTTACTCTTTTCCACTTTAGGATCCAGGGCTTGTGCAGCCAATGACTCTTTGAGCCATGGCTCTGAAAGACCCCAGGCTTGGCAACTGAAAAGGTTTTATTCTCAGTATTTCTTCCCAGTTCAGGGGCAGTTTAATGCATGCATTGTTTTTCAGGGTCATCAGAAAACAGTGCTGTTGATCCATATGTACCATGACAAGGTTTAGTTTATAGTTGAGAAATTTATAAATCAAACCAAAAACTATTTTATAAAAAAATCAATGTAATCAATTTAATGCCTTCCAAGGAGGAAAAAATATAGATATCATATTCTATTTTAGTGGATGAGAGATAATTGAACCCATTCTGTATGCACTAGCAACACACTCTAGAAACTATTCTATTACAATGATAATTTTATATGACCGGAGTATAGAGAAATAAAATTATTTCAGACAGGCCATACTTTTTTATTCATAACAAATAAATTCAAGGTCCCGATTAATTTTATTTTATTTTGTCTTAACTCCATTTAGGCATTCAGGAAAATGAGAGATGCATTAGTAATTTAATGCGGGAATTAAAATGGCCTGCCGCATTAATTTATAAACGTTTAAGATTGCACTTAAGATCTTTTTCCAAGGTTTACCGATGAGTAAATAAACTAGTAGTGGATGAGTTATTATACATATGTAAGTATGCAGGTTGAACATGAATTGGAGAGCCAGTTAGTGCTTGTAGCTGTCAACAACATGCAAGACTGCAAAAGGAGAGAGAAATATATTTTACTCGGCTGCATTTCTATTGATGTTTGCAAGATTGTCCCAGTAAATTCAGTTTATTAGATTTTTTATATTAGAATTAGGTGTTTGTAGAAAACCTTTCTGAAGTTTTGCTTCTACTTTTCATAATTCTTCACAAGCTCCATAAGCTGCTGATCACGGAAATCACTTGTTCCTTCCATTTGACTTATCCAGTTGTGTTAAATCTCGGAAAAAAACTTCTCCTCGAAGGGTTTGCTGCTACAAAAGAAAATCCCAGCATTTACCCAATTCCTAAAAGATGACATCCTCACAATCCAATCATTACAAAATTGTTACGCCCCAGGTGAAGACCATGCACCCTCTCAATGCAAAATAGACAATAGACAATAGGTGCAGGAGTAGGCCATTCAGCTCTTCGAGCCAGCACCGCCATTCAATGTGATCATGGCTGATCATCCCCATTCAGTACCCTATTCCTGCCTTCTCCCTATATCCCCAGACTCCACTATCTTTAAGAGCCCTATCTAGCTCTCTCTTGAAAGTATCCAGAGAACCGGCCTCCACCGCCCTAAGGTAGAGAATTCCACAGATTCACAACTCTCTGTGTGAAAACGTGTTTCCTCATCTCTGTTCCAAATGGATTACTCCTTATTCTTAAACTGTGGCCCCTGGTTCTAGACTCCCCCAACATCGGGAACATGTTTCCTGCCTCTAGATGTCCAAACCCTTAATAATCTTATATGTTTCAATAAGATCCCCTCTCAGCCTGCTAAACTCCAGAGTATACAAGCCCAGCTGCTCCATTCTCTCAGCGTATGACAGTCCCGCCATCCCGGGAATTAATCTTGTAAACCTACGCCGCACTCCCTCAATAGCAATAATGTCCTTCCTCAAATTAGGGGGCCAAAACTGCACACAATAGTCCAGTTGTGGTCTCGCTAGGGCTCTATACAACTGCAGAAGGACCTCTTTGCTCCTATACTCAACTCCTCTTGTTACGAAGGCCAACATGTCATTCGCTTTCTTCACTGCCTGTGTCATCTGCAAATTTGCTAATGTTACTTTGTCATCTAAATCATTGATGTATATTGTAAACAGCTGCGGTCCCAGCACCGAGCCTTGCGGTACCCCACTAGTAACTGCCTGCCATTCTGAAAGGGACCCATTAACCCCTACTCTTTGTTTCCTGTCTGCCAACCAATATCCATGTCAGCACTCTACCCCCAATGCCATGTGCCCTAATTTTAGCCACTAATTTCCTATATGGGACCTTATCAAATGCTTTCCGAAAGTCCACGTACACTACATCCACTGGCTGTCCCTTGTTCATTTTCCTAGTTACATCCTCAAAAGAATCTGGGGATTTATCAATCTTCAGTCCCATCAGTCTACCCAACACCATTTCCTGCCTAATGTGGATTTCCTTCAGTTCCTCCACCCCAGATCCTCTGGTCACTAGTACATCAGGAAGATTATTTGTGTGGCCCTTAGTGAAGACGGATCCAAAGTACCTGTTCAACTCATCTGCCATTTGCTTGTTCCCCATAAACAATTCACCTTTTTCAGTCTTCAAGGGTCTATCAAGACTATGCCACAGTTTGTAGAGCAAGCCAGTCAATCGCATTGCCTTGCTTTTTCTTCGCAGTATGGAAAACTATTACTTTCAATTCAATCTTCTTTTTTAAGCCACATTTGTCTCTGCATCTACCAACATTTCAGGAATATTGCTGGATCATTATTACTGGCCACATTATAAAGGGTTTTCTGTGCTTCAAGCTTTTGCCAATCTTTTTAGACACGTGCCCTTTGTAACTGATCCCTCATTTGGTCCACCAAGTCCGCGCAGATCAACCGTTCACACTTGTTCTATTCTACACACTAGAGACAATCTACAGAAGGCAATTAACCGACTAACCTGCCCGCCTTTGGAATGAGTGAGGAAACCGGAGGATACCCACGCAGACAGGTTTATAATGGACGTGAGTCGATAGTCTATCTCCTGTGATGGAGATAGTGAGATCAAGAAAGGGAGGAAGGTGATGGAGATGATCCAAGTGAATTTGAGTGCAGAATGGAAGTTGGTGGTGAAGTTAATGAGGTCCATGAGTTCTGCATGGGTGCAGGTGGTAGCACCGATGCATTTGTCAACGTAATGGAGATAGAGTTCGGGGATAGGGCCAGTGTACGCCTGGGACAGAGATTGGTCAACATACTCTACAATGAGGCAGGCATTGCTGGGTCCCATGCGAATGCCCATATCTACTACTTTGATTTGGAGGAAGTGGGAGGAGTCGAAGGAGATGTTGGTAGAGGGAAATTGGCTGGTTCCGTGACCGAGGAAAAAACAGAGGGCTTTAAGGCCTTCCTGGAGGGGGATGGAGGTGTAGATTGTCTTAACGTCCATAGTAAAGACTTCTTGCTTGCAGCAGCACAACAGATATGTAAACATAGTAAAAATATGTAATCCCATTAAGGTTCTATCTGCGATTTCTTTGACATTATATCGAACACAAAATTGGAAGTCCATTTTCTGCGTATTCAGAAGCATATTAACTTCCTGGCAGAAATTGGCATTAGAGAAAAGCAAGAACTAAAGGACAATGTTACAGAAAATTTGCAAGCTTAATTTATTTTCTCTTCAAAATACATATTTTGTTAGTTAGCATGAAGTCATTGGCAATTTTTAACTACCTTACCATTGACACAGATCAAATTTACACAAGATTGTCTTTGCCTGTAAACTAACCATTAAGAGACACCGTCTTTTTGAACCAGATAAGATTCTGAAGGGATATGACAGAATGATGCTGAAATAGAAATAGAGAGTATTTGGGTGACCCTAATCCTGAGACTGGGTTAATCATGGATTTTTGGCGGTCTCTACCCAGATAAATATGAATGTTGTGAGATTGTGGATATTTGTGGCCGGGATGCATGGTGGGGGATCAAGGGTGTTGGGGAAGAGGAAAGAAGATGGAGTTGAGGCCAAAATCACATAAACCTTAATCTTGAGTAGGAAGGGCTCGCAGATGCTGATTTAAACTGGTTAGACACAACATGCTGGAGTAACTCAGCGGGACAGGCAGCATCTCTGGAGATAAGGAATGGGTGACATTTCGGGTTAAGACATTTCTTCAGTCTGAGATATTGCCTGTCCCGCTGAGTTGCCCCAGCATTTTGAGTAAACCTTAATCTTATTGAATCGCAGAACATGCTCAACTTTCAACTAACACCTGCTCTTAAACTCCTCTCTTTGAGTCATAGAGAGGCATACAACATGGAAACAGGCCCTTCAGCCCAACTTGCCCATGCTGACCAACATGCCCATGTACACTAGTCCAAACTGCCTGAGTTTGGCCCACATCCCTCTAAACCTATTGCACCCATGTTAAAACCTGTCTAAAAGTTTCTTAAACATTGCGATATTACCTGTCCCAACTATCTCCTCTGGCAGCTCGTTGCATACATCCATCATCCTTTTTGTGTAAAACAGTTACCCCTCAGGTTTCTATTAAATCTTTCCCCCCCTGTTATTTTGTCATATGAAAATAATGTTTTTTAAAATATTACCCTTTTTATAAAGAAAAGGATAACTTTTTTAAATTATTGAAATCCTTTGTCTAGAAATTGGGGCAGCACGGTGGCGCAGCGGTAAAGTTGCTGCCTTACAGCGCTTGCAGAGCCGGAGCCCCGTGTTCGATCCCAACTATGGGTGCTGTCTCCACGGAGTCTGTGGTCGCGTGGGTCTTCTCCTAGATCTTCGGTTTCCTCCCACACTCTAAAGACGTACAGGTTTGTAGGTTAATTGGCTTGGTATAAGTGTAAGTTGTCCCTGATGTGTGTAGGATAGTGTTAGTGTGCGGACATCGCTGGTCATTGTAGACTCGGTTGGCCAAAGGGCTTGTTTCTGCACTGTATATCTAAAACTAAGACTAAATTCATTTTTGCAGGGCAGTACTAATCATGATCTATTGTAACAATAGCCTGTGAACTCAAGGGAAACTGAATTTCAGAGGCAGGGTTCAGGGCTCTCTTATAATGATCATGCATGCTTAATGATATTGACTGTGGTTGAATTTCCAGACAAATTAGTCCTTATTTTCTCCCTTAAGTCATATTTCTGGATTGAAGGCCACACTGGCACAGATGTACTGAGACAAGTGGCCTCCTCCTGTGCTGTAAATTCCTTTCATTGCAAACCTTGATTTTTATTGAATATTTGTAATTGGATTAGAAACCACCATTCTCTGCTAAAGCTCTTAAATTCTCATTAAACTGAATTTCAAAGATGCACAGTTCAGGTTCATTATCTGATCAGAGACTCGGGTTGTCAACTTTATACATGCACAACCTTACCCACAACAGTAGGAAATGTATTTGTTTTGATTAATATCCAGAAAAATAGGACTGCTTGTTCATTTACTAATGTAAACTTCAATTTCATTTGTCACTTTACAAAGGCATTGGATAGATTTCCAACTATATTGAAAACAACCTATTGATGTCTTAGGCATAAAACTAGGGTCAATCTATTAGCATTACTTAAAAGTTGGTTGGAACCAAATGGATTTAAAATATTTGCGACCTCATCTACTGCCTCATAGTTCTCGGTGAGGAAACCTATTTATCGGCGAGACCAAGCACAGACTGGGCGATCCTTTCACTGAACACCTGCGCTCAGTCCTCCTTGCCCCACGCATTCTCCCGGTTGCCAAACATTTTAACTCCCCTTCCCATTCCTACACTGGTCTTTCTATCCTGAGCCTCCTCCACTGTCAGAGTGAGACCACACGCAAATTGGAGGAACAACACCTCATATATTGCTTGGGTGTTTACAACTCAACAGTATTGATTTCTCTAATTTCAAATATCCTTGTAAGAGATAAAAAATACTTGAGAGCACAGAGTAACTTGAAGTAATTTTACTTATTTGATGAAGCAAATATTTTTCTGGCTGTCCCATCAGTGCAGACGCCCAGTAGGTCTGTTAACTAAACAGTAAATGGTGTTACCATCTCGTATTAGATTATGGAAATTACTTTTGAACAGTGAAAAAAAGAAAAAGATGACTGCTTCCTGTAAGGACTCTATCCCCTACTCCCAATTCCTCCGTCTGCACCGCATCTGCACCCAGGATGAAGTGTTCCAAACCAGGGCATCGGAGATGTCTTCATTCTTTAGTAAACAGGGGTTCCCCTCTTCGACTATAGATGAGGCTCTCACCAGGGTCTCTTCTATACCCCGTAGCTCCGCTCTCACTCCCCATCCCCCCACTCATAACAAGGACAGAGTCCCCCTTGTCCTCACCTTCCACCCCACCAGCCGTCACATACAACAGATAATCCTCTGACATTTTCGCCACCTCCAACGGGATCCCATCACTAGCCACATCTTCCCATCTCCTCCCCTTTTGGCTTTCTGCGGAGACCGCTCCCTCCGTAACTCCCTGGTCAATTTGTCCCTTCTCACCCAAACCACCTCCTCCCCTGGTACTTTCCCTTGCAACCACAGGAAATGCTACACTTGTTGCTTTACCTCCCCCCTCGACTCCATCCAAGACCCAAGCAGTCTTTCCAGGTTCACCTGTACCTCCTCCAACCTCATCTATTGTATCCTCTGCTCTAGGTGTCAACTGCTCTACATCGGTGAGACCAAGCACAGGCTTCGCCCAACACCTCCGCACAGTCCGCAATAAACAACCTAATCTCCCAGTGGCTCAGCACTTCAACCCCCCCTCCCATTCCGTATCCGACCTTTCTGTCCTCGGCCTCCTCCATGGCCAGAGTGAGTCCCACCTCAAATTGTAGGAGCAGCACCTCATATTTCGCTTGGGTGCTTTACACCCCAGCAGTATGAACATTGACTTCCAATTTCAGGTAGTCCTTGCTTTGTCCCTCCTTCCCCTCCCCTTCCCAGTTCTCCCACAGCCTACGGTCTCCGCCTCTTCCTTTTTTCTTGATTCCTGATTGGTTGATTCTTGATTCAGACTGATTCCTGGGATATCAGGAATTTCATATGAAGAAAGACTGGATAGACTCGGTTTGTACTCACTAGAATTTAGAAGATTGAGGGGGGATCTTATAGAAACTTACAAAATTCTTAAGGGGTTGAACAGGCTAGATGCAGGAAGATTGTTTCCGATGTTGGGGAAGTCCAGAACAAGGGGTCACAGTTTAAGGATAAGGGGGAAATCTTTTAGGACCGAGATGAGGAAAACATTTTTCACACAGAGAGTGGTGAATCTGGAACCCAGAAGGTAGTTGAGGCCAGTTTGTTGGCTATATTTAAGAGGGAGTTAGATGTGGCCCCTGTGGCTAAAGGGATCAGGGGGTATGGCGAGAAGGCAGGTACAGGATACTGAGTTGGATGATCAGCCATGATCATATTGAATGGCGGTGCAGGCTCGAAGGGCCGAATGGCCTACTCCTGCACCTATTTTCTATGTTACTTCCCGCCCCCACACATCCACATCAGTCTGAAGAAGGGTTTCCACCCTATTCCATTGCTCCATAGATGCTGCCTCACCCGTTGAGTTTCTCCAGTATTTTTGTCTACCTTCGCTTTTTCCAGCATCTGCAGTTCTTTCTTAAACATATTCGATCAGTACTTTCCTAGAACTGCACTGGTATTGGAGAACTAGCAGATCAGAGGTAATACTGTTCCACCCGGTGCCAATTATCAAATTGTTTGCCCGGCTACAGAGATTGTTGCTCACCTAGCTTAGTAATGCTTCACACTTCTTACTGCCCATATACTAAGGAAGTGAACAGGCCTGGTAATGTAACAAGGGATACATTGGTTCCCTACCGATTATGATGACTTGTTTATTTCGCAGTTACATGTGATGCATGATTTTAAAATACCCGTCAGTCCTTGGTTTTCTTCAAAACAGGCCTCTAGCAATACTGCCCTTCAGACAAGAGCATTGTTAATTCTGCATTTTCAGTCAACAAATGTAAAATGTAGACCGAAATGCCACAGAACAGAAATTTATTATCTTTAAACAATAAAAGCAAGTTACAGAACCGGAATAATAATGCATCATAAATTTAATGTTGAACTACAAAAAATGCAACCTAATTTTGAAAAAACATCATGTCTGTAAAGTTCAACTGAAAAGCATGGAGTACTAAGGTTTCAACAAACTGAGCTTCTCATCTTTAAAAAAAAAGAGATAACATTATTCTGCAGTGGCAGGGTGTTACTTTGTAAACTTGCCAATTCCATTTACCCTGTTATACATCTGTATAAAATGATATATAATACACCATGTAAAGTATATGATATAATATTATATAACATCACAAAGCAGATAAAAATATGTGGCCAAACTGTCAAGGTATTTGATGCTTAATTGGTTTTGCCCTTATTTTTATTGGTATTTATATCTATTGATGATAACACTGTATCTTAAAGTGAATGATGTGAAAGAAATTTGGTGATAGATTGTTAATCAAAATACGTTGACAAGATGAAAAGAGCAAACTTTATAACAGGGATGAAGAAACATGGTGAAGAACAGCTAATTCAGAGGAGCTTTTAGTCTTTAGAGGACTTTTTTGTACATTCATTCGACAGTATTTTGGAAATTCAACTCAAACTTAAGTTTTAATAAGAAGAAAGATCAGTTAAATTTGAGTTTTTATTCGAGTGAAAAACTTTTGTTCAGTCCTGTGAGCCCTGCAGTATTTTAGCTGTCAGTCATCATCTTTTCTCCCTCTCCACTGTTTTAGTTCAGGTTGAGTGACACAAGCCTGTCCGATTTTATAAGAAAGCACAGATTATATGTATTCGGGTACTGTAAAATATCAGTCTTTGAAATATGCAATGTATATGTTTTATGACTAGAAATCGGAAAGTTGTTGCACGTAAATACAGCTATTGTGCTTTCAGTGCGGAATCATTATTTATGTACAAATTAAAGGACCATCACAGGGAATTCGGAGCCCTTTTCCTATAATTTCATAATAAAAGAGCATGGAATACTGAAGTAGCTCTGGAACTTCTTCTACAGCAACATTATTTTTACTTTTCACCAGAATTGATCATTTATTTTCTAGTGCTAGCAGAATACCAGTGGAATTGATGAGTCTGAAGTTACATTACACAGTAAATTCATTACTCATATCTTTGTAGTCCCGTTAAGGCAGAAGGTGACTGGTTTACAGAAAGCCGTTTGTCACAAACTGGGGATGGACACAAAATGATGGAGCAACTCAGCGTTATGGCCAGGCTGCATCTCTGGAGAGAAGGAATGGATGACGTTTCGGGTCGAGACTGGAGCTGGATTGAACGTGCTCGGTGCTTTAGGACCATAAAATGTTACCCTGCTGGCCCCTGAAAACAGGTGTAAGTATTACAGTCCATGATTAACATGTGCTGATTGATCACAGCTCAAGAACGTGCCGCTGCCCGCTGGTTATAATTGTTTCACCATCTTGGCCACATTAATTGTGCAGTTTCTTTGCAGAAAACATTGGCAGGAGGTCAATGGGCAACCTTGAACTCAAGTTGGCTCGCTGAAGGGGAAGTGTCTTGTCACTGCGGTGGGATCTGGTGGTCATTCCGTAGGTGAATTAAAATTGAAAGCACTAAAAGTTAACATAACATGGGAGGGAGCAGGTTCCATGGTTTTCAGACCTGGCCTGGAAGATTTAATGAAGGAAGTGTAAGAGACTGGATCTCGAACCACAGGGTCACAAGAGGACCTCCTGATACGGAGCAATGAAAACAGATCACATCAGATATTTATCATGCCTGAATGCCCGGATGCAAAGCTCCCAGACAAATTCAACGGTCTCGCAGTGCAGGCATTATCACGTTTAATGTTCTAACAACTGCTTATTCCATCTCCATCACAATTTTACCAATTACTTCAGATGCAAAGGGAATGGTTCCAGATGTTTCTGTGCTTGAATTATGTCCAGCATGTGCAAGATCAAAAGTGGCGTTTGCTGGAGAGATGATCTTCAAAACTGCAATGCCGACTTCACAAATAACACTGAACTGCTAGCTCTGTATATCACCGATGAATATAAACTAATACCTAATGCTAATAATGGCCAGTGTCATTCTTCCCACAAGTCCCATTTTGGAGCTCTTACGGCCAAATGAAAAAGAAAATAGGTGCTTAAAATACTAATTTCCCTTTGACTCCCAGGCCCAGCCAATTTTTTTGATTCCTAATAAGGAAAATATTTTTATTTTTCACTGCCCAGTTACAGATCAATGCTGGAATCCAAGGATTTAAACTCAACAGGTTCATAGTTTTAGAATTTAGAGTTGAGAGATCCAGCATCAAGCAGGTACTTTGACACGCCAAGTCCAAGCTGACCATTGATGACCCATTCGCACTAGTTCCATGTTATCCCACTTTCTCATCCATTGCCTACACATTACTGCGGCAAATTCACTTACAAACCCGCACAGCTTTGGGCTGTGGGGGGAATCTAGAGGAACCCCATACAGTCATAGGGAGAACAGCAAACACACTGACAGCAACCGTGGTCAGGGTTGAACCCACTGTAAGGCAGCAGCTTTACCAAGGGTGCCATTGTGCTACCCCAAACAGGTTTTCTCCGAGCAGCTGTGGAAATTATGCCATCAATTGCTGGGCTTTAATAGGTTTCTCTCAGCTACTTTTCATCTCACCTGATATCAATGGTTTCTACTTTCCCCCATGAGAGTACGAAGTCCAGTAATTTGCTGTTTGCCAAATCAATTCTAGGGTTCAAGATGTGAGACTCCAAGAGTACAAATGTGGATTAGATCATTTCAAGAATATGAAAATATGGATTTAAATTATAATGCTCTCAGTTCAAATTCCAAGTGTTTCATAAGGTAATTACATGTTAAATGTTCCATTAAATTGCCGAGAAGTAAAAGTGCAGAAACTTACCGCCCCGATAATTGTACTTTGGGTATTAAGATTCTTTTCCCCTTTGGATCAATTAGTCTGCACCTTTCCTTTTCAAAGCCCTGATTTAAATTTCAGTCATAAACTTTTGAAACTGGATTTTTAAATACATCAACTCAACTGAATTAATGGACATCCATTTGCCCTTGATTAAAGGATTTATTATTTGAATTGTTCACCTTTCTTTGCATGCCACATTTATAAATATATTTCTGGCAGAAATCGACTAGTAAACTTCTACTATCTAGTTCACCGGAGAGGGGATTTCAATATTTTTATTCTCTGCCATAGAACTGTGTGTAACTTTGGACACAAGTATTTCTTGCTTTAGCTCTGTGTTGAAGGATTTGTACACTGGAGAAGATGCAGAGATAGTTGGATACCACAAAGTGGAAGATATTTATATCATGTCTATAAGGGGGAAGGCAGAGAAGATTTAAAGATCATGAAGGGTGAATGTAGAGCAGAGTGAGATGTTGGAAAGGAAGTTGATGAAATGGAGGTTGTGAATGGGACAGGTGAGAATAGGTTTAAGATTTTAAAAAATCTAATTTGGTAACAATGGCCCATAATTTGTAGTCAACTTTGATCCACCAGCACCTGACCTAAATCATTGTATTTACCTTGTGTGTTCCGTAAGGTTGAAACTTGACGAAGGAAATTGAGTCCAGTACCTGGAATTAACTTTGTGCACCAAAAGAGCCTTCCATGACATAAAAGAGGATTGCAGAACAAGTACTTCATCTTAGGTAGACTCAAAATGCTGAAGTAACTCAGTGGGTCAAGCTGCATCTCTGGCGAGAAGGAATGGGTGATGTTTCAGTTCGAGACCCTTTTTCAGCTTCAGCAGAAGAAAGTACGTCATCTTTGTGCTCAACCAGCTGTCGAAGCTGTAACAAACGGTGGATCTTTCTGTCAGTAAAGAATATTAAAAAGTTATTACCAAGCATTAATGGTAATTACATTAATAAAAATGTAATAAACACAGAAACAAATCTACAATTCTTAGTTATTCAAATAAAAGTGTAAATATATTTACTCTATCTGCGGCCCCTCACAACCTTTTTTCTTCATATCAATGAAGTGTTTCCTGTTCAGGCTTAACTTGGAATATTTGAACAAATGCCAATCTTCAAGATCAAGATTCAAGATTCAAGATTCAATTTATTTGTCATTTGGACCCCTTGAGGTCCAAACGAAATGACGTTTCTGCAGCCATACATTACAACAAATAGACCCAAGACACAACATAATTTACATAAACATGTAAAAAAATGTCAAAAAAGGCCAAAAAAACTTATCTCTCCACTGCACTCCCCCCCCACACTGATGACAGAGTTAAAGTCAAAGCCCCCGGCTGGCAATGGCAATTGTCCCGCGGCCATTAAAGCCACGCCGGGTGTTGCAAGGTCGCACACCGGGTCTTGATGTTAGAGCCCCCGGCGTGCGCTCGCAGAGTCCCGCGGCCATTCCAAGCCGCGCGGGGCAGTGCTGTAAGGCCCCGCTCCAGGAGCTCTTCAACCCTGCAACTCGGGCGGGAGAAGTCGCCGTTGCGGGAGCCCTGAAAAGCGGTCTCCCTCCAGGGACCCGCGGGCTCCCGGTGCCGCCGTCCGCCAGACCCGCAGTTGCAGCCTCCGAATCTCCGGAGGTCGGGCCGCAGCAGCGCTCCATCACCGCTCCACCCGCTCTGGACTCGGCCAGCTCCGCGACGGTGAGGTGAGTAGTCGGCACCAGAGCCCCCGGTCTTCCTGTTGGAGGCCGCTCCTTGTTGCAGCCCCAACGACAATGGAGACCCGACAAAGAAAAGGTCGGGTCTCCCATGCAGGGAGAGATTTAAAAGTTACCCCCTCCCTCCCACTCCACCCCCACCCCCCCACACACATACCCCAACAAAAAATAACAAAAAACTACATAAAAACATAGACAAAAAATAATATAAACGCAGACGGGCTGCAGAGGCCGCTGCTGACGAGAGTTACTAACAATCTTAACCTAATGCTTGGTGCCAATGAATCAATTGTTTGACCAGAATGAAGAAACACCATCAAGCGAAGGCACAAAGTCCCGGAGTAACTCAGCAGGTCAGGCAGAATCTCTGGAGAACATGTGTAGGTGATGTTTCGGGCCGGGACCCTTCTTCAAACTGACAAATCTGGGACAACACTTCTAGCTTGCTCACACTGACACAAGAGATTGACAGCTGTCGCCATTTCCCAAATTCACTGGCTTGTCTGTCAGCACTCTAATACAATTTCAGCAAAATTTGCCCCATTAAAAATGTGACAAAACAAATATCAGCAGATCCACCTGATTCATAACTGAAAACTTTGAAGATTCTTCTGCACAAGGTTTCTGACTAGAAGCATGACCGAATGTACTGATTTGAATAACATTTGGGGACGTGTTGGTTAATATAAACAAACTGCTGGCAGAACTCAACAGGTCAGGTAGCAATTTGGGAGGGAAATTAACAACATTTTGAGTCCAGATCCTCCATCTGGACAGAAAGAGTAGATGAGAGATAACTTGCTTAAAGAGGTGGGACAAGAGCTGGCTGACTATTTGCCAGCTAGATCCAGGTGAGGAAGGCTTGATTGGAACATGGAGGCCGAGGGGAGAGAGAGAGGATGGTGGAGATAGTGACTGGGGTGTGATAAACAGAGACACCAAGGCTCTGCAGATTATGGAACCAGAACGAAAGGAAGAGCAAAGCAGGTAAGAGAGGGATGGCGGCAGATATGAACAGTAGGGAGGAGTGGGGTAGGGAATTTGGGGCCATGTGGCACGGGAGATAGCAGATCGAGTTGGTGGGGAGGAAGAAATTAGCTGCAGGGAGGGGTGGCGAGTTTGGAAGAAGGGGATGTGTGTGAGGTAATCAAAAGAGGGGGGGGTTACAGAGTGGGTTGGGTTACTTGAAATTGAGGTATTCAAAGTTCATGGCTTGGTTTTAGACTGCAAAGGCAGAATATGAAGTTGTTTTGTTTAGTTTAGTTAATTGTCACGCGTACCGAGATAAATTGCCAAGCATTTGCTGCGTGCCAACCAGTCAACGGAAATATTGTACATGATTCCAATTGAGCCATCCACAATGTACAGATACATGATAAAGGGAGTGACGTTTAGTTAAGCTAAAGTACGAAGTCCTAGTTTGCGTTTGGCTTCATTGTGGCAGTGGAGAAGCCAGAGGACAGACAGGTTGGTTTGGGAATGGGAAGAGGAATTAAAAATGGCTTTCAAATGGGAATGCTAGAAGGTCATTGCTGACAGGCTGCATGTGCTCAGCAAAGAGGCCACCTGATCTGTGCGTGGGTCTCACTGAGGTGGAGGGGGCCACAGTCGAAAGCACGCAATGCAATTGATGAAGTAGAGGATTTGCACGTGAATCTCCATCTCACCTGGAAGGGCTGTTGAGATTCCTGGGTAGAGTTGAGGGTGGACGTGTGGGGATAGGCATTACACCTCCTACGCTTGCAAGAGGAAGTGGCTGGGGAAGAGGAGGAATGGGTTCAGAAGGAGGCTTGAACCTGGATGTAACAGAAAAGAGTGGTTCCTGCAGACAAGGGTGCGGAGGGGAAGGTGTGACTAATAGAGAGTTCAGGTTGTAGTTGATGGCAATGTTGAAGAATGGGTGCACAGGCTGGTGTGGTGAAAGGTAAAGGGCCTGTCCCAATTTCATGACCTAATTCATGACCTCTGCCGAGTTTGCCCTTGACATACTCGCAGCAGGGTCGTCACAAGGTCGTAGGAGGTCGTAGAAGGTCATAGGAGGTCGTAAGAGATCGTAGGTAGGTCGTAGGTAGGTCGTGATGCTAGTCGTAGGTACTCGTGGCAGCAAGTAGATCGGGGCGTTTTTCTAGCCTAATGAAAAATGTCGACGAGTAAAAAAGGTCATGAATTAGGTCGTGAAAGTGGGACAGGCCCTTAAGGATCAACCCTTGTTCTGAATGTGAATCTCTGTCTTACTTGAAAGGGATGTTTCATATGAATACTAGTGGGATTGAGCAGCATTTTTCAACTTTGATAGAAAACTGGTGGGATTGGATCGACAGTTCATTATTCATCCTAACCAAGTTATTAGGAAAGAAAATCATACAGTATGTGCAATGAACAGCTAACGAGAGACAACCTGTTTATCAGCTCAATCTGAAGTTATTCCAATAGACTTTACAATGTCACAATAACTCATTTACGACGACAATTAAATTTAGCACCTTCATTTCTTTTCCAATTCCTTCACATAAATGTGGGTGTCAATATCCATCCCTATGGGCCACCCATGCACTTAGAATGGTGCTGGGTGTCTTCAGGGTTCAGCTACAAAACTACCACTTTGGTAAGTCCGGAAGCTCAAATAGACCAAACCAAGGTAGGATCACAGGCTTCCTTCCTCTGAAGGGCATTTGAACAATTCATAAGGTCATAAGGTCACAAGTGATAGGAGCAGAATTAGGCCATTTGGCCCATCAAGTCTGCTCTACCATTCAATCATGGCTGATCTATCTTTCCCTCCTAACCCAATTGTCCTGCCTTCTTCGCATAACCCCTGACACAAGTAATTCACTCAGTTTGTGGTTACCATCACCGATACCAGCTTTCCATTCCAGATTTATTTCATTACTCTAATTTAAATTCACCTGCTGCCATTGCGGAATTTGAACTCATCTCCAGATAAATAGTTGAGTCATTTTTATGCCAGAATCGTAGTTTCACCATGAAGGTATAAACTCTAATGTCTTTACTTCAACTAGTTTTTCTTTCTGACTTTCAAAGAACCGAAAGTTATATGTTATAAACAAAGTACTGTATTTAACAAATGTTTCTTTAAGCTTAATCATATCAATAGATGAAGAAGAAAATGTTTATTGATTCACGCCATTCTTGAAACTTTGCCAAAATCCCCTTTAGTTTCAATGGCAATACAGATCAATCTTGAAAGTGAATATTTGTATGTATTGGGCAAATTATCCAATATGTTATTTTGAAAGAAGCTGGCGGCTAATTGAATTAAATGAATTAAATTAATGCACTTATGAAGGCTACTTTCTAGTTAAGTGCTTAGGCTTTAAATGGGTGTATTTAAGAGAAGAATTAATTCAACTGAGTGCATTACCTAACTGCAGCAATGTGTTTGCTGTCAGTGTTAATAGTTCTCTTGTGGCCTCTTTGCCAATCGATAGATGTTGCTTCTGATTTGCTTCATTGTAGCTGCTATTTACACGGATGAGTCCATAATCCTGTTTTTATTTACCACATCGAGTTTCACACAGACAAGATTTAAAATAATGTGAGTTCTTATTCAGCAGGTGCTTAGGCACACAATGAACATGTCAGAATCAAATTTATTTGGGTATCTTCAAAAAAGCAACAGCAAGGTACTCAACATTAATTTTAGTCCACTAGCATTAAATTATTAGCAGATTATCCACAGTTTTGCTTCAATGCATTACAATTGTTTTATGTGCAGTTGAAATCATGATTTATTTATTGGTGTTTTATGATGTGGTTTTGCTGTTTTAATTTGCATTATTATCAGTTTAATTTAACTGTTTTGTTCAAAATGATAGCAATTAAAGTGACAGTCGCTGAAAGTAAGCATGCGGGTATAGCAGGCAGTGAGGAAAGCTAATGGCATGTTGGCCTTCATTGCGAGAGGATTTGAGTTTAGGAGCAAGGAGGTTCCACTGCAGTTGTACAATACCCTGGTGAGACCGCACCTGGAGTGTAGTGTGCAATTTTGTTCTCCTAATTTGAGAAAGGACATTATTGCTATTGAGGGAGTTCAGTGTAGGTTCACCATATTAATTCCCGGGATGGCGGGACTGACATATGATGAAAGAATGGGTCAACTGGACTTGTATTCACTGGAATTTAGAAGGTTGAGAGGGGATCTTATGGAAGCATATAAAATTCTGAGAGGATTGGACAGGGTAGATGCAGGAAAAATGTTCCCGATGTTGGGTGAGTCCAGAACCAGTGGTCACAGTTTAAGAATAATAGTTTATATGACATTTAAAGTGATATAGACAACATTTTATAGCGCACTGATGACTATGGCAATTTATTCAGTGACATCCGGAGTTGTCTACTTCCTGTGCATCAAGGAATGTGGCCAGGTAAGTGGCAACCAGATTGCACTTCAACACATTCATACTTTAGTTTAGTTTAGAGATATAGCGCAGAAACAGGCCACCGTGTCTGCGTCGACTAGCGATCCCCGTACACTAGCACAATCCTACAGACTAGGGACAATTTACAATTACCAAAGCAAAATTAACCTACAAACCTGCCATGCATCTTCGCGGTGTGGGAGCGTCCCCGAAACTGCAGCACCCGGGGAAAACACACACGGTCACAGAGAGAATGTACAAAGGCCGTATGGACAGCACCCGTTGTCAGGGTCGAACCCGGGTCTCTGGCACTGCTAGGCACAACTCTCCTGCTGAGCCCAACCTTTATTTTTTGTGGAAAACATAGGCTCATCTGCCATAGATAATTGTATCACATGGCCTTCTGTCGGGACCTTCAGCGTGCAACCTTGCTAAGGTTGATACAGCCCAAGTTGCCTTTATGTCTCCAATCACTGACATCATCTTATGCCATTGGAGATGTCTCTACCATTATTCCCTATTGCAGTATTTCTGTACAGATTATGACCATGTGGCTTGCCAATGAAGTCAGAGCCGACTTCTTTGAGGAAAACTCGATCCAAGGCAAAAGTCGACATAAACTGGCAGGGGGTGAGTACAAGCAGCTTCCATTAATATTCTGGCCGACTAAAATAAAGTAGAATCAAAGGTTAGGCTCCCTCCTAGGGACCAACGTCTTTAATATGTAGGGAGAAGAAAAATGTAGCCTATATCTACTTACCAACCTATTCACATCGTAATAGGTTCTAAAGCTCCCCCACTGGGTTGCCATTTGAAAGCTTCATGAAACAACAGCATTGCCGCTGTCGAAAACCAACCACATGGAATTTAAGATTAGTTTAGAGATACAGTGCATAAACAGGCCCTTCAGCCCACCGAGCCCGCACCGGCCGGTGATCATCCCATACACTAGCACTATCCTACATACCAGGAACAATTTACAATCTTTACCGAAGCCCTTTAACCCACAAATCTGCACGTCTTCGGAATGTGGGAGGAAACCGGAGCACCCAGGGAAAAGCCACACACGTCACAGGGAGAACGTACAAACTCCGTACAGACCGCACCCATAGTCAGGATCGAACACGGGCCTCTGGCGCTGTAAGGCAGCAACTCTACTGTTGCACTACCAAATTTTCAAGTAATTCCTATAAAATTGTCCCGTCCTCAGAAATACAATAAAAAAGAACACCTTATTTCTATAAACATTACCTCTTAACCACACGTAATAGGAGGAAACCACCTAATTTCAAATTTAAAAATGAGCACCAACTGCAAAAGGTAAGTTTGCAATTGTTTTCAATGTTGGCATCTGAATGTTTGACATTTTTCCCTTCACATGTTTCTGAGAAAATCATGCCAACACCATAAACCTGGAGGTAGAATTCAAGTTCTGAGTTGTGGTCATTTTCAGGAAGTACATACAGTCTGTGTCATACAGCGTGGAAACAGGTTATCGGGCCCAACTTCTTAATGCCAACTAAGCTGCCTACTTGAACTAGTCTCTTATGCATGAGCTTGGTTGATTTCCCTCTGAACGGTTCCTATCCATGTACCTGGCCAAAAGCCTTTTAGATGTTGTGATTGTATCCACCTCAACCACTGCCCCCAGCAACTCCACATACCAACAATCCTTTGTGTGAGAAAGTTGCCCCTCGGATCTCCTTTAAATCTTTCCGCTTTCATTTAATTCTCTGCCCTCTAGTTTTAGACTCCCCTACCCTAGGAAAAAAAAGGACTACAACCATTCACTTTACCTTTGTTCCTCATGGTTTTATAAACCTCTATAGGTTTTCGCTCAGGTTCCTGAGCTCTAGAGAAGAAGTTCCCAGCCTCTCCATTCTCTCTTTATGATTCACTCCCTCAGTCCGGTATCATTCTTGTAAATCTTATCTGCACCTTTTCCAAATTAATGGCACCCTTCTTGTAGCTTGCTGATTAGAACTGCACACAATACACTACATATGGTCTCAGGAATTTCTTGTAACATGACATCCCAACTCTTGCACTCACTGCCCTGACCAATGAAGGCTAGTGTGCCAAAGGCCCCCTCCACCATCCTGACTACCTGTGTCGTCACGTTCAGGGAATTTTGTAATTGTATTCTTAAGCCTGTTTGTTTGACAACACTCTCCAAAGCCCTGCCATTTACTGTATAAGTCCTTCCCTGGTTTGACATGAAAATGCAACACTTTGTAGTCCTCCAAGTTAAATTTAATCTGCCAGTCCTTCACCCACTTTGCCCAGTTGATTTAGATCCCGTTGCAATGTTGGATAATCTCTTTTACTGTTGACTATACCACTAATTTTGGTGTAATCTGCAAAGTTTACTAAACATGCCAACTACTCTGGCATCCAAATCATTCATATAAATGAAGAGGAAATTGGACCCAGCACCGATCGATGTGGCACACCGCTGGTCACAGGCCTTGAATCTAAAAAAACAACCTTCCACAACCACCCTCTGAAGAAGGGTTTCGGCCCGAAACGTTGCCTATTTCCTTCGCTCCATAGATGCTGCTGCACCCGCTGAGTTTCTCCAGCTTTTCTGTGTCACCCTCTGACTCCTATTGACAAACCAACTTTGTATCTAAATGGCTAATTCACTCTAGATCCCAAATCTATCTCTGAAAATCCCTCCCCAGTAACTTTTCCACCATTGAAATTAGGCTCGCCAGCCTGTAGTTCTCTGGCTTATCCTTGCAGCTCCTCGTGAATAAAAGCACAACATTAGCCAGTCATCCAGTACAAATATTTGTGCCAGAGCTCCAGCCATTTTTTCTCTGCCTTCCCACAATGTCCTGGGATGCTATTGGTGAGATAATAATAATAATAATAATATTTATTTATATAGCACTTTTAAACAAAATCACTTTGAACCAAAGTGCTTTACAGAGATTGATTAAACTAATTGAATAGATTAAATTTCAATAAATCCATACAAAATAAAAAAGAAAAAGAAAAAAAGGCACAGAACAGTACAAACGAGATACCAGTGATTGTTTCACCTTCATGCACTCTAACACCACACTAACTCCTCTTAGTAATAATAATATACTAGACTAAGTGGTCACACAGGAGGTCTGGTCCCCCAACACAACCCATTCCCCCAACGCAATATTCCACCACTCACAAATAGCCCCCAACTGCGCAGGCGCGGCTCATTTCCCCTCATCCCAGGCACTCTCTCCCCTCCTCTTCACCCTCCCTCTTCTTTCCCCTGTCCTCTTCTCCTTGCCCAATCCCTCCCTCACCTCCCCCTCCTTTCCCCCTATCCCCCCTCCTCCACCACTCTACCTCATCACCTCCCCACTTTCCCCTCCCTACCCCTCCTATCCATCAATCCTTCCAGTCTCCTTCCTCACCTCCTCAACTTTCACCTTCTCCCTCCCTACCCCCTCCACTCCCTCAATGCCCCCATCCTCCATCCTCACCTCCACAGGATCTCGAGGTTGCTGCTCCTCTGACCGGAGGTTGCCTTGACTGGAGGTTGCCTTGGCCAGAGACCACGCTGACCGGATTCCTCACCGACCGGAAACCGAGCTGGGCAACGCCGGGCAGAGACAGATACCGGACAAAGCCAATCAGTGCGGCGATGACTGACAGTAGAGACCAATCTGCGCATGTGTGTTTTTAAAGATTTTTAAGCCTTAATAACTTTTAAAATATACCACCGATTGGAACAAAAGTTGCTGCACATGCAGCACAGGAGAATGTTGAGTAAGGTGACGAAAAATCGTTACTCTATCCTGTGCCGTTTTTACGCAAATGTAAAAACAATGCAAACCGGAAGATAACAAGAGAGTTTTAGTTATGTATAGATGTCTTCAAATTTTTCTTCTGTGAATCCCTTAGCTTCTGGTTCTGGTTGATTACTGCACAAACACGTCATAAGTGGTTATCTTGCGCAGGTCTTCCTTGACCTTCCCCCCTGGTAATTGCAGAGACGAAAATTGCACTAATACTCCACAAATACATTAGGACCCCCTCTACAAATGCATTAGGACCCCCTTGCTCATAAACACAAATCAATTTGCAATGAAGGCCAACATGCCATTAGCTTTCATCACTGCCTATTGTACCTGCATGTTTACTTTCAGTGACTGATTTACAAGCACAACCAGGTCTTGTTGCACTAACCCCCTTTTCCTAATCTGACACAATTCCAATAATAATCTGCCTTCCTGTTCTTTCCACCAAAGTGGATAACCACACATTTATCCACATTATACTGTATCTGCCATGCATCTGCCCATTCACCCAACCTATCCAAGTCACCCTACAGCCTCATAGCATCCTCATCGCAGCCCACACCGCCACCCAGCTTTGTGTCACCCGCAAACTTGGAGATGTCACACTTGATTCCCTCGTCTTAATCGTTAATATATATTGTCAATAACTGGGGTCCCAGCACCAAGCCTTGCAGCACCCCACTAGTCACTGCCTGCCTTTCTGCAAAGGACACATTAATTCCTACTCTTTGCTTCCTGTCTGCCAACCAGTTCTCTATCTATTTCATACCCTACCCCCAATACCATGTGCTCTTTTTGCACACTAATCTCTTGTGTGTGACCTTGTCAAAGGCATTTTGAAAGTCCAGATACACCACATTCACTGGCTTTCCCTTATCCATTCTACTTGTTACATCCTCAAAAAATTCCAGAAGATTAGTCAAGCATGATTTCCCCTTCATAAATCCATGCTGACTTTGACCGATCCTGTCACTGCTTTCCAAATGTGATGCTATAACATCTTTAACAATGAATTCAAGCATCTTCCCCAATACAGATGTAAGGCTAATGCCCCTGTCCCACTTAGGAAACCTGAACGGAAACCTCTGGAGTCTTTGCGCCCCACCCAAGGTTTCCGTGCGGTTCCCGGAGGTTTTTGTCAGTCTCCCTAATGGTCGAAAATGGTTTCCGCTTCTTCTATGTTCCGGCGATTATTTCAAAAAATTCAAAAACCGGCCGCGACTAAAACTAGGTTGCCGTTTTAAAAATCGGTAATTTTGTAGTCGAAGCCGGTTGCGATGCTAGTTGAAGGTGGTTGCCGGAGGTTGCAGGTGGTTACCGGAGGTTGCAGGTAGTGGAAGACAAGACCTTCAACTAGCAAGCAGGATTCTACTGATGCAGTGGCCTCTTCTTGATTTGTAGTCCCAGCAGTTAGACCAGGGATGCACCAACAGTGGCCTCCAAATCTAGCTGCCTCTGGGAATTACTGAGTAGCATCAAGTCATCTGGAGCTGATCTCACTTTAGGTTCAAAAATGTTGTAGTAATTAACTAAGCTACAGAGAGGTTGAGCAGGTTTGGACTCTATTGCTTGGAGCGCAGGAGGTTGAGGGGTAAACTTATAGAGGTGTCCTAAATCAAGAGAGGAATAGATCGGGTAGACACCCAGAGCCTCTTGCCCAGAGTAGGGGAATCGAGAACCAGAGAACATGGGTTTAAGATGAGGCGGGAACGATTTAATAGGAACCTGAGGGGTAACGTTTTCACACAAAGGGTGGTGGGTGTATTGAACGAGTTGCCATGGGAGGTAGTTGGCGCAGGTTCAATAGCAACGTTTCAGAAACATTTAGACAGGTACATGGATAGGTCAGGTTTATAGGGAAATGGGCCAAACACAGGCAGGTGGGACATGTTGGTATGTGTGGGTAAGTTGGGCCAAATGGCCTCTTTCCACACTGTGAGACTGTGACGCTAACTCAATGGAGGCAGGAAATCTGACCTTGATGCCTTCCCAGAGAGTATTGACTTTAACGTTATAAAATTTGGGAGAGAGAGAGAGAGATGGATGTGCACTATCGCCGTGCCTTTAACGTTCCTTTCCAAATGCTCCCAAGCATATTTCAACCAATAAAGTACTTCTGAAGCATTATTACTGTTGTAGTGCAGGAAACACCTGGTTTTGGCATTGTTTGTATTTGCAAATGTTAACCTTGAGAAATTGGCACATTTGAGAAGACTGAAAAGCTCACTGAAACTGGCAAGCTGTCAACTGTGAACCTGTGAAACAAAAAGGCTTCAGTTCCATTCTGGATTCCTGTTCCATTGCTAAAAGTAGTCACATCACCACCCGTGACGTTTTATTCAGTAACTGAAAATATAATGAATCACTGCCAGGATGGTCCTATTATAGTTGGGTGGCTTTGTTTAGTGAATGAGGCATCAAGCAACAGCTCATTTAAGTTGCCCCATCTTTAGCACTATGAAGGACAGTAATCTACAGAAACACTACTTTAAAAACTCTACCGACATTTGAAATTCTGTTCATTAGTAGCATCATTAATCAACTTCTGCCACCCACACAGTGCTTTGTTTCGACACATGCAAAGCTATTGCCTCAATGCTACCAACACACCATTTACTGGACTGTAATTTTCTTCCACAGGGTTCTGACATGATGACACAACTGCAAACGAATGCATTGAAAGAAATGTCCCAGGGTGGAGACTTTTATTTTCCAGGCGTACATAACTGAACAGTCTCTACATTGTCTACCTCTGCAGAGCAATTAATGAAACGTCTTGAGCGATGGCTTTCCAACCACCCCCACACGACGATACTTCCCCCTCAGTTCCCTGAGCACCAGCACAGCTAGAATTCCCAGCACTGGATTGGATACAAGTGTTCCTAACCTTAGGAAGTAATATGATATTAGCATATTATCCCAGCGTGACTGTGCCTAAAGGAAGCAAAACACCAGGTGTGCAGATTTTTTAAGTTTTCTATGCATTCCTTTTACTTACATTGAGGAAGCTGAATCCATGATTAGGAAATATTCAGCATCTGCAAAAGTTACGTTTTTTTAGTGTAGTTTAGAGATACAGTGCAAAAACAGGCCCTTTGGCCCACTGAGTCCATGCCGACCAGCGATCATCGCACACTAACACTATCCTACACGCACTGGGGACAATTTACATACCAAGCCAATTAGCCGACAAACCTGTACATCTCGGACTATATTTCTTAAGGGGTTGGACAGGCTAGATGCAGGAAGATTGTTCCCGATGTTGGGGAAGTCCAGGACAAGGGGTCACAGTTTAAGGATAAGGGGGAAATCCTTTAAAACCGAGATGAGAAAAACATTTTTCACACAGAGAGTGGTGAATCTGTGGAATTCTCTGCCACAGAGGGTAGTTGAGGCCCTGTTCATTGGCTATATTTAAGAGGGAGTTAGATGTGGCCCTTGCGGCTAAAGGTATCAGGGGGTATGGAGAGAAGGCAGGTACGGGATATTGAGTTGGATGATCAGCCATGATCATATTGAATGGCGGTGCAGGCTCGAAGGGCCGAATGGCCTACTCCTGCACCTATTGTCTATGTTTCTATGTTTCTATCTTTGGAGTGTGGGAGGAAACTGGAGATCCTGGAGAAAACCCATGAGGTCACGAGGTAGAACGCACAAACTCGGTACGGACAGCACCTGTAGTCAGGATCGAACCCAGGTCTCTGGCGCTGTAAGGCAGCAACTCTGCAGCTGCGTCACCGTGCTGTCTACACAAGCATATTCTATCAACTTGCTGCCGATGTTAAGGGTAGGAACGCTTGGTAGCTTTTGTTACCTTTCCCCCACAGATACTGCTCAGCCCAATGTTTCCTCCAGAAGAGAGATTATTACTATTATCGAACGTATTTATTTTTCAAAATCTATGACTTTTCTGATATCAAATCACTCCATGACAGAAATGTATAATGCCGTCGGATGTTGAACATACAATGGCACATTGCCACAGCAAGTAACGCATGTCTCCAAAGACTCAGCTTCACTCGTACCCTCTGTGTGGAGTTTGCTTGCACATATAAAGATCATATTTCTTTCTACGTCCTGAAGATGTGCAGATCGACAGGTTAAATGTTTCTTCCATGTGGCTGCTAGTATTGTTGGGTGGTAGGAGAATCCAAGAGGAGCGGGTGGGTTACTGGGGAATAAATAATTTTTGCTGCAAATGATTCGAGAACCAGCATCGAATTGAAGGGTGAATTATTTTCCTTTAACATCGTAAAAAATATGATAGCTACTCTTTGCAGTTGTCTACAATAATACACTTATTTTTCTATTTAATAGGTTTTCAAATACTTTTGTAAATCTTGAGTCACTCTACAAACATACCCACCAACAAAGTAGACCAAAGATAGATACAAAGTGCTGGAGTAACTCAGTGGGACAGGCAGAATTTCTGGAGAGAAGGAATGTGTGACGTTTCAAGCTGAGACCCTTCTTCAGGCTGGGTCTGAAGAATCTGAGTCTGATTTTTTTGGAGAATATTGAGTCTAAGGATTCATCTCCACCTGAAATGTCACCCAATTCTTTTCTCCAGAGATGCTGTCTGTTCCGCTGAGTTACTCCAGCACTTTGTGTTTATCTTCAGTTTAGACCCGCATTTGCAATTCCTCCTACACGAAGAAGTAGGCCAGTCAGCACCTCAAATCTTCAGCACCGTTTCTAAAGGCTGTGGCTGATCCAATCATGATTTTAACTAGGATTATATATATTCCCTGATTAGAAAAGCTGAAAGTCTGTCCAATTACAGCACCTACTTTTTTTGGTTACACACAACAAGACTAATATTCTTCCATGAGTAACTCACTCCTGACACTCCAAAGCCTTTCCACTCTGTACATGTCAGGATAGTGACAGAATGCTCTCCTGGATGAGTTTAACTCCAACGACGCTCAAGGGGATTAACATTATCCAGAACATTATCCAGAACAAAGCAGCCAGCTTGATTGTTACCTCACTCTCCAGTCGACATATTCATTCCTTCCACATTCCATGCACCATCCACAAAATGCATGGCATGGCAGCTTATTTACACCTTCCAATTACCCAGTTACTACGACCAAGAAATGCAAGGGCAGGGGGTGGTGAGGAACTCAATCATCAACAAGTGTATCACTTCCTCATCATTGCTGGATTTGAATCCAAAAGCTGCTGTCTGTGAACATTGAGCAAGTACCTTCTCCAGAAGGATGGCCACAGGTCTGGAAGGCTCCTCTGAGGCACTTAGGGATAAGCAAGAAATGGACCTTATCATGACTCCAGGTTCCAAAAAATGAATTGAAAAACTATTCCTTGTCTAACTCTCAACTGTGCTACAGTGGTTTTGCAGTCATTTCCATTTAACAACATTGACACATGATTTCTCTTGATAGTCTATTACCAAGAAGGACCGGAGATGAACAATTATTTTAATTATTTGTTCGGCACGGACTTGTAGGGCCGAGATGGCCTGTTTCCGTGCTGTAATTGTTATATGGTTATATGGTTAATGTATTGCAGGTTCCTTAGGGTAGGGAAAGAATCATTCTGCTATTGCTACATACTGGGAAGATTATGTTTTGGGCCAGTCTTAGCTGCATTAAACCAACGGCCACATTGCCTGCAGTCATACACTATTTGTGCTCAGGTATGAGTTCCTTAATATGGCACCAATGGCCTTTGCAGACATGCTCTGAGACAAGTTGTCAAGATAGTAAGAAAATAAACAATCAATGGGAACAACATAAGCATATGAAAGGAAACTTGAGGACGATGACACCACTGATGACCTTGCAGTGCCAGAGACCAGGGTTCGATCCTGACTATGGGTGCTGTCTGTACGGAGTTTTTGCGTTCTCTCTGTGATCGCGTGGGTTTTCTCCGAGATCATCCCTCCCACACTCCAAAGACGTGGGTGTATGTAGGCTAATTGGCTTGGTGTATGTGTAAAATTGTCCCTGGTGTGTGCAGGATAGGGCGGGGATCACTGGTCATTGCGGACGGTGGGCCAAAGGGCCTGTTTCCTTGCTGTATCTCTTTAGTTCAAAGTTCCTGGACTAAACCTCACCAGCCACTGGAAAAACGTGGTGCTAAACTGCAAAATAAGTGAACTGATTTACACACTCTCTGGTCTTGTACAAGTTCTTTAATATGTGTGAAACTGTCTGAATTATAAAGCCACTTCCAAGGACACAGGAACGCTGGAATCGTGATAAGAAATATCCTGCTGGAAGATCTCAGGGAGCTATGCAGCATCTGTGGAGGGAGATGAACAGATGACATTTTGAGTCAAGAGACTTGGAAGTCCGACAAAGGATCAGGAGACAGGAAAGGTTGAACTGCTCCTCCAGTGCTTTGTTTCGTGCTACAGAAAGTTGACTACAATCAACTCGTTGGTTCCACATGATAGCTCTCCACACAAATTCTTTACTATGTGCCACGGAAAGAGATCAATTGTTTTGGAAAATGCCAAATGATAAACCACAATGGGTGGTGAAAATATATTTTATTTTTCAGCTTTATTAAAATGAATTAAAATATATTTTAATATCGTAATCAGGTTCTCACTCCTGTCAAGGGCATTATATGTTATGAGGATGCCAAACTCGAACTGCCTATGACATGCTAACAGTGCAAGTTGAACAAATAACTCGTATAATCAACATTATTTTTTAAAATCTTTCCTTTATTAAGAACATGAACTAATTCATTATATCACTTTCCAGCTCGTCAATTTGCTGCAAAGCAAATAAGATTATCTCGGCCTCATGCCATGACACAAATGGTACAGATTTGTCATTGGCCTCGTTCTCAAAGCAGCATCCTTATAAGTACGAGACCTTTTGTACTGGTTCACCTCCTTCCTATGCAAAACATTATCATTACAACAGAATAAGACAAATGGCATCGTTCTCACTAGACATTAGTAATCAGATTTGAGCGGCCATTGCTATACATACTACTTGCTGCTAGTTAAATTAATTAATGTTCAACCAACACATTTTATAAACTTCCTTTTATGTACTGAAAATGAATTAAACCCTATTTTCAATGCTCTATAATAATACCCATGATTGTTTGTAGCAGCAGACAGGAAATTAATCTTTAATTCATAAAGGCTCTGGACAAAATTGTATTGTTTGCAACCCGATTGCCAGACTTGTTTTAAGGATTTTTCTCAACTGTTGTGGTACAAGTAAAATGAGAGCAAAGGTGTGCATTCCCATGTGTTAAGTTACCTGTTCACTTCAATTGTCCACAACTGGACAGGCTGGGTTAATATCAATCCCACTACTTCATGTCCATATCAATATTTTCAGTATTCTTGTATCCACAGAGCTGGCTAGCAAGGTAGTTCTGCACTGCAGTTTTCTCTGTTAATTAACATGAGGATGTGTTTGAGGCAAAATAAGTTCCACAGATGGTTGCTGGAAGTAATTGTAATCTTGTAAAAATACTACTGGGATATGGTAAATAAATTACAGATTTCACAGCTAATGCATGATCCAAAGGTCTGGCACAATTAATAATTGTTGGCTTTGTTTTTTAATGTCCACTTATAAAATAAAATCTTGAAATAAATGCATTCTCCAGAGGAAAACCTTCCAGAGCGACTCTTTGGCTATCTTCAATTGATGCAGATCCTGTGATCTGGGTATAAAGGACAAAAAGGAAAGAAATTGCATTGGCATTTATTAATGTTTGAATTCAAAGTTGGCTTGGAGAGGGGTAGTCATGGAGGAATGTTCTTCAGAGGTGAAGCCAATGGCCAGTGGAGTGCCGCAAGAATGGTGTTGGGCCCGCTGCCATTTGTTATATACAAGAAAATATAGATCGGTTGGGAAGGAATGGGAGGGTTATGGTCTGAGTGCAGGTAGATGGGACTAGGGGAAAATAAGTGTTCGGCACGGACTTGAATGGCCAAGATGGCCTGTTTTACGTGCTGTAATTGTTATATGGTTATATGTTATATGAATGGCAAATGAAATTTAACTCTGACAAAGTGAGGTGTTGCATTTTGATGTCAAACCAGAACAGGACTTACAAAGTAAATGCCAGAGCCCTGGAGAGTGTTGAAGAACAGAGAGTTCTCTGATTGTAGGTTTCCTCGCCACAGCTATTAATAAGGCTAGCACATCATGATGCAACTGTATAGGTCATTGGTGTGACTACGCTTTGACTGGGTGCAGTTCTGGTCGCCCAGTCAAAGCGTAGGAAGGATGTCAGTAAATCCAAAAGGAAGCAGAAGGAAGCAGAAGGGATTCACCAGGATTGTACCTATACTTGTGGGCTTGAGTTAAAGAGGGAGGTTGGATAACCATATAACCATATAACCATATAACAATTACAGCACGGAAACAGGCCATCTCGACCCTTCTAGTCCGTGCCGAACACATAATCTCCCCTAGTCCCATATACCTGCGCTCAGACCATAACCCTCCATTCCCTTCCCATCCATATAACTATCCAATTTATTTTTAAATGATAAAAACGAACCTGCCTCCACCACCTTCACTGGAAGCTCATTCCACACAGCCACCACTCTCTGAGTAAAGAAGTTCCCCCTCATGTTACCCCTAAACTTCAGTCCCTTAATTCTCATGTCATGTCCCCTTGTTTGAATCTTCCCTACTCTCAGTGGGAAAAGCTTTTCCACGTCAACTCTGTCTATCCCTCTCATCATTTTAAAAACCTCTATCAAGTCCCCCCTTAACCTTCTGCGCTCCAAAGAATAAAGCCCTAACTTGTTAACTTGATAAGCTGTGATTGTGTTTTTTTTTTTGCAATGAGGTTGTGGGGTGGCCATATGGAGGTGTACAAGATCACGAGTGACATGGGTAAAGTGAACACTCCTAGTGTAGAGGATTTTAAAACTAGGGCATAGGCTTAAGGTGAGAAGGGAGAGGTTTATGAAGGACCTCAGGGGCAAGTTTTTCACGTTAGGGTAGTCTGCATCTGGAATGGGCATGCACAAGATGGGCTGAAGCACCTACATATTTATGTGCTGCACAGCAATATTTCTTTAAGACTGAAGTCCCTGTCCCACTTGGGCGACCTCCACCGCAACCTCTGGCGACCTTAAGCGACTTTTTTTTTTAAATCAAGGTTGCGGTGACCTACGACCTTCTAGGACTATGTGCACGTCTTCCTACGACTATGTTGAAGACCTCCCTCCACTATGTAGAAGACCGCCTTCGACCTCCTTTGACTATGTTGAAGACTGGCTTCGACCATGTACGTTTTACTCGAGGATGATCTCTGGCAAATTGGTCCGTGAATGAACACGACCCCCTTCCACCTCAGAGGACCACACCGAAAACCAACAACGACCAGTGTCGAGTGTCTACAGCTCAAATGATCACTTGATAAAATGATGTCATGTCTGCATTTTTTTCTCACTAAAAAATGCCTCCCAGGTTTTTTTTTTAAATCACTCTGAACCATGCAAGCAAGGAAGGAACTAGTTTGGAGGATGTTAGTAAAAATACTACTGCTGCTGTTTGCAGTAGCCCTTTTGCTTCAGCAGCCTTTTAAGAAAGGCAGAAGGGGAAGAGCAAGGGTGAAGAGGAAGCACAAGAAGAGGTCTCAATGGGTGAATGGAGACGATGTGATGGACTGTCCCAGTACACCAGATGACTGGAAGAGAGTGGCGCTGGGCTTTGACAAAAGATGGAACTTTAAGCACACACGTGGGGCAGTGGATGGCAAGCATGCCATTCTTGTCCCTGTCCCTGTACCCCTCATTTTCCTTTTCATACAGGATGGCATTCTGCTGGAACCATTCCTCAAGGTCCCCCTCCTGGTGAAGGTGTAGGGCACAACCTTCCTCCAGCCCTCCCTCACCACCAATGCGGCATCTGCCTCTGATGCTGTGTCAGACACAGGAGAAAGGGCTGCGTTGCTGCCTTCAAATGAGGCAGTGAAGGATGGAGTGGTGGTGGGGACATATACTACCACCCTGGTCTCCTCCTCTAGGGGTCTCTCATGCAGGGCTACCTCCTCCTGCACTATCACCTCCTGTGGCATCACCTCCTGCCACTCCTCCTCCTGGGTGGGCAACACCTGCATGGCAGCTTTTTTTGAGTGTTGTGCCCTGCCCCTGCGCTGCTGCCTAAAACATAAGTCTCCTCTCCAAAAAATTCTCCAGCTATGAATGAACATGCCTTGGAGTGACAGAGGTTTTTTCAACCCAGAGCTATTACCTTTGACTACCTTGGCCCACCTCCGACTACCTACGACTAGCATCACGACCTACTACGACCAGCTTCGACTAGGCCTACGACTAAAAAAATATCGATTGTTCCCACGGCGACCTATTTTTAGTCGCGGTCAATTTTTAACATTTTGAAAAATACGCCGTGACCTAGCTGAAGCCTCGACTACGCGGAGACCTTTCTCAACCATGAAGGAGAGTGACGAAGACCTCCTACGGCCTTGTGGCGACCTTGCCGCGACTATGGGTCGCGGGCAAACTCGCCAGAGGTCGCGGTGGAGGTCGCCCAAGTGGGACAGAGGCTTGACTTTATCACTGTGATTTAAGGATTGCACACTGAATGCCAATCACAATTCTTAACATAAAAAATGATGCACGATTAAAATCCCATTTATAACCACATTTATTGAATTAAAGAAAGCTGGCAAAATAATTAAAAAAAACATATAAGTATAAACTCCTTTAAGTATGAAGTTCATTGTTAGAGTTGTTTATCAATTTAGTAAGTACCTTAGAGATTGAAGTAAGACACAAAATGCTGGAGTAACTCAGCAGGTCAGGCAGCATCTCTGGGTAAAATGAATAGGTGACTCTTTGAGTCAAAACCTTTCCTCAGACTCTTTCGACCCGAAACCTCACATTCAATTTCTCCAGTGATGCCGTCTGCCCGCTGAGTTACTCCAGCATTTTGTGACTATCTTCAGTGTAAATCAGCATCTGCAGTTCCTTACTACATTGGAAATTGAAGTCATTGATTTTGGAAAACAAATGTAGCATGCAGCCACTTCTATCGTGCATTTAATCCATTATGAATCAATTTTTACACTATTGTTCGCTATAAAAAATCCAAAATTGAGACAAAGATTCAGTGTTAGGAAAACTACACAAAATAGTCAATACAAGCAGAATTTATGTTGCAGAAATGTACTGAACATTCAGAAATACAAATAGCAGCGGTGTGAAAATATGTTCAAAATCCCCAAATCCTGTGATTTCAAAGGATTGATGTATTAACTTTTATAAATGTTAGTGATATCCTAGGATGGAAAAAGAAGGCTAATTTGGTATTCTGTCTGAAATATATTCTGTCTGTAACATAATATCAAATAGTCTCGGTAGCTATTTGGCAAATGCCGGGACTTTGGGAATGATAGAGTACGGCAGCATTACAGTTACTGGGCTGGTGGTCCAGAGACCTGGACTAGAGGTCCTGGGATCCACAACAACACATGGGCCTCTTATATATGAATAATTTAACAATCAGGAGTTTCTTCAAAAAATGTATAACTCTTGATGCTAATGGAGACCATGAATCTCCTGACTAGTGAAGAAAGTCCAAATGGTTCATTGCTGCCCTGCAGGGAAGAAATTTTCTCTTATTCCTTCACGGACTGTAGAAAACAGTGAAGTGGCTACATTTATTCTCCATCACTGTGAATAGAGGCATTTAAAAGTCAACCAAATTGGTTAGTCTGGAGACACATAGGTCAAACCAGATTTATTAGACCTGTGATGGATTAGTTAACCAGATTGGCTTTTTAAAAAAATGTAGCAGTTATATTAATAGATTTAATAGGAATCCGAGGGGTAACTTTTTCACACAAAGGGAGTCAGCTGTTGTACTAGTTGTGCCACTGCACTGCCCCTGAGACTTTTGTATTTACTTGATGCTAGTCCAGTAACTTAACTGATCAGCTACTCTTCTGTTATCATCCAACCAGGTCGATATGTAGTTTTAGGTCCACAGCAAATTGTTTAACTCTGACTCGTTCTCTTAAATGTCTCAGTAAAACATTCATCAAATAGATGAACCATGAACACCAAGAACATAAGAAAATGAAAATAATGGCACAAAATGCTGGTCTTGTCAACAATGCTGACATCCGATGAGAGAACGAAAAGGAAAACTTTACATGCCTGTTATTCACTTGTGTTCATCAATAAATCACTATTTGTCTTTCAGAGGAGAACTGATTAGCTTGCTGAACATCGTCAGAAGGAATTAAATCAACTTTCAACATTCATAAGTCCATGTGATAGGAGCCGAATTAGGCCATTCGGCCCATCAAGTCTACTCCGCCATTCAATAATGGTTGATCTATCCTTCCCTCTCAACCCCAATCTCTTGCCTTCGCCCCATAACCCCTGACTGCCTTACTAATCGAGAATCTATCATTCTCCGCCTTAAAAATATCCATTGACTTGACTTCCGCAGCCGTCTGTGGCAATGAATTCCACAGATTCACCACTCTCTGACTAAAGAAATTCCTCAGTTGCAGATGTGAGGTTAAGAACAGTGTGCATCCGAATGACCCCCACTTGTACATTAGAAAAACAATCAATTTTAGAATTTCTGACGAAGGTGTACACCCAAGTTAATAGGTTTGTGAAGGAATGAACTGCAGATGCTGGTTTAAATCTAAGATAGATACAAAATGCTGCAGGTACTCAGCAGGACACGCAGCATCTCTGGGGAGAAGGAATTGGGTGATGTTTCGGGTTGAGACCCTTCTTCAGACTAGTTAGGGATAAGGACTAGTTAGACCCAGTCTGAAGAAGGGTCTCGACCCAAATGTCACCCATTCCTTCTCTCCAGAGATGCTGCCTATCCTGCCAAGTTACACCAGGATCTTGTGTCTATCTTCAAGTGAATAGATTATTAGAGTTGGAAGCATGCCTCCCACTCTAAACCTCTTGAGCCAACAGTCCACAATGAAGGTTGCACATGAGGAAAATGCTTCAGATTTTAAGTTGACCACAGGTCTTCTGATTAGCTGGTGACACATTGACATTCATATTAAAGACAAGTTGCAACTATCATTCTTTCACAATGATTTCAATATGTTTTATCGTGACTGGAAGGATTCTAATTCCATTTCGATCCTTAACATTGACCGGACAACAAGGAAGAAATTGGCGTTCCTATTATTTGCATGATATACTGCATCAATGCTTATATGTGGGAATGTGGGAGAGAGAATCAAGAACATTTGAGGTCTTGGCTTATTATTGTCACGTAAACCGAATTTGGAAAAAAGTCTCTTGTGTGATCCAGTCAAATCGTGCTGTAAACAATTAAAACAGGAAGTGCAAAGAGAAAAATACCAGAGTGCAGTGTATAGTTTTACAATGTTATAGCACCACAGTTTACAGAGAGATTGCAGATGGAAATAAGTGCAATGACCACAATGGGTTAGGTTGTGAGATCAGGAATACACCCTTAGCTTATGTGAGGGCCGTTCATTCATTTGATAACAGTGGAGCAGCTGTTCCTGTTTCTGGTGGTACACATTTTCAAGCTTTTGAATCAGGAACAGAGCCCCCTCGTCCTCACCTGTCACTCCATCAGCTGTTGCAAACAGCACATCAACTCCAACATTTTCAGCACCTCCAACGGGATCACCCCACTAGCCACATCTTCCCATCTTCACCCCTTGCCGCTTTCCGCAGAGATTGTTTCCACCACAACACCCTGGTTAACTCATCCCTTCCCACCCAAACCACTCCCTGCCCAGGTACTTTTCCCTGCAACCGTAGGAGATGTAACACCTGTCCCTATACCTCTTCCCTCGACTCCATCCGAGGACCCCAACAGTCCTTTCAGGTGAGGCAGAGGTTAACTTGCACTTCCTCCAACTTCACCTACTGTGTTCGCTGTTCCAGGTGTGGACTCCTATATATCGGCGAGACAAAGCACAGGCTCAGCGGTCGTTTATGGAATACCTAAACCTACAAGATCTCCCGGTTGCTAAACACTTTAACTCCTCCTCCCATTCCTGTACTCACCTTTCTGTCCAGGGCCTCCTTCACTGACAGAGTGAGGCCCAACACAAATTGGAGGCACAGTACCTCATATTTCGCTTGGGCAGCTTACAACCTAGCGGTTTGAATATCGACTTTGCTAACTTCAAGTAACTCTTGCTCTCTCTCTCGCTCCCTCCCCATCCTAGTTCCATGACCAGTCCGACTGTCCTCCTGATTTTAGCATACAAAAATTTGATCTTTGTATGCTAATTACTGTCACCTTTACTACATTTCCTAATCTGCATACCCTTTGATGTCTCGTTTTCACTCCTAAATCTTCAATTTCTCTGAGTCTCCCTCTCTCCTGACTCTCAGTCCGAGGAAGGACCTTGACCCGAAACGTCACCCGTTCCTTCTATCCCGAGATGGTGCTCGTTCCGCTGAGTTACTCCAGCATTTTGTGTCTATCTTTGAATCTTCTGTCTGACAGGAGAGGAGAGAAAAGGAAATGGGTGTAAATGGTCGTTGATTATGTTGGCTGCTTTCCCGAGGTATAGATTAAGTCGATAGGAGAGGGGATGGTTTGTGTAATGGACTGGGCTACATCCACAACTCTGAAATTTCTTGCAGTCTTGCCAAACCAAGCTGACATGCATTCTGATAGCATGTTTTCTACAGCACATCTGTAGAAATTGGTTAGAGTCATTGGAGACATGCCAAATGCCCTTCGGTTTCTGAGGAAGTAAAGGTGTTACTGTGCTTTCTTGGCTGTGGCTTCAATGTGGTTGGTCCAGAGCAAATTATTTGTGATACTTCCACCTAAGAATTTGAATCTCTCAACCATCTTAACTTGGGCACCATTGAAGCCGACTGGGGTATATACGCCACCATCGTTCCTGAAATCAATAACCAGCTCATTGGTCTTGTGGCGCAGTGGCAGAGTTGCCGCTTTGCAGCGCCAGAGACCTGGTTTCGATCCTGACTGCGGGTGCTATCTGTACAGAAGAAGAAACTGTACATCATGTACTATTAGAAACATAGAAACATAGAAAATAGGTGCAGGAGTAGGCCATTCGACCCTTCGAGCCTGCACCGCCATTCAATATGATCATGGCTGATCATCCATGTATCCTGTATCCTGTACATGCCTTCTCTCCATACCCCCTGATCCCTTTAGCCACAAGGGCCACATCTAACTCCCTCTTAAATATAACCAATGAACTGGCCTCAACTACCTTCTGTGGCAGAGAATTCCACAGATTCACCACTCTCTGTGTAAAAAATTATTTTCTCATCTCGGTCCTAAAAGATTTGCCCCTTATCCTTAAACTGTGACCCCTTGTTCTGGACTTCCCCAACATCAGGAATAATCTTCCTGCATCTAGCCTGTCCAACCCCTTAACAATTAAAAAGGATGTATGATAATTAGGAAACTTGAAGGTTGATCTAGGGTGCCACCGGTATTTTCAAGGATCAGTTTTATAACCTGTTGTTTAGAAACTGGCCACTGTACTCTACCATGAGAGATTCAACTCTCAACTTCCAAAAGACTTTCAATCATTTCGTAGATAAAAGGCCTGCTTGTTGAACAATACATTTGACTTGCCTCTCTAAATGTAGTCCCCCCAAAAATGAAGAAGCTTTATGAAACAGAAAGCAATCAATTAACAACTTGGCTGTAGACAGTGGTCCATCATCTGATGCAATATTTGAGTAAAAATAAAAAATAAACAATCACATGACAAACTATTTCTAAAATGCCTGCATGATTAAAAAATATATGATTAATTATCCTTGTTCATCAACTTGGTCCCTGACCATGTTCCTTTGCCTGGTCTGTGACATCTATGTCAGTCTTCAGCTGTTGCTAAGTTGATAAGTAGTTATTTACTGGCAATGCAAATGGTCGTGTGAGGCAGCTGAATTGATAGGTAGTTGTTCATTGCCATTGCATGAAGCTACAGATGATTGTAAGGGGCAGAGGCAGCTCGGGGTCTTGAATGCCCCGTTATGCACTACACCTTGGCTGCTTACTGCTGCAATCTGGGATAACTTGTTCTGCTGGACGTGTAGCAGAGTCCAAATGCTGTCAATTGGTGAATGGATTGAAACTCGCCCTGGGGCAAAGCTTCTGCAATCTTACTGGAGTATATCATGACATCCTCAAAGCCCCATCCAACAGTGGAATCCAGTTCCATGGTGTCAGTGATTTAGGCTGGAAGATCAAAAGCCAGAGCACTTGCGAAGTGGATGACCAGTCTGTGCTGCAATGAAACCTGATATGTCACCCGGCAGACATTGCAATATGGTAGGGTCTACAAATGTTGTCATCTCTTCCATGGTAGAGAGAGGTGAATGGTATCCTATGTATAGCATTGTTACAATCCCTGCCATCAGTGGCGCTCCAGATCTGCCAACTGTTGTGCGCGGGACTCGAAAGTCTGTTTGGGGGGAGGGAGGGTGAGTAAACTACAGGTTTTTCATTGTTGTCATGGAGGGATTTCCTCTTACAATAAGCTTATGGTGTAGAGGAAATCCCATGGCGGCAGCCATGAATGATCTGTATGTATGTCTGTGTAAAACGGCCCTTGTTACAAGGCTTATCCATGATCACAGCTTTTGAGTTAAGTCAATAGAAAAACTATAGGGAACAAGATGCTAATTTCCTAGTGTGAAAATGACCGAAACTTTTTAATACTGAAGATATGAAAGTGAATTAGGTATTATTAAAGGTTTATTTTATGCTTTGTCTGATGGGATAAATTACAGGTTTGATTTTTAAAATCTCAAAATTTTGTAACATTTCTACTATGTAGACTTTAATGCAGACTTGACAATGCAATAATCTCATAAATTCATAAATTCTAGGAGCAGAATTGGGCCATTTGGCCCATCAAATTGACGCCATTCAATCCTGGGAGATCTATCTTTCCCTCTCAATTTCAGTCTCCTGCCTTCTTCCCGTAAATCTGACACTCTTACTAATCAAGAATGTCAATCCACCTTACAAATATTAATTGACGGCCTCCGCAGCCTTCTGTAGCAATGAATTCCACAGATTCACCACCCTCTGATGAAATAAATTCCTCTTCATCTCCTCTCTAAAGTTATGTCCTTTCATTTTGAGGCTATGTCCTACATAGTGAGACTCTCCCACTAGTGGGAACATCCTCCCCACATTCACTCTACCTTGGCTTTCTCCACTGTATCTCCTTATTATCTATGGTCTGTTCCATTCTAATCCCTTCCAAGTGCTATGCAGGATTTCTGGCAAATGACCCAGCAGCTGCTTTTCTTCTAGCCTGGGTATAAAACTGAATGGACTGAAAGGAAGAAAGAAACAAAAAGAAATGTCCTTTAAAAGGAAATAATCTCTGAACTAAATTCACATTTGCAATGCTCCCTGTCTACTGTTATTTTCATTCTATGTAAAAAATGTTGGTAACAATTATTTTCTCAGATAATGACCAGACCTCACTCTTGCAGTGAGTTTAATGGAGAATTAATGAGCAAATGCTGTTGGAGATGGCAAAGGTGTTGGAGGATTATATGCTGTTGAAGGAGTTGGAGGATTATATGCCACCTCCAATGGGATCCCACTACTTGCCACATCTTCCCATCTCCCCCACTTTCTGCTTTCTGCAGAGACCTTCCCTCCGCAACTCCCTGGTCAACTCATCTCTTCCCACCCTAACCACCCCCTCCCCAGGTACTTTCCCCTGCAACCACAGGAGATGTAACACCTGTCCCTTTACCTCCCCCCTCGACTCCATCCAAGGACCCCAAGTCTTTTCAGGTGAGGCAGAGGTTCACTTGCACCTCCTCTAACCTTATCTACTGTATCCGCTGTTCCAGGTGTCAACTTCTGTACATCGGTGAGACCAAGCGCAGGCTCGGCGATCATTTCCCTGAACACCTCTGCTCAGTCTGCCTAAATCTACCTGATCTCCTGGTTGCTTAGCACTTTAAGCTTGTGGACAAGCTTTTCCCTTTGAGAATAGGGAAGATTCAAACAAGAGGACATGACTTCAGAATTAAGGGACAGAAGTTTAGGGGTAATATGAGGGGGAACTTCTTTACTCAGAGAGTGGTAGCGGTGTGGAATGAGCTTCCAGTGGAAGTGGTGGAGGCAGGTTCATTGGTATCATTTAAAAATAAATTGGATAGGCATATGGATGAGAAGGGAATAGAGGGTTATGGTATGAGTGCAGGCAGGTGGGACTAAGGGGAAAAAAAATTTGTTCGGCACGGACTTGTAGGGCCGAGATGGCCTGTTTCCGTGCTGTAATTGTTATATGGTTATATGGTTATATGGTTATATGGTTAACTCCCCCTCCTATTCCAAATCTGACCTTTCTGTCCTTCGGGCCTTCTCCATTGTCAGAGTGAGGCCCAGCGCAGATTGGAGGAACAGCACCTCATATTTTGCTTGGGTAGCTTACACCCCAGCAGTATGAACATTGACTTCTCTAACGTCAAATAGCCCTTGCTTTCCCTCTCTCTCTATCCCCTCCCCTTTCCCATTTCTCCCACCAGTCTTACTGTCTCCGACCATTCCATATCTGTCCTGCCCACTTCCCAGACATCAGTCTGAAGCAGGGTCTCGACCGGAAACATCACCCATTCCTTATCTCCAGAGATGCTACCTGTCCCGCTGAGTTACTCCAGCATTTTGTATCAACAGTAAATGTTTGATAAGTTAGGGGATATAAATTCACTGTTGGAAAATGTGAATAAGTTCATTAGTCATAGGAGCCGAATTAGGTCATTCAATCATGGTTGATCTGTCTTTCCCTCACAACCCCATTCTCCTGCCTTTTCCCTATAACCCTTGACAGCCTTACCCATCAAGAATCTGTCAATCTGTGCCTTAAAGTTACCAAATGACTAAACCTCCACAGCCATCTGTGCCAATAAATTCCACAGATTCACTATCTGCCTATAGAATTTCCTCCTCATCTCCTTTCTTAAAGTACATCCTTTTATTCTGAGGCTATATCCTCTGAAGCTAGACTCTCCCACTAGTGGAAATATCTTCTTTGCATCCACTAGGCCTTTCACTAGCATTGGGGACGGCCACTATGGCGCAGCGACAGAGTTGCTGCCTTACAGCGTTTGTAGCGCTGGGTTTGATTCCGACTACAGGTGGTGTCTGTACGGAGTTTGTACGTTCTCCCCGTGAATGCGTGGGTATTCTCTGAGATCTTCGGTTTCCTCCCACACCCGAAAAACGTACAGGTTTATAGGTTAATTGGTTTGCTGTATGTGTAAAAAATGTCCCTAGTGTGTGTAGATAGTGTTAATGTGTGGGGAACGCTGGTCGGCGCAGACTCAGTGGGCTGAAGGGCCTGTTTCCATGCTGTATCTCTAAGCTAAATTAAAATGCATTTTTACAGAATTCTCACAAACTGCTGAGAAAACTCAGCCGGTCAAGTATCATCAACTATACTCAAGACTGGAGCACAGGTGATGTATAGACTCAAAGACTCTTCATTGCAAGTTGGACAGGTTGGGAAATGTTATTGTTCAAAGGGAGGGAACGTGGGGAGAGGCAGAAGAAGGTAAAGAAAAGTAAAAGAAAACAGCTACCACACAAAGGAAAAGAGAAGGAGCAGAGGTCAGGGAACAGATAATGAAACAAAGAGTGGGAAAAAATGGGATGGAAGATATCCCTGGGATCTGGACTTCACTGGCAAAAGTAGCAAAATAATTGTACTCTGAATAACTTCTTATCAAATCATAGAATTACTAACATTTGGTGATTGATAATTTAGAAGTCGTCCTAATGGCCTGCTAATTTTGAGAATAAATAAGTAAAACAAATTTCATTATCTGGCTGTAAATTAAAAGTTACATGCATAACTTAAAGGAAATATTCATTTGCTCTTTTTTGATTAATTAAGATAATTTGGGAAGATTTTTCATGCAATCAAAATAGTTTTTATTTTTTTGTCTCATGGGACGTAAATTCTCAGCAATGAGCCGCAGAAAGAGGACGTCATTCTTTCATCAGAAGCAATCAGATGCAGTAAAATATCTGGGAGATGGGGGGGTGAATGTGAAGTCCCTTGGACCGTGAATACAATAGCCACACGCCAATCGAGAGGTCAGGTTGGTTCACTGTATCATGTAAAACAATGTTTCACTCTGATGTATTATGTAGAAAGAACTGTTCACTGCGAAACCATCAGTCATTCAGTCTCTGCTGAGGCATTGCGATAATCTGGACTGTGTCAGTAGTCGTCATAAGCAACTACTTTTATAATATTAACCATATTAATACTTGAATACTTCAAAAGGGGTTGAGCGAAGGGGTCATTGAAAGAGAACATTTAGATGACATAGACAGTGCACATTAATGAGCAGCGGCAGGAAACTGAATCATCTCATCTAGTCGCCTACAGATTGTTAGCTAGTGATCATTGCTGTCAGAATAACTAACTTGGCAGGCCAACACCCTGTGGCCCAAATACACCAGAGAGACATTCAATGCTGCATTAAACTCAAATCAGTTTCAGGCATCCAAGGCAACCATTAAAAAGAGATATGCAACCACAGCTGTGCTAATGAAACATCTAATGGCTACTTTAGGTCATCACGGGAAAGATGGAGCACAGGTAGCAGCACGGTGGAGTAGCGGTAGAGTTGTTGTCTTACCGCGCCAGAAACTCAGGTTTGATTCCGACTACTGGTGCTGTCTGTACAGAGATTGTACATTCTCCCAATGACCACGTGGGTTTTCCGGGTGCTCCGGTTTCCTCCCACACTCCAAAGAAGTAGAGGTTTGTAGGTTAATTGGCTTCGGTAAAAAGTGTAAATTTACCCTTGTGTGTCGGATAGTGCTAGTGTAAGGGCCACAGACACGGTGGCTGAAGGGCCTGTTTCCATGCTATACAGTATCTTTAAACTAAACAAAACTAAACTAAAAGGTCTGCTCCATTCAAGTTTTGTTGATATCGATATAGCCATGTAATGGATATAAGAAAATAAAAATCAAGAGCAGTAGTAGGCCATCTGGCCATTCAAGCCTGCACTGCCATTCATTGAGATCGTGGCTAATCTTCTACCTCAGCACAATATTCCAGTACTATCCACATATCAGTCTATTCCCTTAATGCCCAAACATCTATTGATCTCTGCTTTTTATGAATACAATGACTGTCTCCAGTGGAACATCCTATGGGTTCACTGCCCCTAAGTGAAGAAATCTCTCCTGGTTTCCCCTGAATTTCAGAACAACTCTGCCCCCACAAGAAAATGCAAAACGTTGTAGATGTAACCTTGTCCATCACACAGATCAGACACTCCGCCATCGACTCCATCTACACTTTACATTGCATTGGAAAAGCAACCAACATAATCAAAGACTTGTCCTACCCCAGTCATTCAAGTCAAGTTCATTCCTTCCTCTTCCTGCTCCCATTGGGCAATAGGTAGAAAGCTTGAAAGCGCACACCACCAGACTCAGGAACAGCTTCTTCCCCTCTGTTATTGGGCTTCTGAATGGTCCTTTCATAAGCTAGGGTACTGTCCAATTCATCTCTGCCCCATTGCAGACATTGTCTGATGTACTGCAATGCTGAGAACTACGCTCTCCATTCTGTTTCTTCCCTCTTGCTCTATTTATTTATATTTGAATTTGACAATTGTATTTATGTATAGTATTATCTGATCGGATTGAATAGCATGCAAAGCAAAGCTTTTTATTGCACCATGGCACACATGACAATACTAAACCTAAACCTAAAATCTCCTTACTGGTGTATTCTCACGGTCCTAATGCAATTACAGTTAGATGAATTATATCATTTGAGCATGATGGCCTCATGCAATAAAGGCCAACAAACCATTTAATCTTCTAACTGCTTGCTGGACTTGCAAAATCAAGTTTGAGTGATTCATATACAAGGCCACCCATTTCACACTGAACACCAATATCTTTTAATCTCTCGCCATTTCAAAGATATTCAATTTTTCATTTTTTATATTAAACTGGATGACCTAACATATTTTAATATAATTTTCCATCTTACATGTCCATGCCATGCATCTAACCTGTTAATAACCCCCTTACTCTACTCCTCATGCCGACAGTGCCACCTAGCTTTGTATTGTAAATATTGTAAATAAATCTGGATCTATTGCACTTGATCCTCTCGTCCAAATCATTGACGTGAATTGTAAATAGGTGAGGCCCCAGCACCAATTCCTACAGCTCATAGCCTCCCAATCTAATAATGATCCGTTTATTCGTACATTCGTTAACCACATGTCAATCCACAACAATATACTCTTAATTGATCTAATTTTTAATAGCTCTTGAATGATTCTGAATGCCAGATATATTCAAAAACATTGAAATTCCCTAACAGATTTGATAACCAGTGAGCCTGACATCAGTGTTGGGTATGATACTGGAGGGGGTTACAAGATACAGGATCAACCAGCATTTGGATTGATAATGATTGATTAGGGATAGTCCACTTGGAACTGTGCATGGAAATCACATCTCACTAATCTGTGAAGAGTTTTTTGAAGAGGTGACCAAGAGGATTGATGAGGGCAGTGTGATGAACATTGTCAAAGTGGACCTTAGCAAGGCCTTGGACAAGATCCCCCATGGTAGACTAGTCTGGAAGGTTAGATTGCATGGGATCTATGGAGAGCTAGTTAATTGGTTACAAAATTGGCTTGATGGTTGAAGCAGAGGGTAAAGGTGGAATTCTGGAGGCCTGTCGATAGTGATGTGTTACAAACCCATCGTTGTTTAAATGAATTGGAGATTGCACACGACATGGTTAGTAAATTTGTAGATTGCATTAAGTAGGAGATATCACAGATAGTGAAACAGGTCATTGAACATTACAACGGGATTTGACCAACTAGGTAACTGACCCGACGAATGGCAAATGGCATTCAATTCAGTTCAGTGCGAAGTGTTATATTTTGGTAAGTCAAGAAAGGGGTAGAACTTCCACAGTAAATGGGAGGGCCCTGGAAAATGAGGGGTCTAGGAGTACATATCACAGATAGAGTCAGTTATTAAAGATGGGATAGCAGCACATTTGGAAAGTGGTGAAATCATTGGACAAAGTCAGCATGGATTTACGAAAGGTAAATCATGTCTGACGAATCTTATAGAATTTTTCGAGGATGTAACTAGTAGCGTGGATAGGGGAGAACCAGTGGATGTGGTGTATCTGGACTTCCAGAAGGCTTTCGACAAGGTCCCACATAAAAAATTAGTATACAAACTTAAAGCACAAGGCATTGGGGGTTCAGTATTGATGTGGATAGAGAACTGGCTGGCAAACAGGAAGCAAAGAGTAGGAGTAAACGGGTCCTTTTCACAATGGCAGGCAGTGACTAGTGGGGTACCCCAAGGCTCAGTACTGGGACCCCAGCTATTTACAATATATATTAATGATCTGGATGAGGGAATTGAAGGCAATATCTCCAAGTTTGCGGATGACACTAAGCTGGGGGGCAGTGTTAGCTGTGAGGAGGATGCTAGGAGACTGCAGGGTGACTTGGATAGGCTGGGTGAGTGGGCAAATGTTTGGCAGATGCAGTATAATGTGGATAAATGTGAGGTTATCCATTTTGGTGGCAAAAACAGGAAAGCAGACTATTATCTAAATGGTGGCCGATTGGGAAAGGGGGAGATGCAGCGAGACCTGGGTGTCATGGTACACCATTCATTGAAGGTAGGCATGCAGGTGCAGCAGGCAGTAAAGAAAGCGAATGGTATGTTAGCTTTCATTGCAAAAGGATTTGAGTATAGGAGCAGAGAGGTTCTACTGCAGTTGTACAGGGTCTTGGTGAGACCACACCTGGAGTATTGCGTACAGTTTTGGTCTCCAAATTTGAGGAAGGACATTATTGCCATAGACGGAGCGCAGAGACGGTTGACCAGACGGAGTCCTGGGATGTCAGGACTGTCTTATGAAGAAAGACTGGATAGACTTGGTTTATACTCTCTATAATTTAGAAGATTGAGAGGGGATCTTATAGAAACTTACAAAATTCTTAAGGGGTTGGACAGGCTAGATGCAGGAAGATTGTTCCCGATGTTGGGGAAGTCCAGGACAAGAGGTCACAGCTTAAGGATAAGGGGGAAATACTTTAAAACCGAGATGAGAAGAACTTTTTTCAGCAGAGAGTGGTGAATCTCTGGAACTCTCTGCCACAGAGGGTAGTTGAGGCCAGTTCATTGGCTATATTTAAGAGGGAGTTAGATGTGGCCCTTGTGGCTAAGGGGATCAGGGGGTATGGAGAAAAGGCAGGTACGGGATACTGAGTTGGATGATCAGCCATGATCATATTGAATGGCGGTGCAGGCTCGAAGGGCCGAATGGCCTACTCCTGCACCTAATTTCTATGTTTCTATGTTTCTATGTTTCTACATATGCATAATTCCTTGAAGATGGTATTATAAATAGAGAGATGAATAGATTTTTGAATTGCTGGCATGCATCAATCAGGCCACTGAGTACAGCAGTTGAGATGTTGTACAAGATGCATTTTGAGAATTGTACAGTATATCGTTTCTTTCACCCAGCTATAGGAGAGAGTGCAGAGTAGATTTACGAGTATGTTGCCGGGATGAGGGCCTGAGTTATAAAGAGATGTTGGGTGGGGTGGAACTTTATTTTTTGGAACGTGGGAGACTGAGTGACATTATGGAGTCTCTTAAGGCCACGAATGGCGTAGGTAAGGTGAATGCACACTTTTTCTCAGGAAGGGGAATTAAAAACTAGAGGGCATACATTTAAAGTGAGAGCGGAAAGATTTAAAAGGGACCTGATGGTTAACTACTTCACACAGAGGGTGTTGAGTATATGGAACACGCTGCAAGTGTAAGTGCAATATTAACAATATTTCAAAAACAGGTACATGGACAGGAAAGCTTTAAAAGGAGAATGGTCCAATGTAGGACAATTGGAATAGCTTAGAGCGTCATGATGGTTGGGCCAATGGACCTGTTTCTACGTATATGACTCTATGACTAACTCTACGACTGCCAACTAAACCTAAGGGTATGGTTCAGGCAAGATACAAAAGACTGCAGATGCTGAAATCTGAAGCAAAAGCAAACAGCTGGAGGAACTAAGTGTGTCAGACAACTGCAGGGGAAAGTGGACAGTCAATATTTTGGGTTGAGACCTTTCATCTGGATTGAAAGAGTAGAGGGGAGATGGCCAGTATAAAGAGATAAAGGGTTGCATGGAGCAAGAATTGCAGGCAATAAGCAGATCTAGGTGAGATGGGGTTGTTTGGCAGATGGAATCAGCTGGAGGAAGAAAGGGGTGGAGTTGGCATCATAGGCTGGGCGATAGGCGGATACAACAATAGTTTACCCAGCTGTCAAAGGTTTTTAAAGCAATTTCATGGCGTCACTTGCTGGCCTTCCCCAATCTTTAGATTTTACTTTAGAGATACAGCACGGGAACAGGCCCTTCGGCCCATTGAGTACACACCGACCAATGATCCCCATACACTAGCACTTTCCTACACACTAGGGACAATTTACAATTTTACCGAAGCCAATTAACCTACATGTCTTTGATGTGTGGGAGGAAAATGGAGCACCTGGAGAAAACCCATGCGATCACAGGGTGAACGTTCAAACTCCATGCAGATAGCAACCATAGTCAGAATTAAACACGGAGCTCTGGTGCAGTAACTCTACTGCTGCACCGGTGGGCCACCCTCATTAGCACTATCTTGCTAAAACACTGAAGGGTCTTTTTGTTTTGAGCCAGCTGGTTTGCATAGCACTGACATTGCCCACAAATAAAGGTTGAATGATACCATACAATTATACTATGGCAAAAACAGGAAAGCAGACTATTATCTCAATGGTGGCCGACTAGGAAAAGGGGAGATGCAGCGAGACCTGGGTGTCATGGTACACCAGTCATTGAAAGTAGGCATGCAGGTGCAGCAGGCAGTGAAGAAAGCGAATGGTATAGAAACATAGTAGGCATGCAGGTGCAGCAGGCAGTGAAGAAAGCAAATGGTATGTTAGCTTTCATAGCAAAAGGATTTGAGTATAGGAGCAGGGAGGTTCTACTGCAGTTGTACAGGGTCTTGGTGAGACCACATCTGGAGTATTGCGTACAGTTTTGGTCTCCAAATCTGAGGAGGGACATTATTGCCATAGAGGGAGTGCAGAGAAGGTTCACCAGACTGATTCCTGGGATGTCAGGACTGTCATATGAAGAAAGACTGGATAGACTTGGTTTATACTCTCTAGAATTTAGGAGATTGAGAGGGGATCTTATAGAAACTTACAAAATTCTTAAGGGGTTGGACAGGCTAGATGCAGGAAGATTGCTCCCGATGTTGGGGAAGTCCAGGACAAGGGGTCACAGCTTAAGGATAAGGGGGAAATCCTTTAAAACCGAGATGAGAAGAACTTTTTCACACAGAGAGTGGTGAATCTCTGGAACTCTCTGCCACAGAGGGTAGTTGAGGCCTGTTCATTGGCTATATTTAAGAGGGAGTTAGATGTGGCCCTTGTGGCTAAGGGGGTCAGGGGGTTTGGAGAGAAGGCAGGTACGGGATACTGAGTTGGATGATCAGCCATGATCATATTGAATGGCGATGCAGGCTCGAAGGGCCGAATGGCCTACTCCTGCACCTAATTTCTATGTTTCTATGTTTCTATACATCCTAATTAAATTGCTTGTGTCTGTTAAACTCTACACCCTATACAATCTGGGTTATGCTTTTACACTTTTCTATGTGGAATCCAATATCAATTAGAGGGATGTTGCTCTTGCAATAATTCTCAGTGAAGCAAACGTTGGACAATAGTAATGATAATTACATTTCCATCTGACTCCCCAAATTAGATCTCCGATTTGGCACAATTAGTACCAATTTGCCAATGTCACTCAAACAGTCTTGGGGATAAAAAGCCGATCAAATCAGGCAATACATAATGATGTTCTTCTTGGATGACAGCTACAGCACACTGTCAGGCTGGCGCAGAAGGGATCGTGCAATCTTACAAGAGTGGAAATGTTAGAATCTGACACTGGAGAAGATGTGGCAGCCTGCTGCTGATTCAGACACAGTTATATTCATTTCCTAAAGCATATTCAGCTGGCATTATGCATTTTAAAAATAAGGGTTTAAATCACTTTTTTTAATCCATCCAGGATATAAAAATCAAATACTAGCTTTAAGGGAAGCAGGGCAAAAGAGATATGCAGGGCATGTATTTTACACATACGGTGGGTGGCATTTAAAATATTTTTGGATAGGCATGTGGATATGGGTTATGTGCAGGTAGATAAATGATGGTTTTGGCATCATGTTCAGCACAGACATTGTGCTGCAAAGTACCTGTTCTTGTGCTATACTGTTCTATGTGCTAGGAGAATGAGTTAAATGCTAAGAAAAATCGAAGTGTTGGAGGAACTCAGTGGGTCAGGCAGCATCTGGGGAGGGAATGGATAGATGATGTTTCGAGTCGGGATTCTTCTTCAGAATTACACTATCAGTCTGAAGAAGGGACCCAACCTGAAAGGTCATCTGCCTGCTCCCTCTCCAGTTGCTGCCCGACACGCTGAGTTCCTCCAGCACTTTGTATTTTGCTCATGATTGTGGCATCTGCAGCTTCTCATGTCTCTGGTTAAATGCTAACATGTTTTTTAATTTTATTCTTGCATATGTTATTTGCAAGGATAATTCATATATAATATATATATATATATGTTTGTGCACAAGAGAAAGGCAATGGGATGGGTTGAGAGAGAAAAAGAGAGAGAGATAAAAAGGGTGAGAGTATAGAAAGATAGATATTGAAAATCATCATTCATTTAAAATGTAATATTTAGCTTTAATAGGTCACTTTTGTTTCTTTTGTAGTGCTGACAGCCTTTTTAATGACACCAGTCATTTGTAACAGTGCCATTAAAATAATTAGAATAACGTGATTAGCATCCTCAATGCTCATTATGTCTCAAAACTGGGATGACAAAACATGATTTAATCCACAAAACCCCTTTGCTGAGAGAGTGTATTAATTGAGAATATCAGCTGTGGACCTATCCTTTCATCCGCAACAATTTGTTCCAAACAATGTGAATAAAAGCATTTCCTTTCTACTAATTAGATCTCAAAAGGGCAAAACTTTGTACATTATCGTAAGATTTACTTGGGTGCCAACCGGGAAAGCAATATAAACTGACAAATAATTTCATAATTAGTGAAATTTAAAAGCACATTTGAGCCCGTGTCATGCAAGAGCAATTACTTACGCAGAGTTTGAAGGAACACAACCAAAACTGCAGGAAGACCCATTATTAATTAATCTAAAGTGCAAGAAATAATTAGAAAACACTGCAAGCCATAAGCATGGAGGTTGTGTTAAATTGTCGTTTGTATGAGCATGGATACAGAGAATAAACGCTTCGATGAATTCGCCTTTAAAGAGGGTGCAAGATGGGAGGTGACAAGGAGAAGTTTTGGAGTTTTATGAGGTAAACAGAGACTCAGATTAAGGTTTGTGTTTACATTGGATGTGATGAGGCCAGGGCAGATGTGGACAGATTTAATGAATGTGGAATTAAGGCATCCTAAGTAAGGATGGCTGGAGTCTCCAGATCAAAGTGGGGAGGACTAATGCCCCTGTCCCACTTAGGAAACCTGAACGGAAACCTCTGGAGACTTTGCGCCCCACCCAAGGTTTCTGTGCGGTTCCTGGAGGTTGCAGGTGGTTGCCAGAGGTTGCAGATAGTGGAAGCAGTGAGTGAGACTGACAAAAACCTCCTGGAAACTCCGGGAAACGCACGGAAACCTTGGGTGGGGCGCAAAGGCTCCAGAGGTTTCCGTTCAGGTTTCCCAAGTGGGACAGGGGCATAAGTATGGAGAGTCAGTAGGGCAGAAAGGAATGGAACCAGATGAAGCCAGGTGGACTAGGCCATAGACAAGAACTACTGGGCCAAGATATCATGGGCGAAATGTTGTGGCCAAACAAGGTAGTAAGCTGCAGCCCACCCTGAGAAGAAATTGATTTCAAATTTTGAAGAGAACCATTTCTGTGCCGTGGTAGAGCAGAAATCTAATGAAAGGTATTTAAACCTGAGTAAAATAACTATGAAAGTGTGGAAGCAACTTAATAACTAAAGTAAAACAGGATGTTGAAGATGGGTTGGCTATTTGCATAGATGGAGGGATCAAGATGTGATTTTCGAAGAGATATAGTAGTGAACCTGAGCTGGTCCTAGGAGACTGGGGCTGAAAGAGAAAAATATTAACCCTGGTGAACACTAATTAGGGAAGTTGGCTGGTCAAGAGTTTGGTGGGAATTAGGGAGTTGGAGTAATGGGTAGAGAGACAAATACGAGCATTGCATTGACAGCAATAGTAGATGATAGAACCTGCATCATTTCATCTATCTGCTACAACAGTAGTTGCACTGCTTTACCCCACTTTCATAACAGCAGTTTTGGATGCTCCAATGTTGAATGCATGTTAACTGTGGTAATATGAGTACTCAATGTTGAGACTATAGATTTGATTCATCTTCTCTAAACCAGTGCTACTTTTATTCAGTCTCACCTGGCCTCAACGCTACCATGACATTTCCTTTGTTCTTTCCACCACCTCTTTCCCACCCTCTTATTTCATTTCTGACCTTATCACATTTCTAATGAAAGGTCTTTGACCTGAAACACTAACTTCCTCTCATCCTCCACAACTGCCTACTGATTAATTCCAGCAATATCTGGCTTTATTTTGTAGTTCCCTATGATTCCTTGTCCACTACCTTCTGCTTTTGGATGAAGCCTCTTGCTGAATATATTTCCTTTGTTTGATTCACAAATATGGAATTATCTGATTTTTCATAAATAGTTGTTTTTAGAATTCAAATCTTTGAAAATTCTCATGCAGTGTAAACATTTCCATAAAATAATATTAAGAAAAAAGCTGTCATGTTACTTGCTTTATGCCCAATTCAATTATGCAAAAAGCTCAAAGCTATGAATGTGAAATTAGTTGGCAAGTTCAAAAAGGTTGCAATAAAAATTCAGTTTATAATTGCTTTTCTAACCTTGCACTCAATGCTCATGGACTAATTGTGTAAGTGTGGTTGGAACATTTGTAGAGGATGGTATAAGAGATTGTAACCAGATCTTGTCGGGGCAGGAAATCCCACAGTGAGCTCAGTTGGTTGAACATTTTTCCTGCAGTCTTGTACTGGGACACACACTGAATGTGACAGCTAGTAAACGGCCTAGAGAGGACTAGGGGGCAGCTGAAACCTCAAGTGAAAGGCCAACAGAAATAGGTTTTCAGCAAGAAATGGAATGACTATGAACTAGGATGACATGAACGAGAATGATCCCTTGGATAGAGTGGATGTGGAGATGATGTTTCCGCTAGTGGGAATGTCTAGGACTGGAGGTCATAGCCTCAGAATTAAATGATGTTCTCCTAGGAAGAATTCCCAGGTCACAGTGCCGGGAAGTTATTGGTTGGGTTACCCATTGATAATGGTATATGTTATTGACACTTTAAGTGTCTTGCTGGCCCTAACGTCTTCTTGGCCCAATCTCCTCAGCCCCAACTTGAATTGGCCCATCGTTTCCACAGCAACCATATTAACTGGTCCAAACTATGCTTCTTACCCGAAGATTCATCAAATTTGCCGTCTCTGCAACAGCAGCAGGACCGCTGATGTTTAATAAGTAAACCCATGCCCAAACACTGTGACAACTGCCAAAGTCTTGTCTACAACATTACAAAATATAATACCTTTCAGTGATTTTTATTATTTCTAAGTATTAGTAAGAGGTGTCCCATTGATGTTTTTCCAGCATTGGCTGGCGTTTTCATATCATTGTTTTTTGGCACTGTAGTTTTCCTTTATCACAGCCGGTGTTTCTGCTGTCATTTCTTCTCTGCGAGCGATAATTGTCTCATCTGAGGCCCTTAGCGATTGGGAGAGTTGAACACGCTAGGGCTCTATTCCATGGAATTCAGGAGGCTGAGGGGTGATCTTATGGATGGGTATATGATCATGAGGTGTAGATATCACATACACATATTTGCAGTCATACAATTTTCAATATAAAATATATGTAAATGGTAGAAAGGTCTTGGACAGTCAGGAAGTGAGTCAGCAGGATACGCTCTCTCTGACCTGATTTAGAGACTACAGTAGACTATAGACAATAGACAATAGGTGCAGGAGTAAGCCATTTGGCCCTTCGAGCCAGCACCGCCATTCAATGTGATCATGGCTGATCATCCCCAATCTGTACCCCATTCCTGCCTCCTCTCCATATCCCCTGACTTCGCTATTTTTAAGAACCCTATCTAGCTCTTTCTTGAAAGCATCCAGAGAACCCGCCTCCATGCCCTCGGAGGCAGAGAATTCCACAGACTCACCACTCTCTGTGAGAAAAAGTGTTTCCACGTCTCCGTTCTAAATGGCTTACTCCTTATTCTTAAGACAGACAGACAGAGAAAGACAGACAGAGAAACAAAGACAAGAAAAATTAGAAGAAGAGAAAGAGAGACAGATAGATATGTGGACAAAAAGATGTTGAAACAGAGACAGAGGCGGGAAGGTAGACGAGGAGAAAGAAAGACAGAGGCAAAGAGAAAGGAAGCTGGAGTCAGAGGTGAGCAGAAGTGATGAAATGTGTAGGAAGGAACTGCAGATGCTGGTTTAAACCAGAGATAGACACTAAAAGCTGGAGTAACTCAATGGGACAGGCAGCATCTCTGGAGAAAGGAATGGGTGACGTTTCGGGTCAAGACCCTTCTTCAGAGAGAGAGAAAGACATGGATGAAGACAAGCAGAATCAGGTAGAAAGTAGTAAAGAACATCAGCCCGAGACCGTCATTGAGACAAAACTTGGACGCAAGCAGAATGGCAGACAGGAGTGAGAGCAGAGAAGGAGATTATAAGATTTCCCACCATAAGTGTAGGTAACCTCACTTTATACTTTGCCTGCTTACTAAAATAATTCACAATACTGCAACTTCAATTCCAAAGAACTGGAGGAACTCATTGGGTCAGGCAGCATCTGGGGAGCGAATAGACAGGTGACATTTGGGCCAGGACCCTTCTTCAGACTGATAGCTGTAGGTGGAATAAAGTTGGAAAAGAGAGGTGGGGGTGGGTAAAGCTGAGCAAGGGATAGGTAGATACAGATGAGGGAGTGAAGGCCTCAGCGTAGACGGAGGCACAAAAGGGTGTCAAATAAGGAGAGAAGAGAAGTAGTGAAATGGAAAAGCTGCTGGGAAGAATATGGGGGGGGGGGGGGGAGGGGTCAATCGGGCAAGTAAAGGGAGACTTGGGGATAGGTGATGAGTGCATGAAGGAGGGGGAAGTAGGTGGTAACTGGGAGGTGTTGGAAGATGATGGGAGAGGGGTGTGAGTAGAAGGGGAATGGAAAGTGGGGGAGAAAGGATGAAAGGGAAATAGGGGATGGGGATTGGAGATGAGCGTACAACAGAGGGGATATGGGGTTGGGATATGGTGGGAGAAATGGAAGTGACTGGGGTGATGACGGGGGTGGGGAACACAAGAAGGAAAGTGGGGGTAGGAGGATATTACTTGAAGTTGGAAATTCAATGTGTTGCAAACAACCCAGGCAGAGGATAGGCGGCATGGTGGCCTTGCGGTAGAGCTACTGCCTTACAGCGCCAGAGACCCGGGTTGGATCTTGACTATGGCTGCAGTCATAGAAACATAGAAAATAGGTGCAGGAGTAGGCCATTCAGCCCTTTGAGCCTGCACCGCCATTCAATATGATCATGGCTGATCATCCAACTCAGTATCTTGTACCTGCCTTCTCTCCATACCCCCTGATCCCTTCAGCCACAAGGGCCACATCTAACTCCCTCTTAAATATAGCCAATGAACTGGCCTCAACTATCTTCTGTGGCAGAGAATTCCACAGATTCACCACTGTGTGAAAAATGTTTTTCTCATCTCGGTCCTAAAAGACTTCCCCCTTATCCTTAAACTGTGACCCCTTGTTTTGGACTTCTCCAACATTGGGAACAATCTTCCAGCATCTAGCCTGTACAGAGTCTGTACAGAGTTTTACATTCTGCCCGTGAATTGCGTGGGTTTTCTCCGAGATCTTCGGTTTCCTTCCACACTAAAAAGATGTACAAGTTTGTGGGTTAATTGCCTCGGTATAAATGTAAAAATGTCCTTAGTGTGTGTGTGTCGGATAGTGTTAATGTGTGGCAATTGCTGTTCAGTGGAGACTGGGTGGGCCAAAGGGCCTGTTTCCGCACTGTATATCTATAACTAAATACTAAAACTAAATGAGGCATGTTCCTCCAGTTGGCATGTGACCATACTCTGGCAAGGGCAGAAAGCTTGGTATGGGAATGGGAAGGGGAGTTAAAATGGTTCGCAAGCATGAGATCCAACTGGCCTTGGCGGACAGAGCGTGTACCTGGTAAAATGCTAGCCGAGTTTACTCTTGGTCTGCCCATGTAAAGGAGGCCACATTGGGAACACCAAATGCAGTAGATGAGGTTGAAAGTGCTGCACATGACCCTCTATCTTACCTGGAAGGGCTGCTGGGGTCCTTGGAAGTGACGAGCGGAGGTGTAGGGACAGGTGCTACAGTTCCTGTGGTTACAGGGGAAAGTTCCTCGGGAGTTGAAAGATTGGGTGGGAAGGAAAGAGCGAATTAAGGAATTGCAGAAAAGATGGTCTCATAAGATCATAAGGAATAGGAGTAAAATTCGGCTATTCAACCCATCAAGTCTACTTCGCCATTCAATCATGGCTGATCTATCTCTACCTCCTAACCCCATTCTCCTGCCTTCTCCCCACAACCTCTGACACCTGGGTAGACAAAAATGCTGGAGAAACTCAGCAGGGGTGCGGCAGCATCTATGGAGCGAAGGAAATAGGCAACGTTTCGGGCCAGAACCCTTCTTCAGACACATCACAGAACGATGTCATGTTGGAGTTAGATATTGGATATGATACTGATCTGCTGGACCTGGGCCCAATTCTGCCATCCAACAATTCCAAGATGCTGTGATTGTCAAGAAGGAAATGCAAGAAGGAATTGGTCCATGAGGAATGATGCCCCTGCATGAAGTTTGATCATGGAAACATTTAATTGAAAGCTGAGCAAGGTAGCATAAGTTAGTGGCATAATTGGCAGTGTGATTGGCAGAGAGTGCTTGCAAGCAACACAAACATAGAGACTCTACACTCCATTTTGTAACAGAAGTCTGAAAACTCATCAGATTATTAAAAAAATACCCAAAGTCCCACTTTTCCTGAGGTCTTTCGTCTCATACAAATATGCTAAAATGGGCATTAGATAAATGCCTTATATTGAAATTGGTTACATCTGGAAATTTCCTCTGATATCTACATAGCAGTGACTGACATTCTTAATAGAAACAGAAGGCTGTTAATAACCAAATTTCTGACAGAAACAACTGCAGTGAAAACTATTTTCCCTCTTTATTAATGCATGGCTAATGCCCCTGGGTTTCCTTAGAATGATTCAACAATCTATTAATAAGCTTTGTGCATTGGGTCCACGACTGCATAAGCTGTCGGGATCTTGGCAATATTGGCAAGTCCAGAAGGCATTAAGAATTTAGAGCCGGACTCAAGTCATGTGTAGGCTAAAGCCAGCTTGTTCCCTTCCCCACAGGGAGTCTGTCAGATTACGAAAAGCTGGCAGCTCTTGTGGTGAATTGTTCCACCGCCAACCCACAAGTTCGCTGATTTTATTGAATTCACTTGCCTCGGTGGGATTTGAATTCATGACCTCCTGGCTATTTCCGTGGTGTCATCAGTGCCACACTCCGTTATTTTTAATTAATTTAACTGAAGACACATTCTGCCTTTGTATCAAATTTAGTTTAGTTAATTCAAGTTTAGTTTAGAGATACATTGCGGAAGCAGGCCCTTCAGCCCACCGAGTCCACACAGACCAGCGATCCCCGCACATTGACACTACCCTACACACACAAGGGACAATTTATATTCATACCAAGTCAATTCACCTACAAACCTGCACATCTTTAGATGTGTGGGAGGAAACCGAAGATCTCAGAGAAAACCCACGAAGGTCACGGGCAGAATGTAAAAACTCCGCACTGACAAGCACCCATAGTCAGGATCGAACCTGGGTCTCTGGGGCTGTAAGGCAGCAACTCTACCGCTGCGCCACTCAGCCACCCACTGACTGTGCTCTCCAATCAAACCAAAGCCAGAGATTATAATTGAGTACAGGAGGTCAGTGTAGTGACCATTTGGCTTAACTTAGTATGTTATCAATTATGGCATTTGGCTTTAAATTTTGTCTGCCTGTAATTATGTGGGTTGGGATTTATGACGTAATCGGAGGTGTGTTTGCTGCTGGGATTCTTCCGCAGAAGCTTGGAGTTTTTTAATTTAGTTCGGAAGAAGCATGGAGGGATGGCATAGCTTTTGACCATGTTCAGAGCTTTTTAACATGTCAGAGCCACATGCTGGACAATGGACAATAGAAAATAGACAATAGGTGCAGAAGTAGGCCATTCAGCCCTTCGAGCCAGCACTGCCATTCAATGTGATCACGGCTGATCATCCCCAATCAGAACCCCGTTCCTGGCTTTTCCCCATATCCCCTGACCGCTATCTTTAAAAGAGGGGGGAGAGAAGGGGGTGAAGGGGAGAGAAGGAGTGGAGACAACTTTTAAGAAGCCTGAGATATACGGCTGTGAAGCTCGGCGGACATTAACATTACCAGTCGGTTATCCTTGGTACTGAGAACTACTGCTCACGTTTTTTTCCCCCAATGAGCCAATGAAATTCAGCGGTCAGCCCGGCTACAACCTATGGCAACCTTCGACCTCCTGGCGACCCACTAGAACATCCTGGCGGCCCCACCTACGGCACAAGAATTCTCGCTACTCTCCATGGCGGCTTCATTCTGATCGCCGCTAATTTTTCAACATGTTGAAAATTCACGGCGACCATAATGAGGCTGCGACTAGTTCCCAGAATGTGGGAACTCCTCACGACCGTGAAGGCGACTCCCCGGCAACCACCCGCGGACATGTGGCGACCATGTGGCGACCGCATAGTCTCCTGCAATCGCATAAAAAGTTGCCTAAGTGGGACAGGCCCATTACTGTCTCCGACTACATTTTATCTCTGTACCACCCACTCCCCTGACATCAGTCTGAAGAAGGGTCTCAACCCAAAACTGATCATTTATTGTATTTATTTGGTGTGCTGTTACAATTAATGTACCTGTAAATCTGCAGCAAAGAAAAATGTAATTGTTCTGGTCCCAATCATATGACATTCAAACACTCTTGACTCTTGAATAATCAGCTTTGATGTATCAAACCATGAGAGGAATAAATCGGGAAGATGCACAAAGTCTCGTGCCTAGAGCAGGTGAATTGAGGACCAGAGGATGTAGGGGGGAAAGGATTTAATGGGAATCTGAGGGGTAACTTTTTAACACAAAGGGTGGTGGGTGTACGGAACAAGCTGTCAGAGCAGAGGTAGTTGAGGCTGGGACTATCTGAACATTTTAGAAACAATTAGACAGGTACATGGATAGGAGTGGTAGGACAGGGAGGGATATGGACAAAATGCAGGCAGGTGAGACTAGTATATTTTGGACATGTTGGCCTGTGCAGGCAAGTTGCGCCAAAGGGCCTGTTTCCACACTGTATCACTCTATGACTCTATCCCTTTTCTAGAGAGTCTTGTCAAGAGTGTTTAATTATCATGTGTACCAAACTAATTTGCAATGTCAGCGCAAGTCTTTACAAATGAATGAATGAATGAATAAGTTTATTGGCCAAGTATTCACATACAAGGAATTTGCCTTGGTGCTCCGCACGTAAGTGACAACATGACATACAGTGACAATTAGGAATGACACATAAAACATTAAAATGTTCATACCATTGGGTTGTACACTACACAGGTGGATTATAAAGTGTTGTTCCTCTAGTTTGCCTTGGGCCTTACCCTAGCAGTGGAGAAGGCTGAGGATGGACAGATCCGTGTGAGTGGGAAGGGGAATTAACATTTCATGCCATTGGGAGCTCGGGATGGCCATTGCAGACAGAGCAAAAGGGCTCTGCAAATTGCTCAGCTAGCCTGTGCTTTGTCTCGCCGATATAGACAAGGCCACATCGGAAGCAGGGAATGCATTTGATAAAGTTGGAAGAGGCACACATGAAACTACACATTATTTACAGTTTCCTTGCAAATAGCCTTGTGCACAACAATGTTATTAACCTTTTTCCTCGTAATGATCGAGTGCAGGTTTATAAGGTAATCCTGTTTTAATTACATTTCCCATTATGCAGTTAATTTCATGTTAAGTTTCTCTCACGATCATTGTTGATCACTCAGACACAGCCTGCCATAAGGGGAGTGCTGCAGTTTATTATGTTGCGATCGTGTTCAAGTGGACCACGTCTGCTCTGAGTGAAATGTCCCGCCACAGTGTTAATTAAAGGATGCATCAGGGTCCATCCAAAGACCAAGGCATTATTGCCAGATCATGATTGGGATCAGTATTTGAACATTTCACTGTTGATTGATAGAAAACGCGAATATGAATGAAGATGGAAAATCATCTCTTGAACAGATGATGTTTGTATTGGGTTGGGGAGTGGTGGGGAAACGACGGTTAGAAAAGTAATTAATTTTGCTGATGCTGATAAAGCTTTGATCACAGAGCAGATGAAAGTGATTGAAAGTCAGCACTGGACTATCAAGGGTTGAGCAAACAAACTGCTAATGATCTTTTTATCGTCAGCTTGAGGACGCTTGTAAAAAAAATCTATGAACTCACATCTTAGGTGCCTCAGATTATTCACATTCCAAGATAAAATAACATCTTATTCAAGACTACAGTTTAAATAAAAATTGGATGGATTATGTTTTTCTACAATCTAGGTCATGAATCTTAAATTAATACATTAAAAACAAGTCAGGTATTGATGGTGTGGTTGAACGCTCCCTCCCAGATAAAGTTGAAAATCTATCTAAATGTCTCCATTATCAAAACTCATTGACAGAGAGATTACAATCTGTAAATTACAATGTTACAAGCATTGCGGTGAACATAATAATGAGATTAGAACAATCCAGCCCATGTCGCCATTAGCAAACCTGTAATGAAATGTACACTCTGTGCAGGCTTCCTCCTTAGATTGTAAAGGCATTTAATATAATACATATATCTATAGCTAAATTATATAATTTAATTAATTTAAGGGAAATTAAATCAATTTTCTAGATGTTGCCTTTCTGACCATGTTTTGTAACTGCCAGTGATTCTGGAAAACTATCTTTGCTTAACAGCGATTGGTAGTGTGGAATTTCTCGTGCTTTGTGGAATGCTTTCCACAGGTTTACTTTTTATTTTACTTTTGCAAAACAGTGCAGAAACAAGCTCTTCAGCCCACCGAGTCCACGCTGATCAGCCATCACCCCGCACCGTACACTAACACTATCCTACAAATCCTAGGGACAATTTTACTGAAGCCAATAAACCAGCAAACCTGTATGTCTCCGGAGTGTGGGAGGAAACTGCAGCACCCAGAGAAATCTCACGCAGTTACAGAGAGAGAGTAGAAGCTCCATACAGACAGCACCCTTAGTCAAGATCGAACCTGGGTCTCTGGTGCTGTAAGGCAGCAACTCTACCGCGAAAACATTGTGCTGCCCTAAACTGTTCATAGTCTTCCTGCAGTCAAGAGGGCTTTATGATATGCACTTATCTTTGGTGTCTAAAGTCTCCAAGATATTGTAAGCTATTGGTTATCAATTTAATCAAATCTGCCTCAAGTTTAATTTTAAAAAGCTCAGTATAAAACATAAGGAAGAGGAGCAGGGATAAGCCATTTATCACCTCAATAGTGGCCCATCATTGCTTAACAACATGGCTGAACCAATTTCCATTTTATTTCCTCATATCTCTTGATTCCCTTGTAGTTCCGTACTCTCAATCGCTGTCTTTGCTTCTTCATTCTAGGGTATGAATACTTATGTAAATGCGATATTTCAGTTATTTCTTTTTAATTACCTTACAAATATTTCAAAACATCTGTCTTTGCTTCTTCATTCTAGGGTATTGTGAGAAGATTGATGATAAATACATGAATTTAATCTATTTTAAGATAAGGCTGTGACATAACAAAATATGGAAAAAGTGAAAGGGTCTGAATACTTTCTGAATGCACTGTATCTATCCGTTAGCCAGTTATCCCTGGATCCCATATAATCTACCTTTTTAGAATAACTTATCATATGGAAACAAAGAACTGCAGATGATGGTTTATTTCAAAGATAGATAGAGGTGCTGGAGTAACTCAGCGGGTCAGGCAGCATCAATGGAGAAAAAGAATGAGTACGGAGAAGGGATTGTATATATCACGTCCATAGCCCTCTGGAGGAGTGAATTCCAAAGATTGACAATTCTCGGAAAGAAAAGTGCAAGGATACAGATAATATCTAGCTTTACACAAGCTAATATTATGGAAGTTGAACCTCAACATCTTTAAGTACATCACTTGTCCACTAAGGAGATTGTCGAGCACACATGAAATATTGATATTCAGCATAAATTTTCAAAACCACCAAGAAATCACAAAGGAGTTTTAAAGTAAAATAACAAGAGTTCAAGGTCTACGTGTTCCTGTTGGAGGGAAGGGCCAGGCAGGTTGGAGTAGGGAACCCTGACAAGAGATATTGAGGTTCAGGACAGAAAAAAGAAGGAAGCATGGGTCAGGTTCAAGCAGATGGGATCACGTGAATCCCTGCAAGACTATAAGGGATGTAGTGTTGTACTTAAGAATGAAATCAGGAGGGCTAAAATGGGGCATGAGATAACTTTGGCAGAGAAAATTAACGTGAAACTAAAGAGTATTTATAAATATATTAGGGAACAAAGAGTAACTGGAGAGAGAATATGATTTCTAAGGATCAAAATGGACATCTAATTTTTGAGCAGCAGGAGATGGGTGAAGTTCTCAATTAATATTTTTCCTCGGTTTTGAATGTGGAGAAAGACATGAAAACTAGTGAACTCAGGAAAGATAATAGGGAGGTACACAAAAAAGCTGGAGAAACTCAGCGGGTGCAGCAGCATCTATGGAGCGAAGGAAATAGGCAACGTTTCGGGCCGAAACCCTTCTTCAGATAATAGGGATATCTAGAGGATAGTTCACATTATACTAGAGAAGGTGTAAAACATGCAAAGGTAGGTACATTTCCAGGGTCTGTTTAGGTTTATTCCAAGAATCCTAGGCAGCTAGAGAAGAACTTGTGGGGGCCCTGGCTGAGAGAAATACATCATTGTTCACCATGCATGAGGTACCAGAAGATCGGGAAGTGGCTAATGTTGTGCATTTATTTAAGAAGGCTGCAAAGAAAAATCTGGGAACTACAGACTGGTAAGCTTGATATCCGTGGCAAATTCGTTACTGGAGGGGATTCTGAGGGATAAGAAATGTATGTACTTGGAAACTCATGGTCTGATTAGAGATAGTCAGCATGGTTTTGTGCGTTGGAGATCGTGTTTCACAAATTTGTGTTTTTTGAAGAAGTAACCAAGAAGGTAGATGAAGGTAGACACAGCCTTTGATCAGGTTCCACATGATAGGTTGATGCAAAGTGCTGAAGTAACTCAGCAGGTCAGGCAGCTTCACTGGATATAAAGGATGGGCGACATTTCGTGTCGGGTCCCTTCTCCGTACTCATCCTTTTTCTCCATTGATGCTGCCTGACCCGCTGAGTTACTCCAGCACCTTCTGTCTATCTTTGGAATAAACCATCATCTGCAGTTCTTTGTTTCCATATGATAAGTTATTCTAAAAAGGTAGATTATATGGGATCCAGGGATAACTGGCTAACGGATAGATATAGTGCATTCAGAAAGTATTCAGACCCTTTCACTTTTTCCATATTTTGTTATGTCACAGCCTTATCTTAAAATAGATTAAATTCATGTATTTATCATCAATCTTCTCACAATACCCTAGAATGAAGAAGCAAAGACAGGTGTTTTGAAATATTTGTAAGGTAATTAAAAAGAAAAACTGAAATATCACATTTACATAAGTATTCAGACCCTTTGCTGTGACACACAAAATTGAGCTTGGGTTCATCCTGTTTCCATTGATTATCCTTGAGATGTTTCTATAAATTGAATGGAGTCCACCAGTGGTAAATTAAATAGATTGGACATGATTTGGAAAGGCACACACCTGTTTATATAAGGTCACACAGTTGACAGTGCATGTCAGAGCAAAAACCAAGCCATGAAGATGAAGGAATTGTCCATAGACCTCCAAAACAGGATTGAGTCAAATCTCAGATCTGGGGAAGGGTATATAACAATGTCTACAGCATTGCAGGTCCCGAAGAGCACAGTGGCCTCCGTCATTCTGAAATGGAAGAACTTTGGAACCACCAGGACTTCATAGAACTGGCCACCCAGCCAAACGGAGCAATCGGGGGAGAAGGGCATTGGTCAGGAAGGTGAACAAGAACCTGATGGTTACTCTGACAGAGCTCCAGATTTCCTCTGTGGAGATGGGTGGACCTTCCAGAAGGACAACTATATCTGCAGCACTCCACCAATCAGGTAGAGTGGCCAGACGAAGCCACTCCTCAGTAAAAGGCTCATGACAGCCCGCTTGGAGTTTGCAAAAGGCACCTAAAGGACTCTCAGACCAAGATTCTCTGGTCTGATGAAATCAAGATTGAACTCTTTGGCCTGAATGCCAAGCGTCACGTCTGGAGGAAACCAGGCATCGCTCATCACCTGGCCAATTCCATACCTATGGTGAAGCATAGTGGTGGCAGAATCATGCTGTGGGGATGTTTTTCAGCGGCAGGAACTGGGAGACTAGTCAGGATCGAGGGTGAATGGAGCAAAGTGCAGAGAGATCCTTGATGATAACCTGCTCCAGAGAATTCTGGACCGCAGACTGGGGCGGAGAAGAATGAGAGAAATTATCCACATACAGGTGTGCCAAGCTTGTAGCATCATACCCAAGAAGACTTGAGGCTATAATCGCTGCCAAAGGTGCCTTAACAAAGTACTGAGTAAAGGATCTGAATACTTATGTAAATGTGATATTTCAGTTATTTATTTTTAATTAACTTGCAAAAATTTCTAAACACCTGTTTTCGCTTTTTTCTTATGGGGTATTGTGTGTAGATTGATGATTAAAAAAAATTCATCCATTTTAGAATAAGGCTGTACGCAGGGGTGGGCAACCTTTTCTGCCATGGGGCCAGGACATATGTCTGTGAGCATATGGCGGGCCACATCCATCATGTGTACACATGGATCCTGCCCCATCCCGTCCCGGATGGCAGGCATCAAATCACATGTTCACATAGATCCCGCCCCTTCGAAGATGTCACCCAGAGCACTGAGCTCAAATATCATACTCACTCGTCTCCGGCCTACTGACAACCCCGATCCCGACAGTGAAGCCCAAACACAGAAGGTGCGCGGTCGTGCTGGCGGCTTTGCGCAGGAAGCGGTACACCAAATCACCTTCCAGGTACCGGAGATAGAAAAAATTCTTGTGAAACTCACTCCAGTATTTTTTTCTACCATTGATTTTTCCAGCATCTGCAGTTCTTTCTTAAACATTCCAGGTACTGAAAATGATGGAATTCTGTGGGCCGGATGATTGAGGAAAAAAAAACGCCTGCGGGCTGGATGATTTTAGGTTATGGGCCAGATTTGGACCGAGGGTCGTAGGTTGCTGAACCCTGCTGTAATGTAACAAAATGTGGAAAAAGTGAGTGGTCTGACTACTTTCTGAATGCACTGTAATTGGCTTCATGATAGGAAACAGAGAGTGATGGTGGAAGGATATTTTTCAAATTGGAGGCTAGTGACTACTGGTGTGCCTCAGGGATTAGGACTGGAGCCCATTGTTGTGTGTCATTGAAATCAATGATTTAGATAAGAATGTGTAAGGCATGGTGAGTAAATTTGCAAATGAAACAAATACAGTGAAGAAGTTAATCAAGAATTGCAGCAGAATTGTGATTAGATGGGGAAGTGGACCGAGTAATGACAAATATGAACCTCAATTCAAAATAAATATAAGCTGTTGCATACTGGGTCAGCAAACCAAGATAGGACTTGCCCAATGAACAATAGAAGCCTGGAGAGTGTTGTAGAATAGAAGAATCTAGAGATACAAGTAAATTATTAACTGAAGGTGGCATCGCAGGAGGACAGGGTGGTGAAGAAGGCTTTGATCATGCTGGCTTTCATCAATCAAGAACATTAGTGTGGATGTTTGGATCTTATATCACAATTGTGCAAGACATTGGTGGAGTAAGACTTGGAATATTGTGTTCAATTTTGGTCACCCTGTTATAGGAAAAATTCCATTAAGCTCGAAGGAGTGCAGAAAAGACCCGCAAAGGTGTTGCCAGGACTCAAGGGCCCGAGGAGGGGCAAGTTGGGCTTTATTTCTTGGAGCATAGGAGCTTGAGTGGTAATCTTAACAAAGTGCGCATGGAGCAACCATTATCGATCAAGAGAACATTTAAATAATCTACTCTATTATGCATCTTTGCCTGCACTAATATGGTCTGGGTACCTTGTAAAGCTGACAATTTATTGTGTTATTGTTTATTGGGTACAGGTGCACAACCTTTTATCCGAAAGCCTTGGGACCAGACACTTGTCGGATTTCGGACATTTTCGGATTTCCGAATGGAAGATTTTTAGCGTAGATTAGGTAGGTAGCGCGGGCGGCATGAAAAGTCTGGAGCGACTGCCTCCTCCCCGGAGACCGGGGAATCATTGTAAATCATTGCATAAATGTTAGTCAGTTAGTTTGGAGCGATTTTATGTGGTGGTGGTGGGGTGGGTGGGTGAAGAGGGAGACTTTAATTCTTAGTCCCCTACCTGGTCGGCGACTCCCAACATCGCGGAGCTGGGGGCTCCGTCCGGCCGCGGGCAGCGCCGGTTGTATCTCCGACCCCGGCAACTCTACCCCTGGCTGCGAGGCACTCCAAATCCAGCGCCGCCCGCGGTCGGACGCCCGCAGCCCCAACTCCGCGAATGTTGGGAGAAGGCGGCCTCCTCGCTCTGGAGCTTACCGCACAGCGACCCGGTAAGGCATTGCCCGCTTCCCGCTGGTATCCCAGCGCAGCGACGCCGCCAACTACCAACATTTGCGGAGCTGGGGTGGGGGGCGTCCGGCCGCGGGCGGCGCTGGATTTGGAGCGCCTTGCAGCCAGGGGTAGAGTTGCTGGGGTCGGAGCTACAACCGGCGCCGCTCGCAGCCCCAGCTGGGAGTTGGCGGCCACAGCGCTGCGGAGCTTACTGCACGGCGACCCGGTAAGGCATTGACCTCTCCCCATCTCTCCGACCAGGTAGGGGACTAAGAATTAAAGTTTACCCCTTCAACCCCCCCCTTCACATAAAAGCCCTCCAAACTAACTGACTAACATTTAAGCAATGATTTACAGATGTTTAAGTGTCTCCCCAGTCTCCGGGGAGGAGGCAGCCGCTACAGTAGTACAGACCTGGGTTGACCGTGGGTCGTTTCGGGTCAAGTTTGGCGCCAAATGCGAGCTTTGGTGTGCAGACGACATCCTGGAAAAAATGGCCGGTTTTCGGAGTTTTTCGGTTTCCGGAACACCGGATAAAAGGTTGTGCACCTGTATATATTTGTTGCATTGTTGAGTGAATATGCCTGTAACACTGCAGCCAGTAAGATTTTCATTGTTCCATTATGACAATTAAACACTCTTGGCACTTTACATAAACATTCAGTATCTCTTGGATTTGGAGCCTGCCTTTTTAAAAGTTAATTATTCTATTCTATTTATAGAAATATCCTGCAGGCAATATGTCACCTGGAAGAAAATTGAATCAGAAATAATTGGGTTGTTATGTGGCTTCATAGAACAACCCGTCTCCGCAAAGATAAAATTAAAAAAAAAAGGAAGTTGAAGATAAAATGCTTCAAGTAAACAACTAGTGCATCATAATTTTTGTACGGTTCCACATTTGAGAAGCGGAACAATAATATTTTTCCATGGCTTTCACGCGTACGTTGAATATTGTGTAGACGTATATTATGCTGGCAATAAAACAACGTCAATCTTTGAATTAACAATGAAGGAGGGTATATACCAGAAGTGGTCAAGCTTCAGTATATTTGTGGCTGAATGAGATATTCAACTAGTGAGAGCCATGAATAGTTATGCTTGCTCTTTAGATATCCACTAAAATAAGTTCACTTAGACTGGTTATGTTCTCTCAACAATTGTCAAACAATCTCCATTGCACTAAAACATTTACTTTCACATTGCCCCAAAATGTTCAGATTCAGGTTAATTTATACATCAGGGTGCGGTGAAATGTTTTGTTCACATGAAGCGCACAGGGTAAACAGTATACATACAGTAATGATCAATACAATCATAGAAACAACAATGACTGCAACAAACACCGGAATGGTGCAATCTAAAGTAGTGCAAAAAAAAATTATTGTACCATAATAGAATAAACGAATATAAGCAGCACCTCTAGGAAGAGCGTGTGAAAGACTTGATTGGTTTAGTTTAGTTTAGAGATACAGCGGGAAACAGGCCCTTCGACCCACCGAGTCCATGCTGACCAGCGATCTCCGCAATTATTGTATTTACGGATAGATATCCATTGATGAACTGTACAATGGCCAGGAAGCGAGTGGGCAAGATCATCTCTGACCCCTCTCACCCTGGCCACAAACTCTTTGAATCACTTCCCTCAAAGCTGCCACAGCCAGACATAAAAACAGTTTTTATCCATGAGGAGTTGCTCTACTCAACAGCCAAAAATCTGTAGCCTCCCTTTGATCTGGTATTTTGTTGGTCCACATGCTTGATCAATGGTGTTTTATCATTAATGTTTTTTTATTATTAATGTTTAGTGTTTTCTGAGTCATTCGTAACTGTCACTGAATGTCATGTTGTTACTTGTGAGCGGAGCACCAAGGTAAATTCCTTGTATGTGAATACTTGGCCAATAAACTTACTTACTTACTTACTTACTTACTTACTTACTTACTTACCACAATCCCACACACGCTAGGGATAATTTACATCTACACCAAGCCAATTAATCTACAAACCTGTACATAATTAGAGCATGGGAGGAAACCAAAGATCTTGGAGAAAATCCACACAGGTCACAGGGAGAAACTCAGTGCAGACAAACACCCGTAGTCAGGATTAAACCTGGGTCGCTGGTGCTGGAAGACAGCAACTCTGCCACCGTTCAGGAGTCTGACAGCATTATGATGTCCACTAGAATAGGGTATCTTATTCCTTCTGATTTTAAATATTTGAGATTACTTACTTTTACTTAGATTTGATTAGAATATTTAAGCCTTTCTGTCTTGCATTACGTTCTGAACATGAGTTTACCTTCCATTAAATATTCTAACTTGCACTGCCCTCTCAACTCTCTGTGGCTCAGTGAGGTTTATTTGGTGTGTTGAGTACCTGCTCACATACAGTAGATCCAGATCCTCTGTAAGAAATGCCTCACCACGTTTGATTACAGACGATGAGGAGTTTATACATCTGATAAATCTGTGGAATAGAGTATGATTTGTTCATCCTCTGTCTACAATGCCTGGACCACAGCAATATATCGAGACTCAAATGAATTCAAATGAAACATAAATCAGCATAAAAATGTGTCTAAAAACTAAGAAATAATGAACTCTTAGTGTATGACCAATAGAGGACTAAAAATATTGCTTCATGTCCAAGTTTGACTTTGTGTAAGGTGTTGCCCAGAACCATATTTTCAAAACTGCTGCTGTCACACCAATCTTAAAGAAACCTGGTCTTGATCCCTCCTCTCTCATTAACTACCGCCCAATCTCAAACCTCCCCTTTCTTTCAAAAACCCTGGAGCGTATCGTTGCGTCACAACTTCATTCCCACCTCCTTGCGTATAACCTATTCGAACCCCTCCAATCTGGCTTTCGCCCCCTCCATAGCACAGAAACTGCTCTCCTCAAAGTCCTCAACGACCTCCTCACCTCCTGACACTGGTTCCCTCAACATCCTCATCCTCCTCGACCTGAGTGCAGCCTTCGATACAGTGAACCATAACATCCTGCTTACCAGAATTGGGGACCTTGGCATTGAAGGTTCTGCACTCAGCTGGCTCCGTTCCTACCTTTCCAACAGATCCCACTTCATCTCTCTCCATAACCACACCTCTGCTACAGCCACAGTCACTCAAGGCGTTCCCCAAGGCTCCATACTCGGCCCCCTCCTCTTCATCATCTGCATCCTCCCCCTTGGTAAGATACTCTGCCACTTCAACCTGGACTTCCACTGTTACGCCGATGACACCCAGATCTACCTCAGCACCAAATCCCCCCACAACCCACCCCTCTCCCATATCAACTCCTGTTTGTCAGTTATAAAAACCTGGATGCAACATAATTTCCTCAAACTCAACAGCGATAAAACAGAATTCCTCCTCATAGGCCCCAAATCCACACTCAGCAAAATCAATAACCCCACTCTCACCATCGACGGCACCACTGTCTCCCCATCTCCCCAGGCCCGCAATCTTGGCGTGATCTTTGATTCCACCCTCTCCCTTGAGCCTCACATCCGCCATGTCATTAAAACCTCCTTCTTTCTCCTCCGCAACATCGCCAAAATCAGACCCTCTCTCACACCTCACGCTGCTGAAAGACTCATCCATGCCTTCATCACCTCCCGACTGGACTACTGCAACTCACTTCTCCTTGGCATCAGCTCCACCTACATCAACTGACTCCAACTGGTCCAGAACGCAGCCGTCCGACTAATCACCCACACCAAATCCTGGCATCACATCACTCCAGTCCTCAAACAACTTCACTGGCTTCCCATTTCCCACCGGATCACCTACAAAACCCTGGTCCCCACCTACAAAGCCCTCCACCATCTGGCCCCCCCCCATATCTCACTGACCTCCTCTCCCCCTACCAACCCTCACGGTCCCTCAGATCCACATCAGCCGGTCCCCTCTCCATCCACAAATCCAACCTCCGCAGTTTTGGGGACAGAGCCTTCTCCAGGGCAGCTCCCAGGCTCTGGAACTCCCTCCCCCAACTGATCCGCAATTCCGTGTCCCTCACCATCTTCCAGTCCCGCCTCAAGACCCATCTCTTCATCTCTGCCTATCCTTAGCCCCAACGTCCCCCTCCCTTTTCATCTGTGCTTGAATTGCCTCATAATGTGTTTTGAATTGAATTCTGTCTTTGATTTGTGTACTAGTCATGTCTCTACTATTTATTTCATTCCGCTTACATGTTTTTCCTCTACTTGCTAAATTTTTGTAAGGTGTCCTTGAGACTCTTGAAAGGCGCCCATAAATAACATTTATTATTATTATTATTATATTTATTCTTGACTAGAAATTCGATGTTTGGGAACTGGACATTGAGAGAGTGTTCCTTCTGAGTCACCATCATCCCTTTAAAGTTCAATCTTCAGGAATCAAAATCTAACATTCTGTAATGAAAAAAAAACTGTGAGATCTTTAAGAAAAGGTATTTTCTTTGACTGGATAGCGTGCAACAAAACGCTTTAACAATAATAAACTAAACTAAACTAAACTTAGCCAAACTAAAGAAGTTGCATAATATAATTAAAACAAGAAAATGGTTTACTAAGAAAATACATTCTTTGAATATTTGAAAGAACTTTGGTTATGACTGTGAAGTGAAATAAAGCAATGTGTGTATAGTGAAGGATCCACATAGCCCAATGCTGCCCATTACAGAAATAAATTATGATGCCAGACATCTTGGTTGAGATAAATTGACGACTTCCTAAAGATGGATGGTACTGCTCCATGCAGAGACTGATTCTGGCGATCACTGAGGTAATACCTAATCGGAGGCCAATGAATTGGCAATGTACTGTAAGGTTTCTCCCTTAATGGTTTTGTTGGAATGGAATGTGGGGAACAGCCATTTCTGCAGGTTGTTGCTTCCAGAAAAATTGGATTTAACTGTAAATCACATGCAATAAACAATAAAAATAGCCGATTTCAAAATATTTAATTACACTCTTAAATGCTTGAGTTTCCAGGAGAGGAAAATCAAACACAGTGACTTGACGATAGAAGAAGTTTGCACAAATAGCACCACAGATTTGTGTAATCTCCAAACGCAGATATTCAATCCTGCACAAAGCCCGAGGTAGAATCGATTTTGTAATGTGTAAGGGAGGTCACAACCACACACAAACACACATGCACATGCACACACGCACGCACACACATGCGCACACACGCACACGCACACACCCCCATGCACACACACACACCTTTTCGCCACAATTTCCTGCCATTACCAAGGGGATGCAAATCATGGAGAAAGCAATTTGGGGGCCTGAATAGGTATCTGGAGGTGGATGTATAGTAGGGATGGGGATAGTGTGAGAGTGGGAGGGAAGAGGAGGAGGAGGGGAGTAGGTAGTGATGGGATGTATTGTCCAACTCTGAAGGTAAAAGGGGCTGTGGAATCAAGTCCTAGTTCTATTTGATAATGGCAGCAAGTGGTGAAGCACATTAATAACAGGGTGATCAATAACAATGAAAACTTACCTGCAAGGAGATGTACACCTTGGACTCCCTGGCGGTATCCTAAATCAGGCCAGCACTTTGAAATTCAACCAATACAGGCCTCAAAGCTTTAATTAATTAAGATTTGCTTTAGTTCTTTAGACCAGTGCTTCTTAAACTATTTCAGTGTCATTCACCCTTGAGTCTTTATCACAAAATTTCATTCACCCTCGACTAAATTTCCTTATGTTTTTTGGTAATTTTCATCTTATTCCCCCTTGTGTATAATTTAATATATAATTTATTTTGTCACATGAGCAAAAAACATAAATTAACTAATTTCTTAAGTGTTTATTCTATTCAACTTTTTGAACATCCTAAAAATATGCAAAGAAAACTAGGAGTGAAGAAAGAAAGAAAAAGTTTAATTTCCACTGGAGTTGGAAAATCATTCTATTAGAAAGATTAAAAAAAACATTCCAACGTCTAAACACTGTGCTTCAGCCCCATTATACCCGTTCGGTCTTTGATTACTGCTTTTTTTTTAAACTAGCTCAAGAAACCATGGAGTATGTGATTTAATATATTGGTATCCAACTAATATAACTTTCAGTAACTCTCCCCGACGAAAGCTCACAATACCATCAAATATTAACTTTGGGAGCTAAATTGCTACACAAAGTAAAGTTACAGTTCAACAGTTGCCTACGGCGATCCTCCAGTGTTGCCATTTATACATTTATGATCCCACTAGCTAGTCTGGTCTTCCCTAAAAGGTTATATTACAGTAAAGTTCGGAAATATCATGCTACTTTGAAATTAGAAAACCATAGATAGAGGGAAAAAACATATCAAATTTCCAGCTCCACTGCCATTAAAACCAATAAGCGCTTACTAACCACTTTAATTTTTTAAGTATAGAAAAAAATATATAAATATCTGAATAAATTAAGTAATTCACCTCTAGTTTCATTCACCCCATAATAATTTCATTCGCCCTTGGGTGAACCGTTCACCAGCACTGCTTTAGACCAACAATTATGCAAATTTGCACAAGTCATACGGCAATACCACTCTGAATAGGCCACTGATCTTTAACGAAGTCAGTTCTGACCAAGTTCCTTAATTATTTCATTTTACAATTTTTGTTTCTAGATTACTGTGCAGGACTCAATATATGTTTGGTATTATATAATATTTATATTTTTAATTCTTGAAATCCATTTTAAAATTGTTTAAAATGTTGCTGAATATCAGAGATATTTAAAAATGATGACAATGCGCTTACATTGTTAATAGAAACATAGAAAACAGAATAATAGGTGCAGGAGTAGGTCATTCAGCCCTTCGAGCCAACACCGCCATTCAATATGATCATGGCTGATCATCTTAAATCAGTACCTCGTTCCTGCGTTTTCCCCATATCCCTTGCTTCCTTTAGCCCTAAGAGCTAAATCTAACTCTCTCTTGAAAAGATCCAGTGAATTGGCCTCTACTGCCTTCTGTCACAGTGAATTCCTGGAGTTGGCAAGGGCTATCAGAGCAGTTTGAAAGGTGGGGCCACTTGTTCTGCAACTCTTAATCCGGGTGCCCATTGTAGGACTGGTAACAAGGTGTCACAATACATTGCATCCTGTGGGTACAGAGAAGCTGGTGTGGCTGAAGGGATCACATGGAGGGCAAACAAAATCGCAGTCTGGATCACCCACCATTCGCTCAAGATATCATAGCTGCCAGGTAAAAGTAGCAGACCATAAATGTTGGTTAAAATTAAGAACACAGTTTCTCCACCCTACCCCCCTCCTCCACTAAAAGTCCATTAACTAGTTGCACAGTTCACAACTATGCATCCCTCCTTGGCTCACACCAATTTCTATGCAATAATTTGCCTATCAAGGAACCCCCCCCACCTCGCCTGAAGTCATCTGTTGCCAGCCCTGATTTGTCCTTCCTCTTTTCGCTTCCAATTTTATCTCCCCATTCTCCCCACTACAGTCAGTCTGAAGAAAGATCCCCACCTGAAATGTCATCTATGCATGTTCTCCAGAGGCGCTGCCTGACCCGCTTGAGTTACTCCATCATTTTGTGACCATCAACGCTGGTTACAAATTCACTAACATTTTTACATTTATCAATTCAAAGCAGTTTGTTCTTGATTTGATATGGTGTAACCAAGAATAAAAAATACTGATTCTAGGATGGATATAAGTGGCACTGAGCCAGTAAAATATTTCACTTGTGAAGGAGAAGTATTAATGCATCCACTTGACATATCAACCTACACTGTTTGGGACAATGAATGATTGCGGCCATTTTTCACCAACCTGGTTGAAGAGCAAGACAACACATTTACAATGTAATCCCTATTACTCATAGGTAGACACAAAATGCTGGAGTAACTCAGCAGAACAGGCAGCATCGCTGGATGGAAGGAATATGTGACGTTTTGGGTCGAGGCCCTTCTTCAGACTGATGTCAGGGGAATGGGCGGGACAGAGCTAGAATGTAGTCAGAGACAGCAAGTCTGGTGGGAAAACTGGGAAGGGGAGGGGATAGAGAGAGAGAGGGAAAGCAAGGGCAATTTGAAGTTCTCAATGTTCGTACTGCTGGGGTGTAAACTGCCCAAGCGAAATATGATGTGCAGTTCCTCGAATTTGCGCTGGGCCTCACTCTGACAATGGAGTAAGCTCAGGACAGAAAGGTCAGATTGGGAAGGGGAGGGGGAGTTAAAATGCTGAGCAACTGGAAGATCAGATAGGTAGAGGCGGACTGAGAGGAGGTGTTCAGCTAAATGATCGCCAAGCCTGCGCTTGGTCACGCCGATAAACAGAAGTAGACACCTGGAACAGCGAATACAGTAGATTGGAGGAGGACTTTGGAGTCACCTGGAAAGACTGTCGGGGACCTTGGATGGAGTCCAGGGGGAGGGTAAAGGGACAGGTGTTTCATCTCCTGCGGTTGTAGGGGAAAATACCTGAGGAGGGGTGGTTTGGGTGAGAAGGGACGTGTTAACCAGGGAGTTGCGAAGGAAACGGTCTCTGCAGAAAGCAGAAAGGGGTGAAATGGGAAGATGTGGCCAGTAATGGGATCCCGTGGGAGGTGGCAAAATTATTCATACTTCGCTCAGTGCTGAAGCTTACACTTTTCAAATGGAAAGGTTAAAAAGTCAGGAAAATATTAGGGAAGCCAAAGGCATTTCATTCATAAGGCCATTAATAAATATTTGTAATATCTTAAGGTAGCCTTATATTGTGTTATCTGTAATCTCTCATTTAAATTCAAGAGAAAAATGGATCTTGATAGTTCCATTTGCAGAATTGAAGATGCTGCAAAAGTGTATTTAGGTCAGGAAATGGCTTGGTTGTTCATTACTTTTCTCTGGGATACAATTAATTAGCTACATTTTGACAGTGAAACAGAGCTGCCTCAAACTGACCAATGCAACTACAACTCAAATACCTAATCCAGTTACCTAAATCCAGTTAGAATAAGTAATATGCGTGCGGCACTTGGTATAATTTCAAGAGTAGAGGGATCCAATTTAGCATATAATTCATTGATGTGACTTCCCTTTCGCTCAATAATGAGTTGCTCATAAACCATGCATGTTTGTCAATGTAGACTGTAAAATAAATTGCTTGCACATCCACCTTAAACTTTGCCCCTCTCACCTAAAACTATGCTCTCTGGTATTTGACTTTTACATACGGGGAAAAAGGTTCTATTCCTGTCTACTCTATCTATGCCTCTCTTACTTTAATATTCTTCTAACTGGTCTCCCTGCAACCTCCAGTGTTCCAGAGAAAATGATCCAATCTCTCCCTGTAGTTAATACCCCTAGTCCAGACTTCATTCAGGTAAACCTACTCTGCACCCGTCGAAAGGGTTTAAAAAGGGTTCTAAGAGTAAACCTAGCAATTATAGACCTGTTAGTTTGACGTCAGTGGTGGACAAATGAATGGAAAGGATACTTAGAGATAATATATATAAGCATCTGGATAAACAGGGTCTGATTAGCAACAGTCAACGTGGATTTGTGCCTGGAAGGTCATGTTTGACTAATCTTCTTGAATTTTTTGAAGAGGTTACTCGGGAAATTGATGAGTGTAAAGCAGTGCATGTTGTCTATATGGACTTCAGTAAGGCCTTTGACAAGGTTCCTCATGGAAGGTTGGTTATGAAGGTTCAATTGTTGGGTATTAATGGTGGAGTAGCAAGATGGATTCAACAGTGGCTGAATGGGAGATGCCAGAGAATAATGGTGGATGGCTGTTTGTCAGGTTGGAGGCCGGTGACTAGTGGGGTGCCACAGGGATCTGTGTTGGGTCCACTGTTGTTTGTCATGTACATCAATGATCTGGATGATGGTGTGGTAAATTGGATTAGTAAGTATGCAGATGATACTAAGATAGGTGGTGTTGTGGATAATGATTTTCAAAGTCTACAGAGAGATTTATGCCATTTGGAAGAGTGCGCTGAAAGATGGCAGATGGAGTTTAATGCTGATAAGTGTGAGGTGCTACATCTTGGCAGGACAAATCAAAATAGGACGTACATGGTAAATGGTAGTGAGATGAGGAATGCAGTTGAACAGAGGGATCTAGGAATAACTGTGCACAGTTCCCTGAAGATGGAATCTCATGTGGATAGGGTGGTAAATAAAGCTTTTGGTGTGCTGGCCTTTATAAATCAGAGCATTGAGTACAGAAGTTGGGATGTAATGGTAAAATAGTACAAGGCATTGGTGAGGCCAATTCTGGAGTATGGTGTACAATTTTGGTCGCCTAATTATAGGAAGGATGTCAACAAAATAGAGAGAGTACAGAGGAGATTTACTAGAATGTTGCCTGGGTTTCAGCAACTAAGTTACAGAGAAAGGTTGAACAAGTTAGGTCTTTATTCTTTGGAGCGCAGAAGGTTAAGGGGGGGATTTGATAGAGGTCTTTAAAATGATGAGAGGGATAGACAGAGTTGACGTGGATAAGCTTTTCCCATTGAGAGTAGGGAAGATTCAAACAAGAGGACATGACTTAAGAATTAAGGGACAGAAGTTTAGGGGTAACATGAGGGGGAACTTCTTTACTCCGAGAGTGGTAGCTGTGTGGACTGAGCTTCCAGTGGAAGTGGTAGAGGCAGGTTCGATTGGTATCATTTAAAAATAAATTGGATAGGTATATGGACGGGAAAGGAATGGAGGGTTATGGTCTGAGTGCAGGTAGATGGGACTAGGGGAGAATAAGTGTTCAGCACGGACTTGTAGGGCCGAGATGGCCTGTTTCCGTGCTGTAATTGTTATATGGTTAGATGGAAAGCCTCCACATTCTTTGTAATGGGGTGACCAAAAATGCATTTATCCCTCCAAATGTGGCCTACCCAAAGTCCTATAAAGCTACAGGCTGACCTCCTGACTCTCATACTCAGTGCATTGACCGATTAAAGCAATCATAGTATATGTCTTGTTTAAGAAGGAACTGCAGATGCTGGAAAATCGAAGGTAGACAGAAATGCTGGAGAAACTCAGTGGGTGAGGCAGCATCTATGGAGCGAAGGAAATAGGCAAAGTTTTGGGTCGAGACCCTTCTTCAGACTGATGTGTGTGGGGGGGTGGGGAGTGGGAGGTGCCCTCTTCTTTCCGCCCCCTCCCCCACCCTCACATCAGTCTGAAAAAGAACATTTTTCTATACCTATAGTATATGTCTTCCTCACCACTCTATCTATTTGTGTTGACACTTTCATGGAGTTATGGACTTGGATTCCAAGTTCCCTCTGGACATCAATGCTGTTAAGGGTCTCGCCATTATTTGCATATTTGTATTGCATAGTTGCATACAGTTATATCAAACATCCCTACCTTTGAACTCTACCCTGTGCAATAAACTCCAAATCTCAAGCCTTCTTCATAACAAAACCATGGGAGACCCCTTCCACCCCTGCAACGGACTGTTCCAGCTGCTACGGTCAGGCAAACGCCTCCGTTGCCATGCGGTGAGAACGGAGAGGTTGAGAAGGAGTTTCTTCCCAGAGGCAATTCGGACTGTAAACGCCTATCTCACCAGGGACTAACTCTACAGTACGTTTTTCCTTCCATTATTTATTATGTAAAAGAATATGTGTGTCATGATTGTGTTTATAATTTGTTTGGTTGTTTTGTTGTTTGTCTTTTGCACAAAAGTCCGCGAACATTGCCACTTTCATTTCACTGCATATCTCGTATGTGTATGTGACAAATAAACTTGACTTGACGACTTTGTTGAACCTATATACTATCAAAGAACCAAAATTTTTGTGAACATGGAAAACATTGAAAGGTACATCACAGGAGCAGACCCTTAAGCCCACATTGTTGGCGCTGAACATGATGCCAGGATAAACTAATCTCATCTGCTTGATTCTTATCCCTCCAGGGCAGTGTTCTTATCTTAAGCGCCACTATTGTATCTGACTCCACCACAACTCGTGGCAGAGTGTTCCGGGCACCCACCCCTTTCTCTGTAACATAGAAACATAGAAAGTAGGTGCAGGATTATTCCATTCCGCCCTTCGAGCCAGCTCTGCCATTCAATATGATCATGGCTGATCATCCAAAATCAGTACCCCGTTCCCGCTTTTTCCCCATATCCCTTCATTCCATTAGCCCTTACAGCTAAATCTAACTCTCTCTTGAAAACATCCAGTGAATTGGCCTCCACTGCCTTCTCATGCAGAGAATTCCACAGATTCACAACTCTCTGGGTGAAAAAGTAATTCCTAAATGTCCTACCCCTTGTTCTTAAACTGTGACTCCTGGTTCTGGACTCCCCCAACAACAGGAACATTTTCCTGCATCTACCCTGTCCAATCCTTTAAGAATGTTACATGTTTCCATAAGATTCCCTCTCATCCTTCTAAATTCCAGTGAATACAAGCCCAATCGACCCATTGTTTCATCATATGTCAGTCCCGCCATCCCGGGAATTAACCTGGTGAAGCTATGCTGCACTCCCTCAATAACAAGAAAGTCCTTCCTCAAATTAGGAGACCAAAACTGCACGCAATTGAAAAGAAACTTGCCCTGCACATCTCCTTTAAACTTTGCCCCTCTCACCTTAAAGCTATGCCCTCTAGTCTTTGATATTTCCACCCTTGGAGAAAAGTTCTGACTCTCCACCCTATCTATGAACACCAACATTTGGTGAATGCAGAATCCTCATCATTTTAATTATAGTCTCTATTTTAGTTTTCCTCTGCTACTGGTCAACCTCACATTTCCCCACAATACACTGTTTCTACCGCCACATCACCCACTGTTGACCTCGTTCGTATCACTAACAATAGACACAAAAAGCTGGAGTAACTCAGCGGAACAGGCAGCATCTCTGGAGAGAAGGAATGGGTGGCGTTTCGGGTCGAGACCCTTCATACACATGTTCCTATCACTGCCCTGTGATGTGCTCTGTATCTTCACTGCAAATTACTTCCCCGTATTTCGTTATAGTGTCAGGAAACTAGAAACAATTACCCTTTATTCAACTCTTTTATACAGATTTTAAGTAGCTGGGGCACTGGAAACGATTTGACAACCTAAAAGTGAGTGGTAATCCATCCGTGTGTTTTTTGTCCTCAATATTCCTGCTAATATATTTTTCTCATTGCGATGAGCCATCATTGTGATCTGTTACCTTTTACATGGCACCTTAATGAATGCTTGTTGGAAATCCAAATGTACTACATTCGCTGACTCCACAGCATTTCTAGGCTGATTGCATTTTCAAAACACACCAATAAATTTATTAAACACCATTTCCCCCTTCATAAACCACAATGACTATGCCTCACCGTGTTACACTCCTGCTAGTACTTAGTTCTCGGCTCTAAATGATGATCTCCACCACTTTACTGACATCTGATGAAGCGCTAACTGGCCTGTAGTTATTCATTTCCCCATTACCTCTTTTCTTGAATAGCAGCATTTATTTTATGTTTTATAATCCACTGGGACTTTCCACACAATCACAGCTGATATATCCACTAAGTCGACAGTCATCACTTTTGGAACATTGGGACACAGTATCCGAAAATGTCCAATTCAGGGGATTTGTCAGCCCTTAACCATGAATATGCTGTTAGTTTTACTGCAATAACATTTATTATTTTAATTGTCTCAGTCTATTTTGTCCTCTGGCCATCCACCTGTTCTGTATTGCTAATCAGGCAAAGGCTGATAGGGTATCAAGTAATATTCTTGCCACAGTAGGGTGGCACAGTGGTATAGCTGCTGCCTCACAGCGCCAGAGTCCTAGGTTCGATCCTAACCTTGGGAGCTGTCTCCATGGAATTTACATGTTCTCCCTGTGACCACGTGGGTGCTTTGTTTCCTCCCAAATCCCAAAGACGTCTAGGTTTCTACATTATTAGACCTCAGTTAAAAAATTGTTCTGCGTGTGTAGGGAGTGGATGCAAAGGTCTAGTATCAATGGGTGATCGATAGTCAGCACGGACATGGTGGGCCGAAGAACCTGTTTCTATGCTGTATCTCTAAACTAAACTCAAAGTAGTACCAGACAATAACTATCCCCATCATGACAAAGTCCAGCCACTAAATCTTGACATTCAATGGCATTATCAATGCTGATAATTATGTTTTCTATGTTTCTATGAATAGCCCATCTTCACTATTCTGGGGTACCATGTACCACAACTGCAAATGGGCAGTTAGATAAATCCTAACCCTCACCTTCATTTTCTCGAGTGAAATTAGGAAAGAGAAATTAACACTTGTCTTGCCACCAGCACCAAATTCTCATAAAACAAATAAATGCATAATTCTGCATTTATGGTTCACTTGCCTCATATTCTGAGAGACTGATGTTTACCTGTATTGTTCTATTCAGTTTTGAGGGCGGAACAGCAGCACAACGGTGGAGTTACAAGTTGCTGCCTTGCAGACACCCATGTTCGATCCATGTCCTTCAATTTCCTCCCACATTCTAAAGATGTTCAGGTTTGTAGGCTAATTACCTTCTGTAAATTGTCTCTAGTATGTAGGATAGAACTAGTGTATGGATGGGTGATCGTTAGTCGACACAGACTCGATGGGCCAAAGAGACTGTTTCCATGTTGTATCTCTAAACATAACTTTACACTTGAGGAAGCTCCAGGAAACAATGCCTAATGGTAGCGTCATTAGTTACATTGTGCCATAGTTTTATACTGTTATACTACTCTATAATGATTTTACCTCGGACAATAAAGCTTTTCTCAGCTTACAAGTGAGTGCACATCCAAGCTTAGTTGACAAGTTGCTTATTATCAGGCAATCCATATCCATTCTAACATAAATTACTGGTTGGGGCTCTTTTGAGTCATTGATGCAATCAAATGTCACTGAAATAAATGTATTGGAAGATTAATCATGTTTTGCAATTAGCCGAGAGAAAAAGAAAACTATACATTACCAGTTGGTTGATTGATGGTTAATCAGAGGTCTTTTTTCCAGATTGAGGCTCTGTTCTACCAGTATATCAGAGAAAACTGTAAAAATAGAATCATGAGACAGATAGATAAAGCAAAAAGCTCTATTGCTCAAGCTATTAAAGCTATCCTTGGTGAATTATTGCTTCACTACATTCTTCTCCCCGATTGCATAGTCAGCTTTAACGCAAGGAGATTGTATTGCTTTCCAACATTCATTCCTAGAGCTTTTTTTAAAATTTTGTAAGTGTTTACAACTTCAGCTGTGAATTATGATTGGCAGATGTGAAACAACATATTTCATAAGTTCAAAGGTTCATTAGTTTAGGAGCAGAATTAGCCCTTTCAACCCATCAGGTTTACGACACCATTCAGTCACGGCTGACCTATATTTCCCTCTCAACACCATTCCCCTGCCTTCTCCTCGTACCCCTGACACCCACACTAATCAATAATCTATCAATCTCCACCTTAAAAATGTCCATTGACTTGGACTCCACAGCCTTTTGTGGCAATGGATTCCACAGATTCGCCACCACCTTCTGACTGAAGAAATTCCTCCTCATCTCCGTTCTAAAGGTACGTCTATTTTATTCTGGCCTCTGGTCCGCCCTCATCCTTCTCTCCAGCGAGTACAGGCCCAGTGGCATTTATATACTATTTTGTCATAGCACGGAGGAGTAGCGCGTTAGTGCATCTAGGCCTCTTGGTGTTTGGGATGGTACTGAGTGGAAATGAGCTTCTACAGGAGAGAGGATGATGAGATTGGATTTACCAGCAATGTAACACTTCCAATCTCTTTGATCTCCTACTAGTTCCCCCGACCAATAATCAAAAGCAAATGTTTGCCTGGTCCCGCCATCAAGCAATGGTAGTAGTGGGAATGAAAATGAAATGATTTATTATAAAAATAAACATTTAAAAAATATCAAATATAACCAGTTGGGAAACTATGCATGATGGATTCCATAAGCTCTCTGTATCCAGATCATTATTTTGGTCCTCATTGTTGTGTCAGATAACGAGATTCACTAGCTAGTACAGTTAGCAATGGCTATTTACTGGAGTAACAAGTTGTGTTAAACCCAAGAGAATTCCAAGTGCAGGAAACATTTCAAGTTCACTTTAATTTGCAATTTCAGAACATTTCCGTTGTAAGTGCTCAGACCTTTGAGACTAAAGCTTAAACCATCTAACATCCCAATAGAAAATGTAAATATATTTATCTTTCTTGCCTTTATTAATGGTCAGAGTATTTGAACATATCTTCGACTGCCATGAATTTCGAAGCTTTATCAGCATCTGTAGATGAATAGATTTTACTCACATTTTAACCGTCACCATAGCAACACATTTGTTTTGAGCAAGATGGAAAGAGATTTATTTGTGGGGATAATCATGTTAGGTGGAACCATGTTTTATTCTGCGCTGATATCCAAACGCCTATCTTATGCCATTGAACTTATAATAGTTAATATTGATTTATTCTTCCAAAACTGTTGCTAATAATAGAACTGCAATAATTTATATATATGGAATGCATGCAAAATAACATTTGATTCTCTCAATGTACGTAGTATATATTAATATGGTCCATTTTATTGTTCTATAAATAAGACCTGGTAAATTAGTTTTCTTGGACAGACTGCATCTCAGAATAAGATTACATTGCGAGAACAGGGCACAATAAAATAACAGGGAACCACTTCAAATCGAGTAAAATAAAAACCCTAATGACACAAGAATGATTCACTGATCCAGGAAGAATGTCATGCTATCTTTTCGATTTTCAATTGTTTCACATTGAAGGAATCTCCAAGCATAGGGGGAATATAAGGTACACAAAAATGCTGGAGAAACTCAGCAGGTGCAGCAGCATCTATGGAGCGAAGGAAATAGGCAACGTTTTGGCCCGAAAGGTTGCCTATTTTCTTCGCTCCATAGATGCTGCTGCACCCGCTGAGTTTCTCCAGCATTTTTGTGTACCTTCGATTTTCCAGCATCTGCAGTTCCTTCTTAAACATAAGGGGAATATAAATGGTTACCCTATCAAGATCATCCATCTTGCCTTTTATTTGGTCCACAAGCAATCTAATTTCATATTCCCCCATTCTTTGAGCGAATATTTATTTCCCCACAAAGTGATTAAGATTTTAAACAGACTACAGACTACAGTGGTTGCAGAAAGATACTCCAATTTTTGAAGTTTGCTTCGATGAGAGACAAAGTTAAAAAAAATATTTACTCTATAATACAAATTTAAGGATGCATACACATAAGTACAGTATATTAGGGTATAAACTCGTCTTAACCATTTTTTAAGAACTAAATTTGTCAGGCAGGATTGGTGCCACCCCTGCAATTAATCTGTAGCCAAACATCTAATTTCTACAACAGTCAATTACCCCTTGCGCCTAGAAAGTTATGGGCTTTTATGCCAATTGACTGTCCTCGATCACAGCTTTAGTGTTAAGTTAATGGAAAAGCAATAGGGAACAAGATTCTAATTTCCAAGTATGAAAATGGCCATAACATTTTTAATACTGAAGATATGAATGTGAATTAGGTATCAAATTAAAGTTCATTTTATGGTTTATCTGATGGGATAAATTACAGGCTTGATTTTTAAAATCTCAGAATTTTGTAACATTCCCACATTGTTAACGGATGTGCCCATTACTGTGCTGTACTGTTCAATGTATCATTGGGGGAGTGGGCAGAGTTGACATTGTGGTCATAGTGGATGATATTTCACAATCCCAGCACAGTTTTCTTTCCACCTTCCTCTCCTATCTTTCTGTTTACACCTCCTCCATAAAGGTTAGCTTCCATTAACATTACATCGGCACTATAGGCTTGTCAAAAACACCAAATTGTCATCATGCCTTACCAGCTGAGTACGTCAGGCATTTTTTGTTGTCAATGTGTATGGCTACATGTGTTCGGTACCTATGAATGAGGACAAATTTCTATCCCCAGATAAGAGTAAGGGAAGTGTAGATGGTTATGCATGAAACCATATATGTAGTTACCTCATTACCATATTGACACTCCCATATTTTGTAGTATAACTGTAGTATCTGCATGCTCCCTCCCCTGTAGGTTCCAGTACGTGTGTAGACCAGTTGTGGTTAGTGCTGGAACGTGTGTGAGTAGTATCTTAATATAGACATAGTTGAGGACTAAGGACGATGTTTATATTCCTTTACAGGAAGTGTTAAGGTATTTAAAATAAAATAAAATTACAACAAGCATTGCTACCAGGTTGCTATAGACCGAGGATAGGCTACATTTTTGTATCTATATTAAAAAAAAGACATTTAAGGGTCTGTAAGAAACTTCCAGTTCATTTTAATCTGTCAGTTGGTTCAAAGAGGTATGAAGTCCATCCTGGCAGTAAGTATTGAAAATTACCATCACCTAGTCCATTGGTTTTAAAAGGCAGGTAAAGCCAGGCAGAGGTTGGCAACTGCTGTCAAACTTACAAGACCCTTCTTACAACCACATGGAACTGCAGATGCTGGTTTATACCAAAGAGAGACACAAGGTGCTGGAGTAACTCAATGTGTCAGGCAGCATCTCTGGAGAAAAGGGATGGGTGACGCTTTGGATCGGGATCCTTCTTCAGACTTCGAATTGAAATGTTTTCTACGCAAATTTCCCCAGAGGGTGAATCTTCTCAGAGGACCTTGTGCGGTTAATGTACTGAAAATTGTGAAGATGCCTGAATTATTTAACATCTTACACTGCACGCAGTATGTTAGTTGCACTGATTAAAGTTGCTTATCTGGGTAAAAGCAGTCGAGAACACTTTGGTTGCTGGATATTACTGGGCACCATGGGAATAACTGAATGCAGACAAACTCCAATATCTACAAATAGAAGTTCAAGTTCCGGTTGTCATTTTTTGTCACAATGCACCAATTGGTATAGTAACATTTGAGTTACCGTACAGCCTTATGAATAAAAATAACACAATACACACTAAAGTTTAACATAAATATCCACCACAGTCGAATCAACATTTCTCACAGTGATGGAAGGCAATAAAGTTCAGTCATCTTCCTCTTTGTTCACCCGTGGTCAATGCCTAGAACCCTCCACAGTTGCCGCTACAGACGGCCCGATGTACAGGCCCTCTCGCCGGGATGATCCAAACTCCGGCGTCGGAACGGAGGAACACACTCAACGGCTTGGAGTTTCCAAATCGGCCGCTTCTTACTGGAGACCGCGGCTTCCAAAGTCCACAGGCCGAGCTGGGCGGAGCTCCAACACTGACGATCCCTGGCAAAGGATCACCTCACTCCGTGATGGCAACTCAGCACTGTGCCCGCTGCAGAAGCTCTGGCAGGTCTCTGGTAGGAAAGGCCGCGCCAATCCATGCGACACAGAGAAAAAATGCATCTTCGTCCAGGCAAGTGACTGAGAAACGGCTTTTCCCTATTCCCCCCCACATAAGACATACCAAGAAACATTAAAACATACATTTAGGCACACTAAAAATAACAAAATGGGTGAAAGGACTACGAGCTGCTGGCGAGGCAGCTACTGCGGTGGCGCCACCCGATGGAATATGAAACAGAAACATGGAAAATAGGTGCAGTAGGCCATTCGGCCCTTTGAGCCAGCACCGCCATTCAATATGATCATGGTTGATCATCCAAAATCAGTATCTTGTTCCTGCTTTTCCCCCAAATCCCTTGATTCCTTTAGCCCTAAGAGATAAATCTAACTCTCTCTTGAAAACGTCCAGTGAATTGGCCTCCTGGGTGAAAAAGCTTGTCTTCATCTCCTACATCTTCAAACGTCCTAAATGGCCTAACCCTTACTCTTAAACTGTGTCCCCAGGTTCTGGACTCCCCCAACATCAGGAACATTTTTCCTGCATCTAGCCTGTCCAATTGTACTGTATATGCTTCTATAAGATCCCCTCTCATCCTTCTAAATTCAAGTGAATACAAGCCCAGTCGACCCATTCTTTCATCATATAGTTGAGATTCAGCAAAACTTCAACAGACACAGCAGAATCCATCACAGTAGGAAAGCATCACAGGGAAGACAGGTGACCATAAAGTTCCCTTGCAATGAAAATGCATTCAAAAATTGACAGCTGCAGCTGGACAAAAATTCTCAGTTTGCTGTTTGATGCTTAACGGTATTGTTGAATGTGGCATTTGTTAACTAAAAGGGCACAATTACTTGCAATCGAAACATTACAGTATTTAATTGAAATTATTAGGACTCAGAATTTACCAACTATAAAAGCGAGCCCTGTTGATCACATATTTCTGTAGACCAGCTCTTTTTTTTGCACTGCGTATTGCCAGGAATGTGAATTCAACAGCTGAACTGGGACTCGGTTAATGACAGGACCACGGCCTTTCTTTAACAAGTGAGGTTTGATAAGCATTGCCCATGTATGAGCACTGAGGGACATTAAATTGCCAGCAAATAAAAGACAAAGAGGAAACACTTATTATCTACAATCAGTGTAAAGGGGCTGTCCCACTGCGGCAACCTAATTCGCGAGTTCAGACGAGTTTGCCCCTGACTCATATTCGCAGCATGGTTGACACAAGGTCCGAGGAGGTCTTCATAACTCTCTTTCATGCTCAAGAATAGTCCCCATGTACTCGAGGCCTCAGCTAGGTTGCGGCGTATTTTTCAACATGTTGAAAAAAGGTTGCCATGGAAAAAATCGATATTTTTTTACTCGTGGGTTTAGTCGAGGTATGTTGTAATAGGTAATAATACTACTTTGAGGTGGTCAAAGTCAATCGAAGTTAATCAAAGGTAGTCGAAGGTAAAGCTCTATGAGAAAAAAAAGGTAAGAATCCCCACTAAACTTTATTAAACGTTGTCTGGCTACTGACGGTCGATCCAGCTCGATGTTTTCCAGGCGAGTACCCTCAAGCTTGAAGGTCGAAGACAGTCGCTGTAAAGTCGCGTCAGTGGGATAGGCCCTTAAAGAAGGGTTCCAACCCAATGCATTTCAACCACAGAAGCTGCCTGGCTGGCAGGTTCCTTCAGCACTTTGTGTTATCCTCAAATGTTGACTAACTCCCTTCACAGATCCCACCTTGCCTCTGATGTATTTGGAAACATTGAAACATAGAAAATAGGTGCAGGAGTAGGCCATTCGGCCATTCGGCCCTTCGAGCCAGCACCGCCATTCAATATAACCATGGCTGATCATCCAGAATAAGTACCCGGTTCCAGCTTTCTCCCCATATCCCTTGATTCCGTTAGCTCTAAGAGCTATATCTTCCTCTCTCTTGAATACCTTTGCAGCAGTTTTGTTTTCATATAAGAAAATGGCTTACCTCTCTCAATTGCAAGTCCAATTTAATAGTTGCAGAAATTAGACTGAGCAAACCACAACAAAGAATAATATAATGTCAAAGGTCTGGTCCACCAAGCAGATTCAATCAGTGTTATTAATGTTATTAATTGGAAGACATTTCATAGAACATAATGAGTACATCCAAACAAATTATTGATAGGCACAAAATGCTGGAGTAACTCAGCGGGTGAGTTAGCATCTCAGGAGAGAAGGGATGGGTGATGTTTCGGGTCGAGACTCTTCTTCAGACTGATGTCAGGGGAGGGGGCGGTACAAAGTTAGAATGTAGTCGGAGACAGTAAGAATACTGGGCACTGAGGGGGAGCTGTGAGAGAGGATGATGCTGATTCATTTTCTATTTGTTGATAACAATTGACAACTTTACCCAGCAGATTGCAGGAATTGCCTTGGGAAATAGAAATAATTACAGTTTAAACATATGACCATCTTGAAATCTGGCCGATCACTTAATCTAATTCTAACATTTTTGGATAACTACCTTCCCTTCACAGGATGAAATAATTTAATAGGGTTTTGTTTTTAATTCAATGCTCTGGCAACATTGAGCATTTAAGCGTTTATATGTGTGATGTGAAACTGCTGGGGGAACTCAACGGGAGGGAAAGGAATTGTCGACATTTCACGTTGAGACCCTGCATCAAAACGGAGAGTGGAGAGGGAAGGTAGCCTGTACAAAGCGGAGAAGGGGAGGGAGAATCATGGGCTGGTAGGTGACTGGTTGACCAAGGAAGAGAGGACTCTGTTGGGCAGAGAAGCACAGATGGAGATGGTGGTGAGCCTGGTGTTGGGACACTGAGGCAAGTGGGTAAAAGGTGAAAACAGACAAGAAAATGAAAAGGTTAGGTGATACGCCAGGACACAATGGTGGCCGGGCGAGGAGAGGAGAGGAGAGGGAACACTCCAATACATCGAACGTGCAGGCCGACCGGAATTTGGACTTTGAATAATGCCGCCATAAATGGTAGCACCTACATGTGTGTTACATGCAAAAGGATTTTCACTGTACAGGAAATAGCTGCTGGAGAGTGATGAGTGGGTACACTTAAAGGCTTCTAATATGAACATTGAATTTTCCAGTTTCAGGCAATTCTCGTTGCTGTGTTGCTCTCTCTCTCCTTTCAATCCGTCTCTCATCCTCCCATTTCATCCCTGTTGACAACCTCCCATCCCCCCAACCCCACTCCAGCACGCCATCACCCCTTTATGTCCCCTCTCACTCCTGGTTTTGTCCCCTGTTTCATCGCTTCCTTTCTCCTCTTCATACTGGCTATCTTCCCTTTCCACTCTTAATCCTGAACATCCAAAACATCAACAACCCCTTTCCCCCGGAGAAAACCCATGTGGTCATGGGGAGAACGTACAAAACACCATGCAATCAGCACCTGTCGTCAGGACCAAACCCGGGTCACTGGTAGTGTGCGGCAACAGCTCCACCTCTGCACCACTATTACCCTTTATAGAGCAATATATCACATTGTTATCCTCTCCTGGTAAAAGGCGACACTTAAGCACTTCACAATAAAACATCCTGCATTTCCAAGAATACCTCACAATCATAGATTCACAAAAAGGTTATGATACAGCAGAAAGCCCTTCTCACTATCAAAGATACTGCTTGCCCGTTGAGTTCCTCCATAAGAATTTTTGTTTCTCTTTAAGGTGATCAGTTATCAAATTCTTAATTACAGATGAAAAAATCCCCCCTGTTTTGGAAATCCAGAACATTAATGAAACAATGGGATATCCATTATCCCAAAATCATTTCAATGGGGGATCCATAATCCCCAAATTATATGTAGTTTATCATATCAACTACATATGATAAAGGGCTGTGGGTGCTCGTGGCTGTATATTTAAGATAGTGTTGATATATTTCTGGATGCTAAAGGCAGACACCAAATGCTGGAGTAACTCAGTGGGACAGGCAGCATCTCTGCAAGGGAAGGAATGGGTGACATTTCGGTTTGTGAGACTTCTTCAGACTGTATTGTTATCCTCTGCTGGTAAAGGCATCACTTAAATGTTTCACAATAAAACAGCCGGTTTTTCCCAAGAACTCATAATCAAGGATTCTCAGAGAGGTTATGATGCAGAAGAAAGCCTCTCATACCCACATCTATCAATCAAGAACAACCCAGCCAAATTCATTCATACCCCTGCCCAACAGGACTCTACATGTTCACAACCTAGTCGTATTAAATGTGATGAAGGTCTGTTCCTGCCATTCTTTCAGACAGGACCCCTTGCAACCAACTGTTTGAAATAAAAACCTCAGGAGACTACTTTAAATCAATGTTTCCTGATTTTTCAACCCCACCCTACCACCACCCCCACCTCCCACCCCCCACCCTACCAACCCCCACCACACACCCACACATTTTTCTGGTTTTATTTCTGCTTATACACCCAAAACAAAAAGAAAATTACTGCGAATGCCGAGAAAATGTAACAGGTAATGTCAGAAACATTCAACGGTTCAGGCAGGCAAGATGAAAATATTGAATCTTCCAACACACCACAGGAGCCTGGCAGAGCACAAGAGACCTTGAAGGATGTGCAGTTTGTCAATTTGGATTTTAAAGCCATCCACTATATTTTCACTTTAGAGTTTTCCTCACCAATTTGGATTAATGGGCTGGATGACAGTCTGCATGAGTTAGTTTCAACTCAAGTGGTGGAAGGGAGTGATGCAATGGAAATATGAAAGTGCCTGGAAACAATAACGACTGCAGCTACATACAGTGAGTAAACACCTTGATGCAGTAAACCTGCCATATTGGAATATTACAAAGATGATCTATTTCCACCCCCTCCCTGCTCTAGGGCATTTTCACCCACCATATTTGCTGCCCTCGTGGTGGATGAATTGCAAGACATAGCCCGTTTCCAAGCAAAAGGGAGTCTGTATAAGGCATGATTATAGGTTTGCCTTGTATGGAGTGAGCAATGTATGGACCAGATTCAGGATCAGGTGGGATCTAAGAATATTATACACAGCAAGGCAGGAAAATAATTTCCAACATTGGGGTGGCACAGTGGCGTAGTGGTGGAGTCGCTGCCTTACAGTGCCAGCAGCCCAGGTTTGACCATGACTGCGGGTGCTGTTTATATAAAGATTGTAAGTTCTCCCTGTGACCACATTGGTTTTCTCAGGGTGCTCCATTTTCTTCTCATACTCCAAAGACGTACAGCATTGTAGGTTAATTGGCTTCGGTACAACTGCAAATTGTCCCTAGTGTGTAGGATAGTGTTAGCGTACGGATGAATGCTGGTCGACGAGGACTCGGTGGACAGAAGGGGCTGTTTCTGCACTGTATCTCTAAAGCTAAAACTAAAAGTCAAACGTTTGTTGTCCATGGAAATGAGCGCCATGACAAAATCTGAAAATGAAAGCTGTGTCTAAATGTTTAGTTAGAAGCGTGAAGTTGTACATTAACAACATAGATTCACAATCAATTCATCCCAAAATCATAAACTGGCTCTTGTGTTTGGTCCTTTCCATTACTTATTTACAAATAGCTTTTTTATACATAAAGTAGATAGCTTCCATTTTAAGGTACACAAAAATGCTGGAGAAACTCAGCGGTTGCAGCAGCATCTATGGAGCAAAGGAAATACACAACGTTTCGGGCCAAAAACCTTTCTCAGACTGATGGGGGGGGGGGGGGGGGGGGGGGGGGGGGGGGGGGGGTAGAAGAAGGGAACATTCCAGCATTTGTGTGTAACTTCGATTTTCCAGCATCTGCAGTTCCTTCTTAAACATTTTGTCTACTCCACTGCAAAATCTCCTCAAGATATGCCTACTTTGAAGAAGTTCTCCTCCTCTCTCCGGAGACAGTTTCACAACCTCCTCTCTAACTGCACCCCCTCTGTGATCACCCCCTTCCCTCCAACTCTACGCCCTTGCTGTCTCCTCCCCTTCTCGGCCTCCTTCTCCTCCCTTTCCCCTTTCTTCTCCCTGCCCCCCCCCCCCCCCCCCCCCACCCCCTTGCAGTGGAAAAGAACACTATGACTATGTGAAAAGTTACAGAGGAGAATAACTGCCAAGCACTGCCATAAGCTCAGGATTGAGGAGCACTTCAACAACAACTCCGACCCCCGACGCATGTGGCAAGGCATCCAGGCCATCACGGACTATAGACCCACCAACACCACCCCCACATCCAGCGACGCCTCCTTCCTTAAGGAGCTTAACCACTTCTATGACCGCTTCAACAGGGACAATCTAGAGACAGCCATCAAGGCTGAGCTCCCTGCTGATCACCAGCCCCTCACACTCGCCCCCTACGACGTGTACGTGGCACGGAGCAGGACTAATGCACGTAAGGCTGCTGGCCCTGAAGGCATCCCCGGGCGCGTGCTCAGGGCCTGTGCTACGCAGCTGACAGACGTCTGGACTGACATCTTCAACCTGTCTCTTGCCCAAGCAGTTGTCCCCACGTGCCTTAAAACCACCTCCGTCGTGCCGGTGCCAAAACACTCCACTGCGGCAAGCCTCAACGACTTCCGCCCAGTTGCACTTACCCCCATCATCACCAAGTGCTTCGAGAGGCTGGTCCTGGCACACCTCAAAGGCTGCCTACCCCCCACATTGGATCCCTATCAGTTTGCCTACCGCAAGAATAGGATTACGGAGGATGCCATCTCAACGGTACTTCACTCCGCCCTCTCCCACCTCGACAACAGAGCCACTTACGTAAGAATGCTGTTCATCGATTACAGCTCAGCATTCAACACCATTATACCCTCTAAACTGATCACCAAACTCGGTAACCTGGCCATCGACCCCTCCCTCTGCAACTGGATACTGGACTTTCTAACCAACAAACCCCAGTCTGTTAGGTTAGACAAACACACCTCTTCAACCCTCACCCTGAACACCAGCGTTCCACAAGATACAAGATACAAGATACATTTAATTGTCAACAGGGCTGTGTGCTGAGCCCCCTCCTCTACTCCCTCTTCACCTATGACTGCACACCTGTACATGGTACTAACACCATCATCAAGTATGCAGATGATACAACGGTGATTGGCCTCATCAGCAACAACGATGAGTCGGCCTATAGGGAGGAGGTCCAGCTACTTAGTAGCATGGTGCGCTGACAACAACCTGGCCCTTAACTCCAAGAAGACCAAGGAGCTCATTGTAGACTTCAGGAAGTCTAGGGGCGGCACGCACACCCCCATCCACATTAACGGGACGGAGGTGGAACGTGTTTCCAGCTTCAGGTTCCTGGGGGTCAACATCTCTGATGACCTCTCTTGGACACACAATACCTCAACTCTGGTCAAGAAGGCTCACCAGCGTCTCTTCATCCTGAGGAGACTGAAGAAGGTCCATCTGTCTCCTCAGATCCTGGTGAACTTCTACCGCTGCACCATCGAGAGCATCCTTACCAACTGCATCACAGTATGGTATGGCAACTGCTCTGTCTCCGACCGGAAAGCATTGCAGAGGGTGGTGAAAATTGCCCAACGCATCACCGGTTCCTCGCTCCCCTCCATCGAGTCTGTCCAAAGCAAGCGTTGTATGCGGAGGGCGCTCAGCATCACCAAGGACTGCTCTCACCCCAACCATGGACTGTTTACCCTCCTACCATCCGGGAGGCGCTACAGGTCTCTCTGTTGCCGGACCAGCAGGTCCAGGAACAGCTTCTTCCCTGCGGCTGTCACACTACTCAACAATGTACCTCGGTGACTGCCAATCACCCTCCCCCAGACATTCCTCCCACAGGAAAAAACACTATGTCTGTATACATGTAAATAGATTTATTTATTGAAATCATATTCTATGTCGCTCTTCCAGGGAGATGCTAACTGCATTTTGTTGTCTCTGTACTGTACACTGACAATGACAATTAAAGTTGAATCTGAATCTGAATCTGAACTGTTCAACCCAAGTTAATAGATCCTTCAGAAATAAAAGAAAAAAAACTGCTGAAAGAACTCAGCAAGTCAGGCAGCATCCATGGAAGGAAATGGGCAGATGTTGTTTCGAGTCATGACCTTCTTCAATTTGTATTTTCCTTTCAAAATTACAAACTCCCTTGATTTGGCAATCTAGAACATAGAAAAATACAATATAGGAACAGGCCCTTAAGACCACAATGTCTGTGCCAAATATATTGCTGTTCCTTCAACATTTCTATCTAAATCTTGGAACTATCCCTACAACAGCAAGTTGGAGTGCCTACAGCAGTAATAAAGAATATAGCTCTTCGGCACTTCTCGAGGGATGGGCCCTAAGTGCTGCCAATATCCTATAAATAAGTAAACGAATAAAGAATGAACTTCTTGACAGATTTAAGATATCTTTAGCTAAGGTTATTTCCATTTATAATTTACCATAGTTTGCAATCCTATTTCACAATTGCAGTATTTTTCAAACTGTTTCTCCTCTTCATGTATCCTCGACTTCCTGATCAATAGACTACGATCAATGAGGATAGGTGATAAATTGTCCTCTATAATAATCTTCAGCACTGGTGTCCCGCAAGATGTGTTCTCAGCCTTCTACTATACTCCCTATACACTCATGACTGTGCAACCAACTATCAATCCAACTCAAATTACAAGTTTGCAACACCACCATAGTGGGCCAGATATCAAATAATGGCGTAACGGAGTACAGAAAGGATATTGAGAACAATCTACAATCACCCTGTACATTAGCGCGATCCTACACACTAGGGACAGTTAACAATTTTTATTGAAGCCATTTACCTGCAAAATCTTACGTCTTTAGAGTGTGTGAGGAAACCGGAGCACCCAGAGAAAACCCACGTGGTCACAGGGAGAATGTATAAACTCCATACAGACAGCATCCCTAGTCAGGATTAAACCTGATTGGTTGAGACTGTAAGGCTGCAACTCTACCGCTGAGCCACTGTGCCTCCCAACACTTTGAACCAAGAATCTACAGCACTTGGTGAAATGTTTGTGAAAATTGGCTCCAATGCAAATATATATCTCCATTAATGAATAGACAAAGATTGTGTATGGTACTCCAGGTATGACCAAAACCTTGCACAGTGGGGCAGTGGTAGAGTTGCTGCCTTACAGCGCCGGAGACCCGGGTTCGATCCTGACTACAGGTGCTCTCTGTACTTTCTCTCTGTGACTTGCATGGGTTTTCTCCGAGATCTTCGGTTTCCTCTCACGCTCCAAAGACGTACAGGTATGTAGGTTAATTGGCTTGTAAATGTTAAAAAGATTGTCCCTAGTGGGTATAGAATAGTGTTAATGTGCGGGGATCACTGGTCGGCGCGGACCCGGTGGGTCGAGAGGGCCTGTTTCCACGCTGTATCTCTGAACTAAAAAAAAAGTTGAAGCAAGACTTTACTTCTCTTGTAGTCAATCTCCCTTGCAAATGCGTCTAACATTCTGCTTGCCTTTCAAATTACTTGCTGCACCTTACTAGATCTGATTGAGTTTTGTTTATTTTGGGATACAGCATGAAAACAGGCTCTTCGGCCCACTGAGTCCATGCCGACCAGCGATCACTGCATATTGACACTGTCCCACACACACGAGGGACAATTTACACTTAAACCAAGCCAATTAACCTACAAACTTGTACGTCTTTTGAGTGTGGGAGAAAACCGAAGATCTCAGAGAAAACCAACAGGGTCACGGGGAGAAAGTAAAAATTCTATACAGACAGCACCCGTAGTCGGGATCAAACCCCGGTCTCTGGCACTGTAAGCACTGTAAAGGGCCTGTCCCATAAAGGGCATGCGACTCCATGCGGCAAGCGCGACCTAAAGGGCCTGTCCCACGAGCATGCGACTCCATGCAGCAAGAGCGACCTAACGTGGTCGCTTGAGCCGTATGGCCTCGCGGGGTCGGCCCCACTTCGATCGCCGGAGCCGGATGGAGTTGTGCGGAGCTGGTCCCGACATCGGCGGGGCTCTGAAAAACTGACCGTGTTTAAAAATTCCGCACGGCAATGGTCTGCCGGCCCGCAGCCGCTTCAACGCCGTACGCACCGCCTCGACGCCGTACGTCACGCGCGAACTTCCCGCGGACTTCGCTCGAACTTCATGTCACTCACTCGACCTCCGCGCGGCCCCCCCGCTTCTGGTTTGGTCGCGCTTGCCGCATGCAGTCGCATGCTTGTGGGACAGGCCCTTTAGGTCGCGCTTGCCGAATGCAGGTCGCATGCTCGTGGAACAGGCCCTTTAGGCAGTAGCGTGGCAGATTTATCGTGGCTCTCTCTGCCATCCAACTCCTCAGAAAACTAAACAGAATTCCAAGTGAGATGCCATCAGAAGTTGCGATAAAATTTAAGATTAATGTGAAGCTACTTTAATGATTATTTGGTAAAGCAAATTCTAATATATTTGGCATTTTTTCCAATGTCATAAAAAAAATGATAAATGATATCAGTATAAACATTTATAAAAAAATATTGACCCAAGATATACAGTATATTCCTGCTGGTGCAAAAATACGTGCAGAATTAATAACATGGTTAAAATTATGAAGCGAAAAAATTATTAGCTTCACTAAAATCATTCTTTTTTGGGAAGAAACTTATGCAAGCTACTGAATAATGCATTCTGCTGTCTGGGGAACTGTTCGAGGCCATCTGACTGTGCAGCGTTGAATTCGATAGTAAAGACGGAGTACTTGCAAATTGCATGACTATTTTCTTAAGTGTAGCCAGAAATAGCACGTTAATTTAATGTTGCACTCACTCACGCCCTTCACACTCAATATAAATCCAGGGCTGTGTTAAACAATAGCAGCAGTTGGTTAAGTGTCTCTGCTGTAACCACAGATTTAATCTTGGCTCTGCTGCTGCTCCCACCTGCATCAAGCGGTGCAGGTTATTAAAATAATATTTTGAGTCAAGGTACTTGAAGCAGAATGTTGAGGCTATGTTCAATAACTGGAGATATTTTAAACACAATTCTTGCAATGTTTAAACTCATCTTGATTATCATTATTGAATCAAACAAGTGAGCATCAAAAAGGATGCTTAATTTCTTGCAAGCTGATTAATTTCCCCCATATTCTTATGTACGAGAAGTACTGGGAAGTACTGAGGAGAAAAACAATTGAATTACATTGTTCGGTGCTGTTTAATATAGAACCTGGTGGAATCACATTGTGTTCCTCTGAGCGGATAATTACATAAAAGGATTGACGGAACAGTAGGGCAAAATAATACCGTTGAGAAACAAACCTAAGAGGTGATGCATCTGTTCACTTCTTCAAATGTTAACTCTCTGTGTTAGCAGTCACATCAATTGTAAAAATTGTTTGCCGAGATATTGGACCAGATATTTTTGGAGTGATAAATGGGTGCTGCATATTCAAGAGAGTTTATTGTCAAGTGTCCTGATAGGACAATGAAATTCTTACTTTGCTCCGGCACAACAAAACATAGTAGGCACGAATACAGAACAGATCAGTGTGTCAATATACCATTATATAAATATAGACACACATAAATAAACAGACTGATAAAGTGCAAATAAACAGATAATAGGCTATGAATGTTAAGAGTTTTGTCTGAGCCGAGCTTAATAGCCTGATGGCTGTGGGGAAGTAGCTTTTCCTGAACCTGGTAATTGAAGTCTTTAGGCTCCTGTACCTTCTACCTGAAGTTAGCAGGGAGATGAGTGTGTGGCCAGGATGGTGTGGGTCCTTGATCTTGCTGCCAGCCTTTTTGAGGCAGTGACTGCGATAGATCCCCTCGATGGTAGTGAGGTCAGAGCCGATGATGGACTGGGCAGTATTTATTACTTTTTGTAGTCATTTCTGCTCCAGGGCGCTCAAGTTGTCGAACCAAGCCATGATGCAACCGGTCAGCATGCTCTCTGCTATGCACCTGTAGAAGTTAGAGAGAGTCCTCCTTGACATACCGACTCTCCGTAATCTTCTCAGGAAGTAGAGGCGCTGATGTGCTTTCTTTATAATTGCTTCAGTGTTCTCGGACCAGGAAAGATCTTCAGAGATATGCACGCTCAGGAATTTGAAGCTCTTGACCCTTTCCACCATCGACCCGTTGATATAAACGGGACTGTGGGTCCCCATCCTACTCCTTCCAAAGTCCACAATCAGTTCCTTGGTTTTGCTGGTGTTGAGGGCCAGGTTATTGCGCTGGCACCATATGGTAAGTTGGTCAATCTCTCTTCTATACTCTGACAGTGATACATCCCACACAGTGGTGTCGTCAGCGAACTTGATGATGGAGTTCGCACTATGACCGGCTACGCAGTCATGAGTATACAGTGAGTACAGCAGAGGGCTGAGCACGCAGCCTTGAGGTGCTCCCATGCTGATTGTTTTCGAGGCTGACACATTTCCACCAATACGAACAGACTGTGGCCTGTGAATGAGGAAGTCGAGGATCCAATTGAAGAGGGATGTGCAGAGACCCAGTTCTGCGAGTTTGGTAACCAGCTTGGAGGGGATGATTGTATTAAATGCCAAGCTGTAATCAATGAATAACAGCCTGACATATGAGCACATAGCATTAAGGTCATAAGTCTCTCCTGCAAAAGATCATGAAATTGGCAATAAATGTGTTGAAAATCTGGTATGGAATTTAGCATCTGGTATAAAGCAACAATGCTGTAAGAATCATAACCTATATGATTGTCCTAAGTAGATAGACTACTTGTGCATACCTGCATACACTGCCAAGCATCAATTCTACAAGGATGTTAGCCCTTAAAAACAAGTCTCCATTGCACGCCGATAACAGTTGTATACATAGAACATCTAACAGTACATCCCACAATAACTGTGCCAAACATGATGGCAAAGGAAAATAATCTCATTTACCTGAAGATGATCCACATCACTCCATTCCCTGCATGCCCATGTGCTTATCTAAAAGCTTTTTAAATGCCGCTATAGTAACTGCCTCCACCACCATCCCTGGCAGTGTGTTTCTGGCACCCACTTCTCTCAGTGTAAAAATGTGTCCTGCTCATCCCCTTTAAGCTTTGTCTCACTTTAAAGCCATGCCCTTTAGTCTTTCAGATTCCCATCCTGGGGAAAAGCTTTGGATGGTCTACCTTATCTAGGCCTGTCAACATTTTATGAACCTCTATCAGGATACCCCTCAGTGTCTGGCATTCCGGTGCAAATAATCCAAGTTTGTCTAACCACTCCTTGTAGCACATAATGGTGTCAAGGGTGGAGGCATTGCAGGGGAGGGAGTCTACATGTCATAGAGTGTAGAAGTGCTCACTGGTGCAATGGATGCAAGATGAGAAGTTGCTGGATACTTGGTGGTTGGGTGTGGTGCGAGTGGCCAGAAGGGAACCTGAACCTGCTGGGTTTGTGCTCAAATGTTTCACTATGATAACAACATTTCTGATTTCATCAACAACACAGTACCTCATGTCTATCTGCCATGTTGCTTTAATGTAAGCATCTTATCACTCCTACTCTCCGCTTTGTTCTCACGGGTTACTAATAAAGGATTACGATGTTTTGCTCCTCAGCAGAGGAAGAAGAAATGGAGTAGTTGTTTAGTTTAGTTTAGAGATACAGCGTGGAAACAGGCCCTTCAGCTCATCGTGTCCACACCCATTCACTGGTTCTGTCCTTCACACTAGGGACAATTTACAGAAGCCAATCAATTAGGGCTCAACACCCCCCTGTGTGCCTGGGCCCTGGACTTTCTCACTGCCAGGCCCCAGGTAGTCAAGATGGGAGGGAATACATTGAAGTTCCTCACCCTGAGCACAGGATCGCCCCAGGGTTGCGTCCTCAGCCCCCTATTGTACTCCCTGTACACACATGACTGTGTGGCTAGGTTCAGCTCCAACTCAATAATTACGTTTTTAAGAAGGAACTGCAGATGCTGGAAAATCAAAGGTGCACAAAAATGCTGGAGAAACTCAGCAGGTGCAGCAGCATCTATGGAACGAAGGAAAAATGCAACGTTTCGGGCCAAAACCCTTCTTCAGACACTAGACTAGTAGCTCTCTCCAATAGAAAGAGGACATTGAAATGAGGAGAGGTTCAAGGGGAGGATGAAGGAAGTAATATTTAATTGCATGCTATGTCCTAAATTGTTCAGAAAGCAGAGAAGTGAAATGTGTGCTCCTCTTCGGAATGCACAGAGGGGGAGGGGGGGATTTCAGAACTGCGTTTTGAGATTCTACAATGATTCAGTTATTCATGCAATATTCAAGAAAAGTTTATTCATATCAACCATCCAACCCTTGAGACACACTGTACAACCTTAACCCATCCCTGTGTCAGAAGTGAACTATGATAGACTTTTTATAGATTGCACCATGTACTTCACTTGCACTATTACAGGCAGGTTGCCTAATTACTGATCATTTATTGCTAATTTTTGTATATTTAATCATTGTCTTCTTTAGTTAATGTGCCTGTAAAGCTGCGGCAGTGTTTAAGAAACATTTAGCAGGTATAGACAGGATAGGTGTAGAGGGATATGGGCCAAATACTGGCAGGTCATAAGTGATATAAGTAGAATTTAGCCCATCAGGTCTACTCCACCATTCAATCATGGCTGATCTATCTCACCCTCCTATTCCCATTCTCCTGCCTCCTCCACATAACCTCTGACACCTGTACTAATCGAAAAACTATCTCTGCCTTAAAAATATCCACTAACTTGGCCTCTACAGCCTTCTGTGGTAAAGAATTGCACAGATTCACCACCCTCTGACTAAAGACATTTCTCGTCATCTTCTTCCTAAAAGAACGTCATTTAATTCAGAGGCTATGACTTCCAGTCCTAGACTCTCCCACCAGTGGAAACATCCTCTCCACATCCACTCTATCAGAGCCTTTCATTATTCTGTATGTTTCAATGAGGTCCTCCCCCCCTCATTCTAAACTCCAGCGAGTACAGGCCCAGTGCCGACAAACGTTCATCGTAGGTTAACCTACTATTTCCTGCGATCGTTCTTGTAAACCTCCCCTGGACCCCTCTCCAGAGTCAGCACATCCTTCCTCAGATATCGTGCCAAAAATTACTCACGGTATTCCAAAGGCGGCCTTACCAGCGCCTCTCAGTAGTGAGAGACTGGCATAGATCTCGGATGTTGGCAAGGTCGGACCGAAGGGCCTGTTTCCACACTTGTCTTCTGTTCCCCATATCAGGAGCAAATCTTCCTGCATCTAGCTGTCCAATCCCTTAAGAATTTTGTAAGTTTCTATAAGATCCCAGTGCTCAATCGTCCTAAATTCTAGAGAGTATCTGGACTCTATCCAGTCTTTCTCATAAGACAGTCCTGATGTCCCAGGAATCAGTGTGGTGAGTCCTTCGGGAAACTCCCTCTAAGCCAATATGTCCCTTCTCAGAAGACCATCCTGCAGTGATACTCCCATGAAAACCTAGTTTACACTTGCAGTCCAACCTCCCTAGAAAGCACAGGTAATCCCCTTTTGTTGGGATGAAAGCTAGCATCCCTTCTTTTCCCCTCACCAGCTGCCCAGCTGCCCCTGCATGCCTACCCACTGACTGGTGTACCATTCCCAGGCCAAGTTTGCTGCATCTCCCCCTCCTTTTCCTAGTCGGGGCGGCCACCATTTATATAATAATCTGCCTTCCTGTTTTTTAGCCACCAAAATGGATCACCTCCACATTATACTGCAATCTGCCAAACATTTGCCCACTCACCCAGCCTATCCAAGCCACCTTGCAGTCTCCTAGCATCCTCCTCACACCTAACACTGCCCCCCAGCTTAAGTGTCATCCCCGCAAACTTGGAGATATTGCCTTCAATTGTCTGTCCAGAATCAAACATATTGTAAATCACCTCGAGCCTCCAGTAACCCATACTATTCTGCCTGCCAGTGGGATGCTACTCCTGACTCCTTGCTTCCTGTTTTGTGTAGCATTAATTCTCAATCCATTCAAATTCACCCAGCTGCATTGAGTCCCTGTGACGGTTAGGAAACCATCCTGAACACTTCTGACAGTCACCCACACCATATTTACTTTAATCACCAACTCCTTGTGTCAACCCTCCTGCACCTGGAAGTACTAAAGTAACAAGGCATGAGGAGAGGCCATGGCACTTTCCAGCAGCACAGACCATTCATTGTGATGGGCTGTGGACGTCCCCCAAAGTATCCTGTTGCCTTACCCACTATGGTCACACAGCCTCTAAACCCTAATCTCACATGGAACCGTGGCCTCCAATAGGTCTGTAACGGGCCATTCGGCCCTTCAAGCCCAGCACTGCCATTCATTCATCGTCCCCAAATACACAATCTCCTGGGGGCCTTCTCCCCATGTCCCTTTTTTCACTCCTCCCCATAGAGCTTGGAAACCCTCTCCCACCTCCCTCTTAAATCCATCCAGTTCTTCTTGGACTGTGGCACCATGGTTCTGGACTCTTTCCAAATCTGCGGATTCACAAACCTGCATCAACCTCACCTTCTTGTTAGTCCTATTATCAGCCTTAATACTTCCTCCCCTTTTCTCTCTCTCCTCTTCCCCTTCTTCCCCTCTGTTCCAACTCCAAATTCGAGTGATACAAGCCTAGTCTTTTCAATCTTTCCTCATATTCCTAGTCCATCTATCCATCCCAGGGATCATCCCGTGAACCTAAGATTCTGTCACAGCCTCAATCACACGGATTTCCTTCCTCAGATCAAGGAGAAGGCAAAACTGTACATAATACTCCAGATGAAAGGCCACCGAGCCCTATCCAGGAGCATCAAAAAGGTCCCTGAGTGAACCCAGGACACCCGAGCTGTGAGCTAGCATCTTTAATAGCTATGTACCTATTCAGCAGACCGAAGGGCCAATCATTCCAATTATGTCTAGTCTCATGATTCCATATAAGCAGAATCCTTTCATGTCATCTAGTCTCTTGACACCCGAAAATAGCTATGAGGCAACGTGAGGCCAATGATCAGTTCCCGGCCATCCATAGATAGGCATTCGAAGGGGTTTGAGAGGAAAACATATTGAGGATCCTATTTAATGGTTCTGCTCCTTCTTCCCTAACTGTGCTTACATACACTGGAATTAGAAGGGGAAGGGGATCTTATAGAAACATTGCAAATTTTCCATCGTCTAGATGCAGAGAAAAATGGTCCCGATGTTGGGGGAGTCCCAGATGTTGGGTCACAGTTTAAGAATAAAGGGTAGGCCATTTAGGACTGAGAGAGGGAAAAACTTTTTCGGCCTGCCTCTTTTCGTTTGAACTTTTCAAAAGTTTTGAATCTTTATGAATTCCTCTTAAGCCCCTTAGGCCATAATAAGTATGCACATGTCCAGGTCATAGGTCACAAGCATGCAAACTGCAGCCTGATCATCCCCGGGTCTCCTCCACAATCGCTGCCGAACTGCTGCACTGGATCAGTCCTTCCCAAGTGCTCCCTCCCCCCCCCCCCCGTCCAGGGGCGGACAGAGAACGTCGGGAGCCAGAATCAGGTCATCTATCCGGTTCCCAGGATGCTGCCTGACTGCCTTTGAGCGTTTAGTAAGATTAATAGTCATGGAGGATAAAGCATAGAAACAGCTGCATTGAGTCTGTACCAACCATCAAACACTTATTTACACCAACCCTCTAAACCCTCTTATTCTGCCCACATTGCCATCAACCATCCTGGATTCCCTATGCATATGGGGGCAATTTTCAATTAACCTACAAATTCACACATTTTTGGGATGTGGGAGGAAACCAGAGTATCCAGACAATACCCACATGGTCACAGGGAAAATGTGTAAACTCTGCACATGGAAACGTAGAAAATAGGTGATGGAGGAGGCCATTCGGCCCTTCGAGCCAGCACCACCATTCATTGTGATCATGGCTGATCGTCCCCAATCAATAGCCTGTGCCTGCCTGCTCCCCACATCCCTTGATTCCACTAGCCCCCTAGAGCTCTATCTAACTCTCTCTTAAATCCATCCAGTGACTTGGCCTCCACTGCCCTCTGTGGCAGGGAATTCCACAAATTCACAACTCTCTAGAGGAAAAGGTTTTTTCTCACCTCAGCCTTAAATGACCTCCCCTTTATTCTAAGACTGTGGCCCTCTGGTTCTGGACTCGCCCAACACTGGAAACATTTTTCCTGCATCTATCTTGTCCAGTCCTTATATCATTTTATATGTTTCTATAAGATTCCCCTCATCCTTCTAAACTCCAGTGAATACAAGCCTAGTCTTTTCAATCTTTCCTCATATGACAGTCCCGCCATCCCAGGGATCAATCCCGTGAACCTACGCTGCACTGCCTCAATCACACGGATTTCCTTCCTCAAATCAGGAGACTAAAACTGTACATAATACTCCAGATGTGGTCTCACCAGAGCCCTATACACAGAGAGCATCAAAGGTCATGAGTGAACCCAGGACACCCGAGCTGTGAGCTAGCATCTTTACTAGCTATGATGCCTATTCTGCAGTGAGGCCAATCATTGATTAGTAAGGCCATCATTCCAGGGAGAAGGCAGGAGAATGGGGTTGAGAGGCAAAAATAGATAAGGCACGATTGAATGGTGGAGTAGGTTTGAAGGGCTGCATGGCCTAATTCTGCTCCTATGACTGTGCTTACATACACTGGAATTTAGAAGGGTGAGAGGGGATCTTATAGAAACATGTAAAATTCTTAAGGGATCGGGCAGGCTAGATGCAGGAAAAATGGTCCCTATGTTGGGGGAGTCCAGAACCAAGGGTCACAGTTTAAGAATAAGGGGTAGGCCATTTAGGACGGAGATGAGGAAAAACTTTTTCGGCTAGAGAGTTTTGAATCTTATGAATTCTCTGCCACAGAAGCAGTGGAGGCCAATAAGCGAGTTCGGTATTCTGACTGCACATGTCCAGGTCATAGGTCACAAGCGAAAAAACTGCAGCCTGGCCTCATGCAGCCATGATCAATCCCGGGTCTCCAGCACCACAATCGCTGCCGAACTGCCACTGGATCATCCCCGTCCCTTCCCAAGTGCCCCCCCCCCCTCCCCGTCCAGGGGCGGCCAGAGACGTCGGGAGCCAGACAGGAGCGGCGGCCCAGGCTTACAGCCAGCGCAGAGAAGCAGCGCTAAATCCAGCTCAACTCTGCCTGTTAACCTACCAGCTCTGCCTGGACTTACGGGAACAACGGCCCAGTCTTACAGCCCGCACGGAGAAGCAGCGCCAACTCCAGGGCTGGTGTCCCATCAGCCCAGACAGGGCTGTAGGAAACCCAGCCTGACAGGCAGAGTTGAGCTGGATTTAGCGCTGCTTCTCACCGTTGTCTGTGGGCCTGAGGTCGCCGCTCCCCTCTGACTCCCAACGTCTCTGGCCGCCCCCGGGAGGGGCGGGGAAGATCCAGTGGCGGTTCGGCAGTGATTGCAGCTCCGGAGAGCCGGGATCGATCCTGGCTGCAGATGAGGCGCAGGTCTATGCCCATGCCGCGGCACGGCTGCCGAGAGTTTTTATCGCTTGTGACCTTTGACAAATCCCATGATTCCTTGCATTTTTCGGAATACTGAACTCGCTTATTCACTGGATGCATTCAAGAGAGAGTTGGATATAGCTCTTAGGGCGAACGGATTCAAGGGATACGAGGAGAAAACAAGAACAGGGTACCGATTCTGGAAGATCAGCCATGATCATATTGAATGACGATGCAGGCTCGAAGGGCTGAATGGCCTACTCCTGCACCTATTTTCTTTGTTTCTATGTTTATGATCTTATAGTCTTATAGGAACCATATCAATTCTTTCAGTAACAGATAGTTTTGTTTGATGATGACAAATTTAAGAGAGAGTTAGGTAGAGCTCTAGGGGCTTGTGGAATCAAGGGATTTGGGGAGAAGGCAGGCACGGGTTATTGATTGGGGGCGATCAGCCATGATCACAATGAATGGCGGTGCTGACTCGAAGGGTCGAATGGCCTCATCCTGCACCTATTTTCTACATTTCTATGTTTCTAAATTAGATTCCACTTCATGACATTTGACTTGTTAGCTGTTATTTACTGTAGGTTTTAGCAGTCTATATATTTCAGATATTGCTTGAATGACCTCCCAGTCAGTGTTGTGATGTTGAGATTGTATGAGGCCAGATTGGTCTCTGAGTGAATGACAGAATTGCTGTTACACTAAAAAAAAACAATTCATCTCATTCATAGGGCATATCACAAACATTGTTGACATAATTAGCTGTATGATCCACTGTAGGAAATCTTTTCCTGTAAAAATGAAAGTTGCATGACTGTCCCCAAACCAATATAGCTCCAGATGCATTTGTAATGTAAGGGTTAAACCAGGCCTGTCGGCTAAAATGACAACAGTCTCTATATCGAGCAAGCAACCTTGCTTAAAAAACACAATTAGGAAAATAATTGGGCTCACTTAGAAGACCTAGTAAATCACAGCGTCTAAGATCATGCAGCCTCAAGGACATATAAAACATAAGGACAAGGCAAACTTTTCTTCTCAAGGATAGTCATTCTCACTGCCTTTCACTATCTATATTACTAAGAGTCTGATCTTGACCGCTTTTGGCCCACTGTGCTGTGATTTCCGAGAGAACGCCGCCACCTATGGCCATCATTTTTGGCCACCTCGCTCAGAGCCCCCCTCCGCCTTCTGTAACTGGAGGATTTTTCCCATCGATGAAAAATCAGAGAGATATTAATGTTTTTAACAAATTCGCCATTCTCTCTGCTGCCCCTGTTGGCGGCAGGGGGGAAGGACTCTAAAAACCGGAAGTGTCTCACTCAGTCCCTGCCAGACCCAGGAAGCGAGAGGGTCATGGCTCCAAGCTGCGAATAACACTGAACGCACGTCTACGCCACGCTGAGTCCCCTCGATGCGGCTGTAAGGTGGCTGCAGCCCAATTGTTTGCCTCGCCTTTTTTATTTTAGGTTTGTGGTCTCAAAATGAATTTTGGTTGTCAGGTGGCTGCAGCCCAATTGTTTTGCCTCGCCTTTTTTTTTTAAGGTTTGTGGTCTCAAAATGAATTTTGGTTGTCAGGTGGCTGCAGCCCAATTGTTTTCCTCGCCTTTTTAAAAAAAGTTTGTGTTGGCTGCCAGCCCAAAAATCCATTCGGCCCACAATGTCTATACTAGCCCTCTGGAAACCAGAACCTTCAGCCCACAACACCCATACTAGCACAACAGGAAGCCCCCCCCCCACTGGCGAGCAATATTGGAATTGGTGGAGAGGTGGAATATTGCGTTGGTGACCAGCCCTCCCGTGTGATGCTGGGACCCAACGGGTCCCACTTAGTCTAGTACTTTAATAAACTAGGCTTCTTGGTAACCTTGAAGTGTGATCCTACATCAATGATCCAAATCCGCGAAACCTGCTTGTGTCATTACAACTTCTCCATTAAATTATGCTTTAAATAGCTGTTGTCTACATAGAAATCTGGTGCACATGGATCCAATTTCTACTTAGCTTATGTAAAAAGGTAAAAACGGACTATCAATATGGATTTTCATACGAAAGTTATTTCTGCTGAAACGGTGCATAGCACACCGCAGACTAAAACACTGAAGAAGAGTCTCGACACAAAATGTCACATATTCTTTTTCTCCAGAGATGCTGTCTGACCCTGTCTGTCAGCTTTTTGTGTCTGTTTTCAGACTAAAACGCAAGCTGCATTTACTTCTTATTACAGCCATGAAAAAAGGGGATTTCAAAATTTCCAAAACCCTTCTTCATAGCCTTCTTTGATCTCTTATTTGCAAGGATAAATTCCCCAATATAGTTTATTTGCATTATAATAACGTTGGCGAGGGGGCCATTAGAATGAGTGGGGGTGGGGGGGAAATAGCATGGTACAATAGAATAAAGATTATTAATCTCTTGCTCATAAATGCTTCATTAAAGAGCTTGTCAGAATTGAGCAGACAGATATTATCCCTTTTGTGCATTGCTTTGGAGTACAGGACAAAGATGTGAATCCCAGTTCATCTACAATCACTAAGTTATAAGACGTGAACTTACAATATTAGGAATATTAAGCAGTAAGCACGTAGCACTTTGTGTTTATTTGCAATAAAATTATTTACAGTTTATTCTGTAATACCTTCATCTCAGGAGATAAAATGTAACGTCGCTCAAAAGTTCATTTGCTTTTGCCCAGGAGCCCAATATAAATAGGTCAGTTCAAATGTTTCTTCACTCCCATCCATTTCACATCACTTCATTCTGACTCATTGCATCTGTCAGGAAAGCCTCTTGGCCAGCGTGGTGACAGAATGTACAAGTAGCACGCACAGTAGGTGTTCGATGCAGCTTCAATGATTCCCAGAGCATTCGAAAAATGAGAGTTGGTGAAAGTAAAGAGCAGCAGTAGCAGCTGGAGGCAAAGCAGCAACTGAACCTTTATTGTTTCAATCCCCACAAAAGAAATGCATATTTTCCTCTAATTATTTCTACCAACCTCCAAGGATGGAGGTCACAGGACTCCAAGAATATTCTGCACCAGCTAGAGGAAAAGACAAAGTGCTGTCTTTGAGACTTAAATATCGCCTTGAAGCGCCAGTTAAGATGCAAATGAAATTAAAATGTGCATTATTTTACCACTCAATAAATAATTAATGATAGGGGAATGGGGGACAAGCTCCATTTAATTATTTTGAGTTCAGGCTGCGTTTGGCCCCTGTCTTAATCATTAAATCTGTTCTTTTCAAGATGTATCCTTGAAAATGTTTGCCAACATTTTCTTGTTCACACTCAGGACTCTTTCCTGCCAAGTCACTAACACCTTACGGATTTATTCTAGCTCCTGATCTCCTTGAAACCACTGACTGGTCAAACCACATCGAAAATAGTTCATTCCGTTTATTAGAAAGGACGTCACATTAATAATGATTCAACAGCGAAAGAGCTGATGTCAAAAAACAGCAAATTACCATAACAGCTAAAGACAGGAGCTTGGTTTCTCTTCTCTCCTTCAGCAAATTGCCATCAAAGCATAATCTACTTGCATAACCCAAAATGAAGAACGGACTTCCAATTTCATGTATGGAGAAACAGAAAAATGTCTTTTGTTTATTGTCTAAAATGCTGGAATTAATCAACTAGTCAATTAACATCTGTGAAGAGAACGAGTGATTTGAGTTCTCTTCTTTAGTTTAGTTTAGTTTAGTTTAGAGATACAGCGTGGAAACAGGCCCTTCAGCCCTCCAAGTCCATGCCGACCATCGATCAACCATGCATTAGTTCTATCCCACACACCAGGAACAATTAACAGAAGCCAACTAACTTACAAACCTGCATGTCTTTGGAGTGTGGGAGGAAACCGGAGCACCTGGAGGAAACCCACGAGGTCACAGGGAGAATTCACAACCTCCGTACAGATAGTACCCCAAGGATTGAACCCGGGTCTCTGGCGCTGTAAGGCAGTAACTCTACCCCTGTGCCATTGTATCGCCCTTTCAAACAGTGAAAAGACAGAGATAAGTTTCAGATGCAGAAACAAAATATCAGGGAGGGCATAGCGGAAGGGAAAATGTCTTAATCTACATGTGTGTTCACATTGCGATCCAATTAGCTAGGAGATACGATGTACGTGCTTTACAGTAATGTAACAGTTTGATACCAACTTAAATTCTCAATATACAAATAGTTTTAATGTGTAGTAAATGAACCTCCTTCAATATGTTTGTGTATATCCAACGTATCCAGTAGCGATATAAGAAATAAAATGCTGGAGTAACTCAGCTGGACTGGCAGCATTTCTGGAGCAAAGGAATAGGTGATGTTTCAGGTCGAGACCCCTTGGGAGTCTGAGCGACAGCGGAGAGGTATGCAAAGGTGCAAAGTACAAATGAATGAAAGGTATAACAAGAATGAGTTACTCCAGCATTTTGTGTCTATCTTTAGTGTAAACCAGCATCAGCAGTTCCTTCCTGCACAAATATATGGCATAATCATGGAATACAGGAATAATCAAATGCCAAAATGCAGGACAAGTGCTGATTTAACAAAATAATAAATTTAATTAAGACCCATGCCTGCCACATAATTGATCAACATGATTGAAAATCAATGGACAATAGGTACAGAAATAGGCCATTCGGCCCTTCAAGCCAGCACTGCCATTCAATGTTATCATGGCTGATCATCCACAATCAGTACCCCGTTCCTGCCTTCTCCCCATATCTCCTGACTCCGCTATCTTTAAGAGCCCTTCAAGCTCTCTCTTGAGAGTGTTAATCCTGGCCAGATTGGAGAGGCTCGGACTCTAAAATTGATTAAAGGCTTCAGGGCTGCTGGGCCATTTGGTCAATTTGAAAGTGCTCTCTGTAGAACTGGGACAAGCTGCAGAGTGGTGCCAGTTTGTCTAGAGCCTAGATCCAAGCTGCAGGGAGAGAATGGGAATATCTGCAGACCCTGGCAACTAGGTGCAAAATGCATAGAATGGATTGGATGACTGCAAACCAGACATACACCTTGTAAATAATTGTAAATAATGTTGCGGAGTTCGACTTTGCTGAGTGTTGATTGGATGAGGTATTGAGCCTTGTCTGGTTTTCTTGTATATCAGGGTAAATGTTGTGATGTTCGCTTCATCCTAGAAACACTGTTTGAATACAATGTATTAGCTTCTGTATTATTGGGTTAGGGAAATGTCAGTCATGTATGGGGTTAATCGATGTCTGTAATTGGATTGTAAAGAGACCACCCCCATGTGGTTCGGCCCCTCGAGGTCCGGGGACCTATAAAAGTTCGCTGCCACGAGGTCCCGCGTCGATCTTCTGGGAGAGCGCTTAGGACTACGTGAACTTCTGGAGTGTCTCTGTTTGAGCTAGGCCTAGAGGGCTTGATCAGGCAGATACGAGGATCGAACATGCGGTGGTTGGGTATAGTAGTTGAACTGTAGTTGTGTTTTGTCAAAATAAAGATTAGTTGCGCAAGTGCTTGATTCAGGGGTTTTTGACTGAAACTAGACTGGGGGGGAAGTTTAGATCGAGCAATTAAAAAAGTTTTTCTATGTTTCTAAACTGGTTGGACTGACACCTGGATTGTCATTTGCACCCAAGATTAGCAAAAATCAGGAATGTGTGAGCGTGTTTTGGAACTTAGTATTTTAAGCAATGTAAAGTCAGTTCAGGACTTTAATACTAAAGAAAGACAGATTACCATAAATATAAAATATCATTTAAGCCATGTGACAGCTTGGAAAGACAGCTGACAGGAGGGAATAAAGCACCTCATTGCAAAAGTAGCGTAGACTATAAATAGTCTCGCTGCACTCCTAAAAAGCTACGACAGATAATGGAAAGATGCCCCTGGAGTCTGGAAAAGCAGGGCCGGATGAAGACTCACAGGATTACCCGACTACAGACCATGGAGCGGAAAAGCCTCTAAGTAGCATTAGTGCATCAATGAAGGACAGGGGCTCAGAGGTAGAGGGAAAGAAGATCTGGGTTTGTTCTTGCGGTTGGCATAAAGTAACAATGGCAAAGGGCCTTTGAAGACAGGGAAGGAAGAGGTGCTTGTTAGTGGGAGTGGAGGGACATGGCATTGAGCAGTACTTCTTGAGAAGGCAGTCGAGTGAGTTCCAACAACAGGTAGAAAACCACAGTTGGCAGGATATAGAGCTGTACTAGATCATCAGCTCTACTGATGAGGAAGAAACAAACACTGTAGAGGGGGAATGCAGGTGGTGGTGAAGGCAATCTACCAGGCCAGCTTATTATTTGTGTACTCCAATTACAATCAGACATTCTTAATAATGGGCGGCACAAAAGGGCAGCAGTAGAGTTACTGCCTTACAGCTCCAGAGACCCAGGTTCGATCCTGACTGTGGGTGCTTGTCTGTACGGAGTTTGTACGTTCTGTGGAATTCTCTGCCGCAAAAGGTAGTTGAGGCCAGTTCATACTGTTCCCCAACGTGTGTGTGTGTGAGTGTGTAAATATATATATATATACACTAGTGGGACCCGTTGGGTCCCAGCAACACACAGGAGGGCTGGTCATCCAACGCAATATTACACCTTTCCACCAATTCTAATATTGGTGGCCAGTTGGGGGGAGGGGGGGTGGGGGCTTTCTGGAGCGCTAGTATGGGTGTTGTGGGCTGAAGGGACTGGTTTCCAGAGGGCTAGTATGCAAATTGTGTGCCAAATGGATTCTTGGGCTGGCGTCTCAGTCAATCAAGCCTGTTGTGCTGGCAACTCACTCACTCACGGCTGGTGGGCTGGTAGTTAACTCACGGCTAATCCTTGAAATTCTATTTCAAGCAGGGTATAAGGCCACCAAATTCAAGTGCAGTTTCATACCACTTCTAGCAGGGTGCAAGGCCACCAAATTCAAGTGCAGTTTCATACCATTTGAAGTAGGGTGCAAAGCCACTAAAGACAGCGAGTCGCGACCTCTCCCTCCTCAATCTTGCAGAGACTGAGCCAAACGCACATTTACGGGTTTTATAAAGTAGTGCCTTTCAACTTCAAGCCTAAGCAACCAAGCCACCATTTGCAGTAATAGTGCCTTTCAACTTCAAGCCAAAGCTCCCAAGCCACCGTTTGCAGTAATAGTGCCTTTCAACTTCATGCCACCATTTGCAGTAAGTAGTGCCTTTCAATTTCAAGACACACCCAAGCCAAGTCAACCAGGGGAGTGGGGGGGGGGGGGGGGGGGACGCTTTCTGGAGCGCTAGTATGAACCATTTTACAACCAATAGTCATTTTTTAGCAAGGTTTAGAACCAATAGACTTTTTTGCAAGCTTTACAGCCATTAGACTTTTTTGCAAGCATTTTAGAACCAATACATATTTTTTTGCAAGCTTTAGAACCAATAGAGACACATGTTGCAAGCTTTAGAACCAATAGAGACACATTTTGCAAGCTTTAGAACCAATAGACATTTTTTGCCAGCTTTAGAACCAATAGATATATTTTTGCAAGCTTTAGAACCAATAGACTTTTTTTTTGCAAGCTTTAGAACAAATAGACACATTCTGCAAGCATTTTAGAACCACTAAGGGCACTTACATTTGAGTAGACATGTGTTCAGTGTTATTCACAGCTCAGAGAAACGTGACCCTCTGCCTTCCTCCAGCTTGCAGACACTGATTGAGGCACACCACTCAATTGAGGCACACCACTTCCTGGTTTTATAGTCCCTCCCCCCCTGCCTCCAGCGGGGGCAGCAGAGAGAATGGGGAATTTTGTAAAATCATTAATATCTCTGTCATTAATCATCGACTGGAAACATCCTCGGCACACATGTGGCGGAGGGGGGCTCTGAGTAAGGTGGCAAAAAATGACGGCCGTAGGTGGCGGCGTTCTCTCGGAAATCACAGCACAGATCGCCAAAAGCGGTCAAGAACAGAGTTTTAGTAATATAGATATATATGTGTGTGTATATATATATATATATAGGTATACTAGGAAGCGTTTTAGCAATATGATGGAAGATGTGTGCTCGGGTGAGCAGTCATACAATTAAGAATTTCAGCCACGAACAATAACCATTTTGTGATGAATTTGTATGCACAGTTGAAGCACGGAGCATGTATCCCTGGTCTCAACTCTGTGAGGAGATATCCAGTTTCATATTAGTAAGTATTAAGGACAGGTGGATAGAGAAGGCATTGCATTAACTGTTACCATGGATATCATCAGAAAAAATATATAGCTGCTGATAATTTGAAATAAAAACAAAAAAACGTTTAAATACTGAGTGAGTCAAGCTGCTTCTATCGAGAGGGAAACAGAGTTAATATCACAGGTTAACGATCTATCACAACAACCCTTATGAAGCAGATGTATAATATTTTGATATTTTATGCTTAGAAGATTGACGACAATGTAGATCTTGTGCAGAATAGTGCAGAATTATTAAATAAATTCACCAATTCTTCTTATGTACTGGTGCCATCATCAAAAAAAGCACCATAATGTAAAAGGTGCCATTTATACTCCTAAGGGAAGGATGAATTTCCTTGGTGCTAAAGTGTAGCCAATGCTGTAGCCATTCGCCATCTGCTCTTTCAATGCATTCAGTCCAAAGGATAATTCATGCTGTTATTTCTCAACCATGTCATACACACAATACAACTTTCTTGCAGGAATTAACTACTTCTTGTCTTTACTTTTTTTCTTGCAGTGAAAATGCCCAAAGTTATTCCACAGAAATCCCAGGAGACATCATTAAGAAAGAAAAATCAGGGTCTGTGTGGAGGCCAGTTATTGGAATTGGTATCAACATTGGTTTATTGTTGTCACGTGCACTGTGATACCATACATGAGTATGATCAAACCATATGCGAGTACGACAGACAACACACAGTACAACAGTACAACTGCAAAAAGAGAACTGAAAACAGAGTGCAGAACGAAGTATTACAGCTGCAGTGAAAGTTAAGAATATAACTTGAATGTCCAGGAGCATTTGACCTCCCCACAGTCGAAGGGATCTATCGTAGTCGCTGCCTCAAAAAGGCAGCCAAAATCATCATCCGGGCCACACACCTATCTCACAACTGCCATCAGGAAGAAGGTACAGGAGCCTGAGGACTGTAACGTCCAGGTTCAGGAACAGCTTCTTTCCCACAGCCATCAGGCTATTAAACACAACAAATAAGCTATGAGCTCTGAACTGAAAAATACTATATGTTATATGATATTTGTTATTTGCACTATATTTGTTATTTATTGAACTTTTCTCTTTTTTTTCCCCTGTTATATACAATGTTTACACAGAGAGTGGTGAATCTCTGGAACTCTCTGCCACAGAGGGTAGTTGAGGCCAGTTCATTGGCTATATTTAAGAGGGAGTTAGATGTGGCCCTTGGGGCTAAGGGGATCAGGGGGTATGGAGAGAAGGCAGGTACGGGATACTGAGTTGGATGATCAGCCATGATCATATTGAATGGCGGTGCAGGCTCGAAGGGCCGAATGGCCTACTCCTGCACCTAATTTCTATGTTACATATTCACATATTCTGTTGTGCTGCAGCAAGTAAGAATTTTATTGTCCCGTCCGGGACATATGACAATAAAACACTCTTGACTCTTGAAGTCAAAATAAAAGTAAGTATCGAGGTAAATTGAGATATCGGGAATACATCATGAGCTTATGAGATGTCCAATCAAATGTCTGATGACAGAGAGGGAGGAGCTGGTCTTGAATCTGGTGTTCTTCCAAGTATTCATATTTTCTGAGTACGAGTGGTCCTTGATTATGTTGGCTGCTTTTCCGAGGCAGTGTGAAGTGGGGATGGAGTTGTGGTGGGGAAGCTGGTTTTTCCAGAGACTGGTGTACATCCACAATTCTCTGCAATTTCTTGCGCTCTTGGAAACTGGAGTTGCCAAGCCAAGTTGTGATGCATCCTAATAAGTTGCTTTCTCTGGTGCTTCTGCAGAGATTAGGTTCCTATTTCACATTTTTGCCTTTTTTAACCTACAAGTCATGGATAGGACAGGTTTAGAGGGATATGAGCCAAAAGCAGACAGGTTGAGGCTAGTGTAGATGGAACAAGTTGGTCAGTGGGGACAATTTGAACCAAAGGCTCTGTTTTCATGCAGTATGACTCCAGGAAACATGTTCCCGATATTGGGGGATTCCAGAACCAGGGGGCCACTGTTTAAGAATAAGGGGTAAGCCATTTAGAAGAGAGATGAGGAAACACAGAGAGTTGTGAGTCTGTGGAAATCTCTGCCTCAGAGGATGGTTCTCTGGATACTTTCAAGAGAGAGCTAGATAGGACTCTTAAAGATAGCGGAGTCACAAGATATGGGGAGAAGGCAGGAACAGGGTACTGATTGGGGATGATCACATTGAATGGCGGTGCTGGCTCGAAGGGCCGAATGGCCTACACCTGCACCTATTGTCTATTGTCTAAGACAATCCAAAGTCTAGAGTTAGAATATCTAATCATAATAATCATAATCATAATAGTGCTTTATTAGCCAAGAATGTTTTGCAACATACGAGGAAATTGATTTGCCATACATTCATACCAATAAAGAGCAAAAGACATCCAAATAATTTTTTTAACATGAACATCCACCACAGTGACTCCCCCACATTCCTCACTGTGATGAAAGGCAAAAAAAAGTTCAAATCTTCTTCCCTTCTTTGTTCTCTCGCGGTCAGGGGCCTCGAACCTTCCGTGGTCGGGGTGGTCTTGGCTCCCGCAGTCGGTGGTCGAGCCCTCCGCATCGGGGCAATCAAGCTCCTGCATGGGTGTAATCTCAGCTCCCCCGCGCTGGGCGATCGGACCCCGGGTCGGGGCTGGTCGAACGTTCTGAGACTTTGGAGCTTCCCGACAGCAGCCTCTACCCGAGACTGCTCGAAGATGAAATCCGCAGGCCGCGGTTGGAACGTCGATCCCAGGCAAGGGATCGCAGGCTCCGATGGTAAGTCCACGGCCCCACAGTGGGGCTCAAAGTCAGCCTCGAGCAAGGCCGCAAGCTCCACGATGTTAGGCCGCAGAGCAACTGGAGATACAACACTAAAAACAATCGTATCTTTGCCAAGGTAATAAATTGACATAAGTTTGTCCCAACCCCCTTCCCCACCCCCCACTTAAAACTGACCAGAGAACATTAACACATACTTTTAAAACACACTAAAATAACAAAAAAGATGAACAGACAGACTGTTGGCGAGGCTGCCATTGCTGACGGCGCCACCCGATGTCTATATTCTATTCATTTCAATGACAACAGTTCAAAAAATTATAACAAGTTATAGAAGTAAACTCCAAAGGATTCAGAATGGATGTTTATGATTAGAACAGGCAGCCACCCAGGATTTGAAGTTGCATTCTCAAATTTAATAATTTTACTGAGTAAATACAGTTTCCTAAATAAATGGAGCATTATGCAATTACTATTGAGCTGACAGCACAATTCAGAACAAAATTCTAAGCTTGCTATTACATCAGCTACAAGGACCGCGTCCTATCACATTGTATTTACACTGCTTTTATTTGAAAGAGAAGAATGTTTTAGCTTATTCAAAGGATTAAACCATTTTTGCTGACATCATTGAGAAATAGTGATCACTGAATCCTTAAACATGCAAAACCTCCAACTTAACCTATGTATTTTGTAGTCACCTACAATTAGTGTACGAACATATTCACTAAGTTTCGGTCTTGCCGCTAAGAGAAGTACCTATCTCACCAGGGACTAACTCTACAGAACATTTTTCCTTCCATTATTTATTATGTAAAAGAATATGTGTGTTATGATTATGTTTATAATTTGTTTGGTTGTTTTGTTGTTTGTCTTTTGCACAAAAGCCGCGAGCATTGCCACTTTCATTTCACTGCACATCTCGTATGTGTATGTGACAAATAAACTTGACTTGACTTGACTGGACTTGCATTTCTGCTCATCACTCTGTAAGAAAACTTGATTGTGCCAGAGAGGGTACAGAAAAGATTCACAAAGATGTTCCTGGATTGCAGGGCTTGAATTGTCTGGGTGAGATTGGATACGGTAAGTCTGCTTTCCATGGAGTGAAGGAACTTGAGAGGAGCTACTGAGAGGAGGCATAGAAAGGGTAGAAAGTCAGTGTTTGTTTCCCATGGGAGAAAAAGGGTTCCTGAGAAGTACATTTTCATACAAAGAGTAATTGGTGTCTGAAATGAGCTGCCAGAGGAAGTGCTGGAGGCAAGAACAGTAACTACCAGAATATTTTTTTTCTTTTGATTTCTAATCTATCTGTAGAATAGTTTGCATTCTGTGTCTATTTCAGAATCTACCTGCCTGTAAACACTGCAGCTACCATGGTGAAAATGAATTCTCACCCTTCAGCGATCTAATCAGAGTCCATGCAAAACCAGCCATTGTCAAAAATATATATTTTCATGGTACAATTCAGTGTACCGGCACAGCATCCAGATACTGCTGGTGACGTCTAACTTCTTCTGCATTCTAAGTCATCTGTGACTCTCTCCCGCTGGGAAATGGCAGCAACGACAGGTTTTAGAATCCAGTGATGTGTGAAAAAAACACTCCAGTTTTTACAAGGATGATAAGAAGCCCCAATTTATTATAACACTTATAACATATTATCACCTACAACTACTAATGACATGGATGGTAAAGCTACACTGACTACATATTTCACTCCCAGCAGAATGTGGTATCTGGATCAAGCTTGTTCTATCACACAAGGAAGGAGGAAACAAAACAGCAGATCTATTTTGGATGTGCCTGAAACAATGTGCTTCAAAATGTAAATGTTCTGATCTGGTGAGAGAGCTGAAGAGCAAATAATTGTAAAGATGCCCATCAAAGCAACTTCAGGTGTTGAAAAAATCTCAAAACCACTTAAGTTGGCAAGTTCATTGTCACTTGTGGAGTAAAGAGCAGTTGAGGAAGAAGGACCGCAAGGTGTTGCTGAATAGGGCGGGAAGAGAAAATAAGCACCAGGACAGAATGTTCACTTGAAACCATCGACAGTTGTCAGTGTCATCCAAATGGATAGAACTCAGAATAATTCATTTATTGTGCTGGCAGCTTAGCAAAACGTTCTGCTCAACAGAATGGCCTGCAAGTCATGTAGAAAATCCCAGATGTTTTGTGAGAGTTTGGTGTTAAACTAACCCAGCACATCAGAATGTATCAGAGCAAGTAATGACATTTGAAGGCAACATGGAGGTCAGCAACAATTCTGATGATCCCGGGGACATGCCTGCTATTCTCCACATTCCTTGGAGCTCTCCGTAATTGGTAGAAACAAACTTATGCAACTTACATAACACCGTAAATTACGTAAAGATGTGGTTACACAGGTACAAGTGTGAACATGATAAGTGAATAAGGTTTCAACAGTCTTATCTGTCACCTGACTCTTAACTCAGTAAAAGAATGCAGGGATATTTCCTTTATTAATACTACACCACTGATAATTTGTGGAACATTTTCATGACAAATGATACTTTCAAATCCAAGTGTGTCAGCATAACATTTTATGTAACTACAGATGGCTGGGATGCTCCTGATGGAGCAGAAGCTTTTCACATGGATGGTGCAAGCAACCAACCCTACAGGTCATATTGAAAAAAAAGGTTAACAGAAGATATATCAGTTATGTGAGTGTGAAAAAGTTTTCCAAATAATGATACTTAACTAAAAACAAAGTTGTAACGAACCAGAATATTGTTCTGACCTCTTCTATTGTATCACAAAAATTCAGAAGGAATGATAAAACAAGGCATTGAAAATGCAGATACAAGCAACTACAGATGCTGGTTAATACACAAAAGGACACAGAGTGCTGGAGTAACTCAGCAGGTCAGGCAGCATCTCTGGAGAATATGGATAGGTGACATTTTGGTTCGAGACCCTTCTTCAGACTATTAATCAGAAAATGCATCACGTTGTTATCTTACATCCACTGTGCAATAACTCTACAAATTTGCTGTCAATGTGTGACCACATCTACCACTGACCTTCTGCTATGAGCTATTCATGTTGTCATCACACAGTGAAGGCCTGAAAAATTATATAATACCAACAGAAAATGCAGGAAATACTTAGCAGATCAGGCAGTATCTGTGGATAGAGAAACATTGTTATTGTTTCAGATCAAAGACCCTTGATCAGAACATTACTGACAAAGCCCAAAAAGGAGTCATGAAAACCATTATTGTCATGTGTACTGCTATACAGTGAGAATCTTTGTGTTATCCTTTCAAATCATACCACATATGAATACAATCAAGCTTTACACAAGTGCAAAGAAAAAAGTAACCAAAATGCAGAATAAAATATTACAGGATTACAGCTGCAGGGAAAATTCAGATTTTAAAAAGTGCAAGGTTAAAAAAGGTTGGTTGGTAGATCAAAACTGCACCCATAGCTTATGAGAGGACTGTTGAGCAGTCTGATTACAGTGGAGAAGTTGTCATGAATTTGGGGAACGTGCTTTCAAGATTGTGTAGTTTTCATCCGATAGGAGTGAGATAAGTAGGAGTTTGATAGACTGAGATGCATCAATGTCCGTTTGCAATTTCTTGCAGTTGCTTGCTGCAGGATGCCCAGCCTCTGTCCTGCAATGATAGCCATGATACACATGTGGCTCATCTAATTGAGCTTCTGGTCATTGGTAACTTCTGGGATATTTAAGATAAACAACCCATTCATATTGGATATGGTTATTGCCGGTCTCTTCAATCACGTTCTCCACTAAGACCCACTTTCTTTCTCAGTGGTCTGTCCTCAGACGACATAACGATGAATATCTTCAGTGTGAAAGACAGGACTTTGTCTGCATCGGGACTTTGCAGTGATCACTTCTATCAATGATGAAAAGATGGATCTGCCACATATAGATGAGTGAGGATGTGGTCAGGTAGGTTTATCCTTTACCTACATTAGAAATGCCGTGGTGCTGGTTTCCGACAGGCAGGGTGACAGGCGCACCACACATCTCTGTCCTCCATGCAGCTGGCAAACTCCTCTTTTGACTCTACTCATGCGTCTTCCATCGACGTCTTCAGCATCGTCTTGATTGGCCGTCCTGAGTCACGTCTTCCATGGGTAGGTTCCCACAGCACAACCTTGTTTGCTGGCATCTCTGGGTGGAGGTGGCAGTGACCAGCGAGCCTCATCCTTTTCCACCTGATCTTCGCGGTCAGAGGTGGAATCTCCCCATAGTTAGTGATGTGGTCCCTCCAACTGTCTTTTTGTTCTATTCTGAGCATTCAGGTGTAGGTACCATCGAGAGACTTGGACAGTTTGAGTGAGAGTCCATGCCTCACACCCGTACAATAATATGGTCTCCACAGTTGCATGGAAGAATCTCAGTTTGGGACCCTTAGACATCCGAGATGTCCGCAATTTCCCCATGTTATTGAGGGATTTCCATGTGAGTGCTTTCTGGACCTTGATTTCATTCTCCGAGCTCTGCATCCTCGCTCCTAGGTACTTGAAGTCCTCCACTTTCTTGGGAGATGCACCACCACTGGTCTTGACAGGCTCATGGTCACCAACGTTGAACGCCATGTACTCTGTCTTCTTGGCATTGAGGTGGAGGCCCACTTTCTCGCACTCTGTCTCGACCCTGCCGAGGAGCTCCTGTGCCTCACTAATCCGGTCTGACAGCAGGACGATGTCATCAATGGAGTCGATGTACAATCTGGCAGCTAAATCCTCCAGGGCCATGCCAGCTTGGTCAGTGAGAGTACTACCAAGCCACTTCTGATGACGGACATTGAAACCCTCTACCCACAGTAGGTTGTGGTTTTGCTACTTTCAGTGTTTCCATGAGTTGTTCATCATGATGGAGCACTGGTGTAACTGAAGACGACTATAAGAGGCTTGATTGGATGCCATTCCAAAGTTAGGGTTTTTCTGCTGTTTGACGAATTGCAAGTAGTGAAGGTGGATAATGGACTACTGTTCAACAGCAATTATTTCAATTATTTTGACCAGAAACGTCGCCTATTTCCTTTGCTTTATAGATGCTGCCTCACCCGCTGAATTTCTCCAGCATTTTTGTTTACCTTCAATTATTTCAAGAGGTTGGCAGATTACTGAAGTTTATCACATTGCAACATTACACCCTGCCACACAATGTTTAGATAAATCTGGAGATTTACTAATGGCTGCCGTGAACCTCCCTTTGTTGACTTGGGTCCACTGTCATGGAAGCAAGAACTCCCCAGGAGGAAAGAACCTTTACAGCACAACAGCGCAATGCTGATTCAGTAACACACACTACTGTGCACCTTGTGCACTAACATACAGATGAACATTATTACAGCTGTGAGCGGCAGTTCTTTTGAAATGAGATAAACTTGCCTTCAGCAAGAAAGCAATTTCAATAGGCAGATTGAGACTTCAAGAGCTTCCATGGAAGGTACTGTAGGTCCAAAATGCTACATCGCCTTTTAAACTGAACTCGAACAGAGGGAGCACATTACGCCATTTTGGCCTCCCTTCACTGGCTCCCAGTTGCACTTTCGAGTCATTTTGAAATTCTTTTTAAAACTTTTAAATCATTGAATGGCCTGAGCACGCCTTACCTCTTAAGCTGCTACACAATATGCTCCTGCCCGGTGCCTCAGGTCAGCGGATCAGCTGCTCCTTGAGGTACCAAGGTCTAAGCGGAAGCTCAGAGGGGATAGAGCCTTTTCTGTTGCCTTTTTATAGTCCTGTCGTCTTAATGGTTTTAGTAGTTTGTAATAACTTTTTGTTGATTTCCCATGTACAGCACTTTGTGGTAACTGATGTTGTCTAAAAGCGCTTTATAAATAAAGTTATTATTATTATTATTATTATTATTATTATTATTAAGAGGTTGGCAGATTACTGAAGTTTATCACATTGCAAGATTACACCTTGCCACACAATGTTTAGATAAATCTGGAGATTTACATAAATGCTGAAGAAAATGATTCGGAAAGTAGGTCATGGAAGCAAGAACTCCCCAGGTGGAAAGAACCTTTACAGCACAACAGCGCGATGCTGATTCAGCAACACACACTACTGTGCACCTTGTGCACTAACATACAGATCTACATTATTACAGCCTGTGGATAGAGTTCCTGTGAAATGAGATAAACTTTTCAGCAAGAAAGCAATTTCAATTGACAGATTGAGACTTAAAGTTGCTGCCATGGAAGGTTCTGTAGTCAGAGCATTACATGGTTTGTAACGAATTACACACAAAAAAAGGTAGATTTTCAAAAGAACCTTATTGCACATTCGTGAATTTGAACTGGAAAACTCAAGTGTGAAGAAGAACCTGAGCAGCCTAATTTAACACTACACAACTGCTTTCCATCACATGAGTGGAAACCTCCTTTGTTAGGTCTTGCAAACATGTGACATGAAGATTAAAACTATTAGAGTGGGGTTTAACACGCAAGGGAAGTAATATTATTGGAGTCAGAGCCATAGAGTTACAAATGCTCACAACATGGACCCTTCAAGTCCATAACAACCATCAGCCACCCATTTACATGAACCCAATATTAATCTTGTTTATGCTTCTCCCTATAATCTCATCAGCTCTCTGCCGGGTCCTCCACTCATCTATACACCAGGAGTAATTTAAATTGACCAATTAACCCACAAAACCACATCTCTTTGGTAGCGGGAGGAAACTGGAGCACCCTGTGAGGGAACGCACGCTATCACAGGAGTACGTACATCAAGGAAATCACCCCACGTCAGGATTGAGCTCTGGTGCAGTGAGGCAGCCGCACTATTAGCTGTACAACTGTGCCATCCTAAATATTATTGTTATGTTTATACAATTTGCTGCATCTATTTCCTCTTTACAACAGTGCATAGTTCTGAGCATGTTGACAATTGATGCAATTGTAGAGAAAGCACCCGTGGGTCTACATTGTCCAGCGGTGAGTTTGACTACAGCTGGAACTCCTTTATCAAAAGTTATCAAAAGAACGGTTTGCTTTAAACACATTATTATCTGGTGTATCTGTCTTTCCAACCGAGTGGCAGGACTACCTGACAAATTCAAGGCATTGCCATATACAAGGCTAAAAATAGACACCACCAAATGTGGCTGATTTATTGATCTCGCAGACCAATAAAAGCACAGATGGTATCAAGTCAATTGAATTTTCCAGTGTTCAAAATATAAAATAATGGGATGAACAATTTATAGATGCTGGCAGGGAGTGATGATGGATTCACAAAAAAAGTGATACAAGCTCTATGGCAGCATGACTGAAATGGTGTTTATTGGCATTCAATGTCAAAATATTATAATTATAAGAAATATTTATATTTTAATAACCTACAAAATAAAATAACAATATGCCAGTGTCCGTGCTGATGGGATTATTAGACAAAGCAGCACATTTTTTGTTAAAATGCCCAATCTTTATTAATTTCTCTTTTACAGGAACAGCATGCACGGGTATTTTAATATTTCATAGCAAAGAAAAAGCGATTTGAGCTTTTTTCAGGTGTTCATGCCTTTTAATGAGCTGGTAAATGCAGATTCTCCAGACGCCGAGGTATGAGTGTAAATAAACTTTGTTAATGTGTTAAGAAGATTAAGCAGCTGATGTGTAATTGTAGTGTGATCTCGGGGGATTTGCGCTGATGATGAAATGAGAAATGTTTCTTGGAGCTCAAGCTGCTATCATAACCTGAGGGTGAGAACAAAGTTAGTCCACTTAAAACAAAATCCTCCTGCATTACATATTAACAATTGGAAGTTAAAGGGAAAATAATTTTTTTAAATTATTAAACGTTTGAACTTAAGTCAAAAATCGTTGTCACTTTATTGGAAGCCAATCAATTTTCATTGAAAATAATCTGCGTCTTAGCTTTGCTCAGTGATGACAAATAAAAACTGAAGATGCTGGAAACACTCAGCAGGTCAGGCTGCACCTGTGGAATGAGAAACTAATTTTGTTGAAGATTCTTTATTAGAATTGGGAAAGATACCAATGATAGCAGTGATAGCAGTTTGCCTCGTTATCAATGATGGCAGTGACAGCAGTTTGACAGGCAACATAGAAACATAGAAAATAGGTGCAGGAGTAGGCCATTCGGCCCTTCGAGCCTGCACCGCCATTCAATATGATCATGGCTGATCATCCAACTCAGTATCCTGTACCTGCCTTCTCTCCATACACCCTGATCCCTTTAGCCACAAGGGCCACATCTAACTCCCTCTTAAATATAACCAATGAACTGGCCTCAACGACCTTCTGTGGCAGAGAATTCCACAGATTCACCACTCTCTGAGTGAAAAATGTTTTTCTCATCTCGGTCCTAAAAGATTTCCCCCTTATCCTTAAACTGCGACCCCTTGTTCTGGACTTCCCCAACATCGGGAACTGTCTTCCTGCATCTAGCCTGTCCAACCCCTTAAGAATTTTGTAAGTTTCTATAAGATCCCCCCTCAATCTTCTAAATTCTAGCGAGTACAAACCGAGTCTATCAGTCTTTCTTCATATGAAAGTCCTGGTATCCCAGGAATCAGTCTGGTGAACCTTCTCTGTACTCCCTCTATGGCAAGAATGTCCTTCCTCAGATTAGGAGACCAAAATTGTACTCAACATTCAAGACCAACTCTTGGATTTAAGATGTAAAGATTACAAACTCAAAATAGAGTAGCAGTGTCTAGCTGTCATAGCAGACATTCATCCTTACATAAATATTACTATTAATCTGTCATGGACCTACCACACTGAAGTGACAGCCAAGAAAGCAAACCAATACCTCTACTTCCTTAGAAGACTGACAATATTCACCATGTCCCCAATGACTCGAACAAACGTCTACAGATGCACCATAGAAAACATTGTGTCCGGTTGTATCACAACTTGGTTTGGGAAAAGCTCTGCCCAAGACCACAAGAAATTGCAGACAGTTGTGGATGTAACCCAGTCCATCACGCAGACCAGACTCTCCATCATTGACTCCATCTAAACTTCGCACTGCCTTGGGGGAAAAAGGCCAGGATGATTAAAGACTTGTACCACCCTCCTTCTCTCCGCTCCGGTCTGGCAGAAAATACAGAAGTACGCAACACCAGACACCGAAACAGCTGCCCCTCCCACTTCCTCTCATTCTTCTAACCCCTAGAGAACAGAATTCTAGTCTACGACGTCTCCCCGCACATTAAAGCCGGAATCAGTCTGGTGAAACTTCATCGCACTTTCCCTATAACAAATAGATCAGCCTCATCATTATTTTGATTGAAATCTCTATCCCACTGCTTTCCCACATCTCCATCCACCTTTTAAATCCCTTGGTATTTAACACTGGAATTATCAGTTGTCAGTAAGCTTCCCACACTTGCTGTTGACCTGCCTGCTAAATCTGCTTGCATCCTGTGCACATTTGCCCAGTTCCCAGTGGAACCTTCCTCAATGAAGCTGGCAAAGGGCAATCAGATTAAACTTCCTCCGACCACAAAAATACTGTAAAAAGCTCTCGTCAGATAACCATCCTGACTCAGTTAAATTTCAGAGCTGTCAAAACTGTCTCTGATATGCAGAAAAATCAAAACATATTTAAACTTCAAAAATCAAAAAGCTATTTAAACTTAACTAAAGGATTTAAATTGAAACAAATATATTTTAAAATCAATAAAAAAGCAGAATGGCAGTAATTATCAGAAATATGAAGCGATTAAAACATACCCCAGTGCTTTGGATAAAAAACACAAGTATATACTCAACCAATTTTTTTCCATCCTACAATACAGGTCTGGATCACTCTAGGTCATAAATCTAAGCATCAACGTCTGGTGGTGAAATCCTCAGAAAAAAAAGGAAAGCATCAGCAAGTCTATTATAAGGCTCGTCGGCGAATATTTCCAATAAGGTCCTCAGTTTTGAGCACAGCAATGAACAAACGTTTCACTTTGTCTCAAGTGCATGGCAGACCTAATGCTTTTCAAAGTAGATTTTCAAATGCTCTTCAACTTCCCTTGTCAAGAATTCTAACCAATGTCTAAAGCTGACCTTACTGCAGCTTCCTGCATTTACATTGAGTTGTAAATTTATTTCAGGCGTCACTATCGGTTGCTCAAATATAAATTAAAAGTTTTTGTTAATTGTTGACCTGATAACTAATTGACTGTAGACTTATAGACTGGTTGATTCTGCAATGTTCAATCAGTAGACTGGTTGATTCTGCAATTGTGATCGTTAGTCAACCACTTGATATGTAATTTTTTCCACCAGTTCTTTTTCGGAAAGAAGTAGTTTGTCAATCTGACGTCTGCTTTCAAATAATGTGTGTTGGTGTCATGTAGCACATTGAGACAAATGATGCACAGGAGAATAGTAATGGAGGAGCTGATAGCAGACGAGTCCTTCGTTTTTTTCGGAAATGAAAATAGCGTGTGTTGAGTCATGAGCACATTGAGACAAATGATGCACAGGAGAATAGTAATGGAGGAGCTGATAGCAGACGATCCTTCGTTTTGTGAAAAATAGCGGAGAGGAGAGAGTGAGGGAGAGGGGGAGAGAGGGAGAGAGAGAGAGAGAGAGAGAGAGAGAGAGAGAGAGAGAGAGAGAGAGAGAGAGAGAGGGGGAGGGAGAGAGAGAGAGGGGGTGGGGTGGAGAGAGAGGGTGAGAGAGGGAGAGAGAGAGACAGGGGGATTTAGACAGAGAGAGTGGGGGGGGGGAGGGGGGGAGAGAGAGAGAGACAGATTGAGTGTGAAGACAGAGAGAAATGAATGATCAGAAAGAGAAGATTTACACACCCAAAGCAAGAGAAAGAAGCAAGATAAGTAAATGCTTCTAAGTAGCAACTAATCATGTAAACCATTGAAAAATCTAGATTCCTGTATGATAAAAGCATATCAAGCTAATTCATAATCACAGTTATAGAGCAAAGAAACAGCCCCTTTGGCCCACTTCTATTATAAGGATGCTGCTTACCAGAGCTAATCCCATTTGCCTGCATTTGGCCATATCCCTCAAAATCTTTTGTATCCATGAATCCGTCCAAATGTAATTGCACCCACCTCACCACTTCCGCTGGCAGCTCGTTCCATGTACCCATCAATCTCTGTGTGAATCCTCTGTGAAGGATCAACAAACTCATCAGGAAGGCTGGCTCCATCCTGGGAGTGGAGTTGGATTCATGGGAGGTGGTCTTGGACGGGAGGATGCTCCTAAAACTGCGGAGCATCTTGGACAACACAGCTCACCCCCTCCATGCCACACTAGTCAACCCAAGGAGCACTTTCAGCATCAGCCTGGTTCCACCAAGATGCAGGACAGAACGTGACAGGATATCCTTCTTCCCTGTGGCTATCAAACAGTACAACTCCTCCCACTTCCATCACGGGGTAGACTGAGACTGACTCCCACCCTCCCCCTCCCCAAACTTTGCACATCTCTAATCCTTCCCACTTGTCACTTTAATTTTGTGTTTCATGTATTTTGTGTTTTTATGACTGTTGGCTGATCAATTTCCCTCCTGGGATAAATAAAGGTCTATCGTATCATATCGTATCATATCGTATCATTGACCCTCTCACCTTAAACCTCTGCTCTCTAAATTTAGATTCCCCAACCCTGGGCTAAAGCCTGAGACTATTTGCCTTATCTATGTCCCGCATAAGTTTATGCACCTCTGTAAGGTCACCCCTTAGCTTCCTGCACAATTCAATACATTATCTATGAACAAACATGTGTTTTTGTCTCTTCCTTCGGGGGAATGCGACTCTTCGTGTTGTATCCCCCTTCTCTGCCTCCGTCTGCGCTGAGGCCTAATGGTAGGTATGTTACAAAACCTACCTGAATCGTGTCTGAGAATCTGCCCCACCCCGTGTGCGCGATTTTGGCTCTGTTTAGAGGGGGCGGGTTTAAAACGCGATTTTTACTAGGCTGTTGCAATCGAAAATGTTCAGCCTAGTAAATCATTAACGAAAAATCGCTGAAAGACCCCGTCGCAAAAGATATTATTAGTTTTTATGGCCTTGTATAATAGTTATAGTAGTTTAAAAATCACTCTCTAAACCCGCGACCTCTCGCAGCCCCAGGGTTTTATAAAGCAAACAATTAAAGGTATGTACCTTATTTTTACATTAAAAGGGGCTTGTTAAGAACCCTGTATATAAAGTTTTCTATAGCGAGTAGCTCATTTTGGGCTTTTTATATCCCGCAGTATTTTTCTGGGCATTTGAGGGCACAAATGCAGCGCAATGTGAACGTTCTAAACCAGCGCGTTCACAGGAACCCACTAGAAAGCCGATTTAAAATTGACTTTAATTTACAGCAATTGAACACTAAATTTCTTCCATTTGGCCTATAAATTGATGTAAATGAGATTTAAAAATCATGTTTTATTGTGAATTTTTTATGAATATTATTTGGATACTTGGGCTATTTAAAAATGTTAATCATTTATTAAGAAATGGATAGATGTTTAAATCTAGTAATTGAAGTTTGAAATTTGCTACACTTGGGTAACTAACTAATTATATGTTTTAATTTCAGGTCATCCAAGTAAGATTATTTTATATTTGTTTCAGAATGGTTCAATCTACGATAACTGAAAATTTCATTCAGTTCTCTTAATTTTTAAGAAGGTTATGGGCTTTTGACTGTCCATGATCACAGCTTTTTTGTTATGTCCATAGAAAATCAATAGGGAACAAGATGCTAATTACCGAGTATGAAAATGGCCATAACTTTTTAAATACTTGAGATATGAAAGCGAATTAGGTGTCAAATTAAACTTATTTTTATGCTTTATCTGATGGGATAAATTACAGACTTGATTTTTTAAATCTCAAAATTTTGTAACATTGCTACTAATGGCGGAGCTGGCGGCCTCCAACTGTGACCGACCTCGAGGCTCTGGAGGCAGAGCCAGCCAGGACTTACCAACGCGAGGCTGGCCGAATTCGGAGCTGAAGCGGTGTTCTGGTGTTCCGGTGGTGGCCCGGCTTCGGGGCTTCAGGGCTGAGGCGGCGTTCCGGTGACGGCGACCTGAACTCGGGGCTCGGCCGCGGGCCAGTGGACGACATCGTTGGGAGCTCGCAGGTCACAGGTTGGTGACCTGTTTTTCTGGAGCTCTCGCAACTACAGCTGCATCCGCTGGACTGGAGGGCAGCAGCTTCGGCAACTTCGACCACCCCGAGCCACGGAGCTTCATGGAGCTCGGTTGAGCCGTGGGACTTACTCACCATCATCCGGCGGGGTCACAACAACGGAAGTCTGGATCGCCTAAGCACAGAGGGAGAACAAGGAGGGAAGAGACAGAGACTTTAAGATTTTTGCCTCCATCACAGTGAGGCGGTGCCTGGCGAACTAACTGTGGTGGATGTTAATTTGTGTTTATTGTGTGTTTTGTTATTTATTATTATATGTATGACTGCAGGCAACAAAATTTTGTTCAGACCGAAAGGTCTGAATGACAATAAAGGAATCCAATCCAATCCAATCCAATCCAAAACACAAAATGTTGTAGGAAGTCTATAGGTTAGACTCACTGTTTTTTTTTTTTTTTTTTTTTTAAATCAAAAAATGTATTCAACTATTAAAAAAATAATATTTACACTACAATAAAACAAGCCAGAACCCACCACCATAAATACAATACAAACATATATCTACAATAAACTATTATACAATTATGATACAATCCTTATTGAGGATACATTCAACACCCTGCGGAGCCCAGCGGTCCCGGAACTCCCTCAGGGTGCCCACAGACAGGGCGTATTCCCTTTCTAATCCCACCCGGGCACGGACGTAACCCCGGAAAAGGGGCAGGCAGCTGGCTCGGGTAGAGCCCTCCACCGTCTGGCGACGTGACTCGTGGATGGCCAGCTTGGCCAGGCCCAGGAGCAACCCAACCAGGACATCTTCAGCCCTACCTTCTCCCCTACGCACAGGGTGTCCAAAGATGAGGATGGTGGGTGAAAAATGCAGCCAGAAGGCAGGTTAGGCTCACTGTGTGTAGTACAACAATCAGGGATGGCTGGATACTCTCAATGCCTGAGCCTAAATGCTAATAATAACTGCATCTAAATCTTCAACTGAATATTTAACATTATATACGGCCGGTAAAACTGGTTTCATAGATCTCTGTAGATCTTACAATCCCATGAGCAAATGCGAATGAAGTGATTTAATTTGTACAAAATATATAGCTGGCTTTTTATATGCTTTGCAAGATGAAGCAAGATCACCATTCTATGTAATAAAGTGTGCAATGAACCAATTTCACGCGATTCACTGCAATCTGATCCTGCACCATCTGCCTTCAAATTCTATTTAAAGATAATAGATTTCCATTTACACCGATTGATGAAAACAAATTTGATTTTTCTACCATAATTTTATATGTTTTGTTCAGGAGCAGTGAGAGAAAGATGGTCAGCTGGCTAACAGGAACCATTGGAAATAGGCTTTAGCCCATATCTATTCTACCCTATATTGATGTCACTCAGACCCCATTTCTCTATTGCACTCACCAATGATGCCAATTCATTTGTTTCACAGATAACCAACATGGAAACCCATGATATAACACACCTGAAGATAGACACAAAAAGCTGAAGTAACTCAGCAGGACAGGCAGCACTTCTGGAGAGAAAGAATGGGTGACATTTCGGGTTGAGACCCTTCTTCAGACGGGTTAGGGATAAGGGAAACAAGAGATATAGACGGTGATGTGGAGAAAAAAAGAACAATGAATGAAAGATATGCAAAAAATTAATGATGATAAAGGAAACAGGTCATTGTTAGCTGTTTGTAGGGTGAAAATTAGAATGCTGTGATTTGGGTGGGGAGGGATGGAGAGAGAGGGAATGCCGGGGCAACTTGAAGTGAGAGAAATCAACATTCATACCACTGGGCTGTTTCGCTTGGGCAGCTTATCTTTGGTTTAAACCAGCATCTGCAGTGTCTTCTTACATAGAACACACCTGTATGTTTTTTAGGATGTGGAGGGGTTATACGCTCACCATTCCCACCCTTAGAAGAGACAGAGCTGGAAAACCTCATCAAGGTATCAAGTTGTGTCGGCACGGACTTGTAGGGCCGAGAAGGCCTGTTTCCGTGCTGTAATTGTTATATGGTTATATTATATGGTATCTACATCAAGCACTTGAAAGAAAACATGAATCTGAAAAGACTTTTTTAATTAATTTAAAATATCGGGTATATTTTTATTGACATCTAATTGTTTTCCCAAACTACCCTTGAATTGACTGCTGGGATTTTGGGCAAGCAATCATATTGGAGAATTCACTTGCACCTCCCTCCCCACACTCGCCTTCGAGTCCTGCAGTGAGCCTGCAACTTTGGCAGGTGCCAGGGCCTCATTTTTCCTCAGCCCTTCCACCCTTCAGCCATCCATTTATGTCAATAGATCTCGCTGAGGTAGAGCTAAATCACGGAATGGCGACTGTTATTGCAAAAGACCAGGAGATTCTAGTTCCAGCAACAAGGGGGAGGTGGGCTTAACCAACAAGCAGATAGTTAGAAACGGGCCAGTTTAGTAATCAACAAGCCACTCCTCTATCAGTCTGCAGAAAGGTCCCGACGCAAAACGGTGTCAGTCCATTTCCCACCACAGACTCTGCTTGGCCCATTGAGTTCCACAAACATTTTGATTTTGCTCAATATCCCACCAACTCAGTCTCTTGTGTTTCCATCAATCAGCTAGCTTCCAGCTGGGAACAAAGATAGGCCATAAATGCTAATCCCATTTCGTAGGTCGATTGATCAAGTCCAGCTACACACTTAAGGAAGCAAAACTCTTAAAGCTCAAGCCCACCATCCATTCAAAATAAACTCCATCACTTCCCCCCCCAGTGCCAACACACTCATCCCAATCATCTTTTTATTTGAACTTGTTTCATCTTTTCCACCGGGTGGCGCTGTCAGTGATGACAGCCTCACCAACAGTCTGTCTGTCTTTTCACCATTTTTTGTTATTTGTTTGTTTTAAAAAGTTTGTGTTAATGTTCTCTGGTTTGTTTTATGTGGGGGGTGGGGGAGGGAAAAACCTTTTTTTAATTTCTTACCTTGTCAGAGATGCGATTGTTTTGCGGATCATATCTCCGGTCGCTCTGCGGCCTAACATCATGGAGCTGGCGGCCTTACTCGAGACTGACTTTGAGCCCCGCCGCAGGGCCGTAGATTTGCCATCGGAGCCTGCGATCCCTTGCCTGGCATCGACGTTCCAACTGCGGCCTGCAGACATCAACATAGTGGAGCTCGCAGTCTCGGGTAGAGACTGATGTCGGGAAGCTCCAAAGTCGCAGGAGGTTTGACCAGCCCGTCCCGGGGTCCGATTGCCAGGAGCGGGGAAGATGAGATCTCCACCGATGCAGGAGCTTAATCATCCCAACACGGAGGGCCCGACCGCAGGCTATAGGAACCAAGATTGTCCCGTCAACGGAAGGTTTGAGGCCACTGACAAAGAAGGGAAGAGATTAAACTTTTTTTTCTGCCTTCCATCATGTGGAGGAGTCACTGTGGTGGATGTTTATGTTATAATGTATTTTGTGTGTTTTGTTGCTTTTTATTGGTATGACTGTATGGCAAATTAAATTCGTCATGTGCTGCAAAACAAACTTGGCTAATAAAGTATGTTTATGATGAATATTATTATTATGATCTTTTTCACCGTGGTGATGCATGGCTATTCCCCAGCAGAACCCGGCTCACCCGCCGTGGAACTGGGAAACCCTCCCTGAAAAGGGAAGCCGCTGGGTCCAATCCCTCCTCGTTTGCGAGGACTGGAGGACCAGAGAGGAAGGTAGAGAGAGTCGGCGGTGGCAGATACAAGAACAAAGGCCCGGTAAGAGGAAATGGGGTCTTACCTTCTACGCCCTCAAAGCTGGCTGTGGGAGGCAACAACAGGCCACTAGGGCTGAATGGTAGGCGGGCAAGGAGAGAGATGACGGTTTGCTGACTGATCCTTATTGAGGTGACCGCGGGAGGCCCTGCAGCTGACTGGAGCTCAACTGCATTGGACAAAGCTCTGGGAGACCAAGCACGTGGACCGGACGTGGGCTACAGCAGCACGGAGTGGAGGAGCAGTGGTGGAGGATGCCTAAAGCTTTGTTGGACCTGGCCAACCCTGCAACATCGCCAGGAATTACTGAGGAATTACTGGGTAACTCTGTGATCAAACCTTTTGGTTTAAAGGAATAGAATGTTTATCAAAGTGATCATTCATAAAATTCAAATTCATAATTCATATTTCTTTGCAGTCGGGGACGATTAAATGTGCTGTCACCTTTGACAGAATCTGCAGTGACAGGCATTCCACACATTAGCACAATAAGATTGCATGTAATCTACTGACAACTGAATTCATTTTCAGTACCCAAGTCGTTAATAATTCAGCTAGGGATATCCATACTCAGGTGGACTATTTAGAGAAAATAAAGAGAGAAACACTATCAACTGCAAATGCTGGAATGTTGAGTAAAACACAAGGTGCTGCAGGAACTCAACAGGTCAAATAGCATCTGCGGAGGGAATGGATAGATGATGTTTCGGCTCAGAACCCTTCTTCAGTCCGTTGGAGTAGGGGGAGGAAAATTGGAATAGAGAGGTGAAGGGGAAGGGGGGGGGGGGGGGGGGGGGGGGGGGGGGGGGGGGGGGGGGGGGGGGGGGGGGGGGGGGAGGAGAGAGAGTGGACAAGTTGACAAAGGCCAAAAGTGAAAATGAGACAAAAGGGCGTCAAATAAGGAGAGAAGAGGAGAAGTGTAAAGTCTGAGGGAAGAATAGAGGTGGAAAGGGATGGGGGAGGGGGAAAGGGGGAGAATAAAAAAGAGGGACTTGGGGATGGGAGATGAGTTTGGGGAGGAGAAGAATGGAAGAGGGTGACTGGTAGTGTGGTGGGAGATAGCGAGAGAAATGTGTGAGCACTGGGGTGGAGGGGACATGGGGAAGAGGGAGGGTGTACGTGTAGCTAGGTTTGAAAGTGGAGAATTCAATGTTTACACTGTTGGATTGTAAACTACATAAGCAGAATACGTGGTCTTGTTCCTTCAGTTCGTGTGTGGCCTCACTTCGGCAAGGGAGGAGACTAAAGGGCCTGTCCCACTTGGGCGACGTAAGCTGCGAGTGTAGAAGAGTATGCCCTGACCTCAAACTCACAGCATGGTCGACACGTGGTCCTAGGTGGTCTTCTGAGGTGGCTGGAACTCTCCCTCATGCTCGAGGGAGGTTCCCGCCTACTCGCGGCCTCAGCTAGGTCGCAGAAATTTTTTCAGGATGATGAACATTTTTCAGTGAGCAAAATTTGGTCGGCATGGGTCTTTTTCACTCGTAGTGCAGTGGAGTGGGGTCGCTATTTACTTACAGGCAGTCGAGGGCAGCCGTAGGCAATCTCCTTCACCGACCAGCCATTTTGATAGGCTCATTGTAGTTTCAGGACCTAGGAAGACCTGCCGGTAGGCAAAATGCCCGCTTTTTTATACTTCTGAAAAGTGTCTCCACTCCTTCTCTCCCCTTCTCCTCCCCCCCCCCCCACCCTTCTCTCCCTCTTTTCTTCCCTTTCTGTCCCCTTCTGTCTTCCTCCTGTTTCCCTTCTCTCTTCCCCCACCCCGCCATGCTCTCTAAAGGACTTACCCTACTCTGGCAGCCATTTACCTTCATCTTCATCACACAGCCAGCTCTCCTCCATTTTCCATGGCCCCCACCTTCGCGATGTGTGTGTGTGTGTGTGGTTGGTCGAAGCAGCTCGCGGTTCGGTCGATCCAGCTCGCGGTTTCAACGCGGACGGTCGATCCAGCTCCAGGCTTTCCAGGCGAGTGCCCTCGAGCTTGAAGGTCGAAGACACTCTTCAGGACTCGTGGATTAGGTCGCCCAAGTGGGACAGGCGACTGGGAGATCCAGCAGGCCTTGGTGGACAGTGCATGGTCTTGCCGATGTAAAATAGGCCACATCGAGAGTACTGGATGCAATAGGTGAGGTTGGATGATGTGCAATGTGAACATCTGTCTCACTTGGAACAACTGCTGGGGTTCATACATCAGGTTGATGACCCTGCAGTTTTAATATATTCTCATTTCAACTCATAAACAGATCTTCAGTCAAACACCCTCCTGCTACAACAATGGAAACAATACAATTCAATGCAAACTTTCCCACTGAATCCCTTTCACATATCATTTACATGATTTCAGTATTTCTCACATTAGAAACCTTAATTGTCATTTGATCACATTGTTAGACCAGAATCAGCAAACTTCATCAGATGTTCATGTTCCATCTAGAAAATAAAGATTTAGCAATCATCAAAAATTCAAAAAATCACAGCAGGATAACGGCTCATCTGCACTTCACTGAGGCAGCATTCGCTTAAGAAGCAACTTCAGATGTTTTATATTTTCCTATTTCCAAAGGCAAAATTACTTGCATTAATAAACAAACCAGGCAAATCAAAGCTCCAGCTCGGCTGGAAATTGTCTCATTTGTGCCAATCATCTTCTCTTGAGACAAAAGTCCTTTATCTATGGAATGTTAAATTGGTTTGGTTTGATTTGGTCTATTATTATTGTGATATAATTATTGTTATTGTGGAGGGCTCATCTAGGGAGTCTATTTGGGTGGAACTGAGAAGTGGGAAAGGGGTAGCAACACTTATAGGGGTGTATTATAGACCGCCAAATGGGGATCGAGAATTGGAAGAGCAAATATGTAAGGAGATTGCAGATATCAGTAGTAAGCACAAAGTAGTGATTGTGGAGATTTCAACTTTCCACACATAGACTGGGAAACACATTCGATAAATGGGCTGGATGGTTTGGAGTTTGTAAAATGTGTGCAGGATAGTTTTTTGCAGCAATACATAGATGTACCTACTAGAGGAGGGGCAGTGTTGGACCTCCTGTTAGGAAATGAGACGGGACAGGTGGCAGAGGTATGCGTTGGGAAACAGTTCGGTTCCAGTGATCACAATACCATTAGTTTCAATATAATTATGGAGAGGGTCAGAACTGGACCTAGGGTTGAGATTTTTGATTGGAGAAAGGCTAACTTTGATGAGATGCAAAATGATTTAAAAGGAGTGAACTGGGACATTTTGTTTTATGGGAAGGATGTAGAAGAGAAATGGAGGACATTTAAAGGGGAAATTTTAAGAGTACAGAATCTTTATGTTGCTGTTCGGTTGAAAGGAAACAGTAAAAATTGGAAAGAGCCCTGGTTTTCAAGGGAAATTGGACATCTTGTTCGGAAAAAGACGGAGATCTACAATAATTATAGGCAGCATGAAGTAAATGAGGTGCTTGAGCAGTATAAGGAATGTAAAAAGAATCTTAAGAAAGAAATTAGAAAAGCTAAAAGAAGACATGAGGTTGCTTTGGCAAGTAAGGTGAAAGTAAATCCAAAGGGTTTCTACAGCTATATTAATAGCAAAAGGAAAACAAGGGATAAAATTGGTCCATTGGAGAGACAGAGTGGACAGCTATCTGCAGAGCCAAAAGAGATGGGGGAGATATTGAACAATTTCTTTTCTTCGGTATTCACCAAGGAGAAGGATATTGAATTATGTGAGGTAAGGGAAACTAGTAGAGTAGCTATGGATACTATGAGTTTCAAAGTAAAAGAAGTACTGACACTTTTGAAAAATATAAAAGTGGATAAGTCTCCAGGTCCTGACAGGATATTCCCTAGGACATTGAGGGAAGTTAGTGTAGAAATAGCCGGGGCTATGACAGAAATATTTCAAATGTCATTAGAAACGGGAATAGTCCCCGAGGATTGGCGTACTGCGCATGTTGTTCCATTGTTTAAAAAGGGTTCTAAGAGTAAACCTAGCAATTATAGGCCTGTTAGTTTGACTTCAGTGGTGGGCAAATTAATGGAAAAGATACTTAGAGATAATATATATAAGCATCTAGATAAACAGGGTCTGATTAGGAACAGTCAGCATGGATTTGTGCCTGGAAGGTCATGTTTGACTAATCTTCTTGAATTTTTTGAAGAGGTTACTAGAGAAATTGACGAGGGTAAAGCAGTGGATGTTGTCTATATGGACTTTAGTAAGGCCTTTGACAAGGTTCCTCATGGAAGGTTGGTTAAGAAGGTTCAACCGTTGGGTATAAATGCAGGAGTAGCAAGATGGATTCAACAGTGGCTGAATGGGAGAAGCCAGAGGGTAATGGTGGATGGTTGTTTGTCGGGTTGGAGGCAGGTGACTAGTGGGGTGCCTCAGGGATCGGTGTTGGGTCCTTTGTTGTTAGTCATGTACATCAATGATCTGGATGAAGGTGTGGTAAATTGGATTAGTAAGTATGCAGATGATACCAAGATAGGGGGTGTTGTGGATAATGAAGAGGATTTCCAAAGTCTACAGAGTGATTTAGGCCATTTGGAAGAATGGGCTGAAAGATGGCAGATGGAGTTTAATGCTGATAAATGTGAGGTGCTACACCTTGGCAGGACAAATCAAAATAGGACGTACATGGTAAATGGTAGGGAATTGAAGAATACAGTTGAACAGAGGGATCTGGGAATAACCGTGCATAGTTCCTTGAAGGTAGAATCACATATAGATAGGGTGGTAAAGAAAGCTTTTAGTATACTAGCCTTTATAAATCAGAGCATTGAGTATAGAGCTGGGATTTAATGTTAAAATTGTACAAGGCATTGGTGAGACCAAATCTGGAGTATGGTGTACAATTTTGGTCGCCCAATTATAGGAAGGATGTCAACAAAATAGAGAGAGTACAGAGGAGATTTACTAGAATGTTGCCTGGGTTTCAACAACTAAGTTACAGAGAAAGGTTGAATAAGTTAGGTCTTTATTCTCTGGAGCGCAGAAGGTTAAGGGGGGACTTGATAGAGGTCTTTAAAATGATGAGAGGGATAGACAGAGTTGATGTGGATCAGCTTTTCCCTTTGAGAATAGGGAAGATTCAAACAAGAGGACATGACTTCAGAATTAAGGGATAGGGGTAACATGAGGGGGAACTTCTTTACTCAGAGAGTGGTAGCGGTGTGGAATGAGCTTCCAGTGGAAGTGATGGAGGCAGGTTTGTTGGTATCATTTAAAAGTAAATTGGATAGGCATATGGATGAGAAGGGAATGGAGGGTTATGCTATGAGTGCAGGCAGGTGCGACTAAGGGAAAAAAGATGTTCGGCATGGACTTGTAGGGCCGAGCTGGCCTGTTTCCGTGCTGTAATTGTTATATGGTTATATGGTTATGGTTATTACTGACATTATTGCATTGACAAACTTTGATCTGGGTGCTAACCAGGCCAATCATTCCATACATGAATGAGTACAATCAAACTATACTTAATTATCACAAGTAGTGCAAAAGGAGAAGGTTTTGTTTTGTTTCGAGTTTAGAGATAATGCGTGGAAGCAGACCCTTCGGCCCACCCAGTCAGCACTGACCAGCGATCCCCATACACTATCCTACACATTAGGGACAATTTACAATTTTTACAGAATCCAATTGACGGACAAACCTGTACATCTTTGGCATGTGGGAGGAAACGGAGCACCCGGGGAAAACCCACGTGGCTACGGGGAGAACGTACAAACTCCGTACAGACAACACCCGTAGTTAGGATCGAACCCAGGTCTCTGACGCTGTAAGTCAACAACTCTACCGCTGCAGGATTTAGTGTTACAGCTATAGAGAAAGTGCAGATAAACGCAACATGCAAGGGCCATTATGTAGTAGATTGGGAGTTCTGGACTAAATCCTTAACGTATGAGAGGTCAGTTCAGTAGTCAGATAACAGCGGGGGAAAAGCTGCTCCTGGATTTGGTGGTGTGTGCTTTCAAGATTTTGCATCTTGTAGTTGAGGCCAGTTCATTGGCTATATTTAAGAGGGAGTTAGATGTGGCCCTTGTGGCTAAAGGGATCAGGGGGTATGGAGAGAAGGCAGGTACAGGATACTGAGTTGGATGATCAGTCATGATCATATTGAATGGCGGTGCAGGCTCGAAGGGCCAAATGGCCTACTCCTGCACATATTTTCGATGTTTCTATGTTTCTATCTTCCGCCCAATTGTAGAGGGAATGGCAGGGCTGTGGATGGTCCTTAATGATGTTGACTACCTTCCCAAGGCAAAGTGAAGTGGAGTTGGAGTCCATAGTCTGGGGCAGGAGGGGGTGGGTGGGGTGTTGGGGAGGATGGTCTGCACAATGTTTGGGGCTTCTCATTAACTCTCAGCAATTTCTTGCGGTCTTGGGTAGAGGAAATGTTGTGATGCATCCTGATAAGATGCTTTCTACGATGATTCAATAGAAATTAGTAAGGTTCATTGGCGCCAGTATAAACATTGATAGTCTTCAGAGGAAGTAGAGGTGTCATTGTGCTTATTTGGTTGTACAGCTCTGGACTATCTCCACTTCAGCACCATTGATACAGGCCGAGACATGTATTCTATTTCAGTTCCTGCAGTTGATAACTAACACCTTCAATTTGCTGACATTGAGAGAGATGTTGTTGTCTTGACCCCGTGCTCTCTATCTCCTCCCTCTAGTCCATCTCATCATTGTTCGAGATATGGCCCACTGCACTGATGTTATCTGTAAACTGTTTAATCTGTCAGAGCAGAGTTTGGCCGCACAGCCGTGCGTGAATAGGGTGTATATAAAGGGCTCAGAACATATCTTCATGGAGCACAGGTGCTGAGAATTATTGTGGTTAATGTTTTGTAGATGTGGTGATGGTCTGTGGGACATGAAGTCAAGGATCCAGTTGCAGAAGGGGATGCACAATGAGTTTGGAGATGTGGAGAAACTCAGCGGGTGCAGCAGCATCTATGGGTTTAAGAGGGAACTGCAGATGCTGGAGAATCGAAGGTTACACAAAAAAGCTGGAGAAACTCAGCGGGTGCAGCAGCATCTATTGGAGATGTGTTGCTTGGGATTATGGTGCTGAAGGTCAAGCTATGGTTGATAAATGGGTGTTTGGCATACATTGATGACATCAGTACAATTGTACAATCAGTGCCAAAGCAATGGTACAGTGGTTAATTATTGGCTATCAATACAAAATCTTACCAGGACAGCTGAGGGTTTTAACTTCACAAAAATACAAGAAAATGAGTGCAGAAGTACGGAACCTGGCCCATTACTTAATATGATCATGGATGCTCTGCCCAGGGCCTCTGCTCTTCATCTGTACCAGTTCCTGATCGTCCAGAAATGTTTTACGATACGACACAATACCATAGAACTTTATTTATCCCAGGGGGGAAATTGGTCTGCCACCAGTCAATTTGCAGACATTGGGAGAGATGTTGTTGGCTTGACCCCATGCTCTCTATCTCTGCCCTACTATCCTCTTAAAATACCTCCAGTAATCTAGTCCACAAACCTCCGTGGTAGAGAATTCAAAAGATTAATTACGCTCTTCGAAGAAAATCGCTATGCATTTCAGTTTAGGTGACCAAACGCTAACATCACAGAAACCTGCCCAAAAACCTCCAGCAAACTTTTGATTTGCTGACATCAATTATTGTTGTCTTATCATCAAGACATCATCTGTGTTTGAGCAGCTAATCACATCAAAGAAATTCTCAGAGACAGAGAACCGGTTCTCTGTTTCTCAACACTCATTTCTTCAGGGATTTCAACTTCTAAAACTGGTGAGATGAGGTTATAAAGCTATCCTAATGCCCCTGTCCCACTTAGGAAACCTGAACGCAAACCTCTGGAGACTTTGCACCCAACCCAAGGTTTTTGTGCGGTTCCCAGAGGTTGCAGGTGGTTGCTGGAGGTTGCAGGTAATGGAAGCAGGTAGGGAGACTGACAAAAACCTCCATCATTGTTAAAGAGATTAAGTCACAATGATAAATGCATTATTCATTATTAACAGCACAGATAAAACCTATAAAGAGATAACTTTGAGGCAAGCCTAGCTTATAGTGCTAATATATACAGTATCCTTCTAATCACCAACATCAAACATCAGCAGTAAGCTGAATTCCCTCTTACGAGCAAATACAGAAATTTCTGCCAGTCAGCAGATATTCTCATGCACCATTTTCCCAATGTTATGAATGACGATGCACAGCTTAATCAGCAGATTTTATTTGGTGTTTCAGATATAGCCCACTCCAGACATTTAAACACTAACTTCCAGGCTGAGATCCAGTGTAATATTGAGTCAGAGCAGCACTGTTAAAGTGCCCCTGATGATAAATGAAAGCCTCTCTGCTCTCTCAGTAAAGCATTAAATATTGCCACGAACTATATCAAACCATCCCTGGTTTTCTGTCCAACATTTATCCATAATCTAACAATTCTAAAGAAAAGTTGATTATCTGATTATTAATGCATTGCTACATGCAAAATGTTGCTCTTTTCTACATTATAACATACTTCAAAGGATGTGAATGACTGACTATTATCATTTCAAGTCCCTCTTTTATTTCAAGGTGCATTTTCCATTTTGTATGCTTCACTGGTATTTCCAATATATGAAGTGTTAACTACTTATTTATCTTTAGTTAATCCCAGAAAATAAAATTTATTGAGTAGAGTCATAGAGTGATACAGTGTGGAAACAGGCCCTTCGGCCCAACTTGCCCACACCAGCCAACCTGTTCCAGCTGCACTAGTCCCACCTGCCTGCGTTTGGTCCATATCCCTCCAAATTTATCCTAGCCATGTACCTGTCTAATTGTTTCTTAAACATTGGGATAGTCGCAGCCTCAGCTACCTCCTCTGGCACCTTGTTCCATACACCCACCACCCTTTGTGTGAAAACATTACACTACAGATTCCTATTAAATTTTTTCCCCTTCACTTTGAACCTTTGTCCTCTGGTCCTCGATTCCCCTACTGAGGGCAAGAGATTCTGTGCATCTACCTGATTTTTTCCTCTCATGATTTTATACACCTCTATAAGATCACAGTAGATCACAGAAGGTCGAATATCAAATATCCTCATAACCAGTTCAAAATTCAACACTTTGGACTGGAAACTGATAGTTGCTGATACTGGAACTAAGCAGCACTCCCCTCACTGGAACACAGTGGAACATTATGCGGCTCAGTGGTGCAGCGGAAGAGTTGCTATGTTACATTGCCAGAGACCCGGGTTCGATCCCGACTGTGGGTGCTGTCTGTACAGAGTTTGTATGTTCGCCCTGTGACCGCATTGGTTTTTCTCTGGCCACTCCGGCATCCTCCCACACTTCAAGGATGTATAGGCTTGTAGGTTAATTGGCTTCTGTAAATTGTAAATTGTTCCTATTGTGTAGGATAGTGTTAGTGTACGGGGTGATCGCTGAACGGCACGGACTCGGTGGGCAGAAGGGCCCGTTTCCACCCTGGATCTCTAAATTCTAAGGTCTAAAGTGTCCTGAGGTATACCAGTAAATTGATAACTTTTTTTTCAGCCATTCCAGCTTCAGGTTTTCTCCAGCTGAGTATCAGCACTCACATTACTCTAGTTATATCATCAGGCCTATCGATCTACGTGCCTCGGATTATAGTTGTGAGTCAAATCATAGAGATGATGAACACACTTTTCTTCTCATCTCCATGTTAAGGTTCCTCTTGAGCTTTGAGCAAATATAACTCAACAGTAATGCATAAAATTTAGAGTTGACATTCCTCACTCCCAGGCTAAACAGGATAGCGGGATGATATGGAACGTATACTGGAATGTTCATCAGGTTCGAACAGTAATATTACACATTAATCCATCTGGAACCCGCCAAGCCCACATGGACTACCACTCAGGATGAAACAAGTTTGAATAGGGGGACTCAGTACATAGAACATACAACAGGTCAGCACAGGAATGAGCCCACAATGTTTGTGCCGAACATGATGTAAAGTTAGAGAGGATTAGAGGGGGGTGGGGAAGACTCAGTGGAACTGCCACTGAGGTTAACAAGGCTGGGAGGACTGGCACTAGGACACAGGAGCGTGGGGGAGTTAGCAGCGGAGCTCTGTAAAGTTACTCTGTAAACGGAACTCTGTAAAGTTAAATTGATCCCATCTGTTTGTACATGATCCATATCCCCCTATTCCCTGCACTTCCATGTGCCGTGTCTGTAATGAAGAGGCGGGAAATCAAGAGGTGGTGGAATATGCTTCTATATCAACCAGGACTGGTGCAGTGTCATCATGATAATGTCACATTTCTGCTCTCCCAACCTAGAATCCCTCTTTATAAATTGCAAACCTTCTACTCTCCGGGGGAATTTAACTCCTTTATTCTCGCTGGAGTTTACATTCCCCCCCCAAGCCTGCGTACGTGAGGCGCAAATGCAACTCGTTGACCAGGTAATGAAGGTAGCGAGTGACTTCCCGGACTCCATGGTCATTGTTTTGGGGGACTTTAACAAAGCAAACCTCAGCCGTGACCTTCCAAAATACAGACTTCATGTTACCTGCCCCACCAGAGGGGAGAGAACACTCGATCACTGTTATATAACGGCAATCAAGAACGCATATCGCTCTGCTCCCCGGGCCGGTCTGGGTCTTTGATCATTGTCTAGTTCACCTTATTCTGACCTACAGGCAGAAACTAAAAGCTGCTAAGCCTGTGGTCAGAACAATGAAAAGATGGATAAGTGAGAGCATTGAGATCCTACAATCCTGCTTTGACTGCATGGATTGGAATGTGTTCAGGGAAGCAACCACAAACCTCGATGAGTATACGGACACTGTATCATCATATGTCAGCTTTTGCGAGGACAGTTGCATTCCAACCAGGACTCGGACCTGGTTCAACAACAAAAAGCCCTGGTTCACTGCAGAACTCAGACAGCTCCGACAGTCTAAAGAGAAAGCCTACAGGAGCGGGGATGCAGACCTCTACAGGCAGGCCAAGTACAAGCTGAGAAGAGGAATCAGAGCTGCCAAGGAAAGGTACTCTGAGAAGTTGATGAGCAAATTCTCAGCTAGTGACTCTTCTTCAGTTTGGAAGGGCTTGCAAGAAATTACCAGCTACAAAAGGAAAGCCCCCCGCTCTTTGGACAATCAGCTGACCAACGAACTAAATTAGTTTTATTACAGTGTGTAAGGACCCAAGCAATCGTTCCAGGTGCGACAGAGGTTTACCTGCATCTCTTCCAACCTCATCTATTGCGTCCGCTGCTCTAGATGTCAGCAGATCTATATCAGTGAGACCAAGCGGAGGTTGGGCGATCGTTTCGCCGAACACCCTCCGCTCGGTCCGCAATAACCAAGCTGACCTCCCGGTGGCTCAGCACTTCAACTCCCCCTCCCACTCCGTCTCCGACCTCTCTGTCCTGGGTCTCCTCCATGGCCACAGCGAGCAGCACCGGAAATTGGAGGAACAGCACCTCATATTCCGTTTGGGGAGTCTGCACCCCAGGGGCATGAACATCGAATTCTCCCAATTTTGTTAGTCCTTGACTGTCTCCTACCCTTTCCTCCTCAGCCCCCTCAGAACAATGAAAAGATGGACCATTGAGATCCTACAGCCTTGACTCGGGCTCCTCCTCCTTTTCCCTTTCTTGTCCCCACCCACCCCCCGCCCCCGAGCTCAATGCATCTGAAGAAGGGTTTCGGCCCGAAACGTTGCCTATTTCCTTCGCTCCATAGATGCTGCTGCACCCGCTGAGTTTCTCAGCTAGCTTTTTTTGGATGTAACCCTACAAGAGGAAGCCCCCCGCTTACAGGTTTTTTAAATCAGAAATGCAACCCTGGTACCCCCCCCCCCCCCCCCCCCCCCCCCCCTCCCCAACCAACACAGCCAGACCCCAGTCTACAAAGAATGGACCCTGCACCCTCTCCTTCCCATTCACCACTTCACATCTACTTAAGGCAAGACTCCAGTATGAAAAGACTGGACCATTTCCCACCCCAACCAACACTTCACACGCACTCACAGCCTGACCTCAGTCTGCAAAGACTGGGCCCTTCTACAACCACCCCCCTCCAATCATCGCTTCACACCCAATCACCCACACCTGCACAACATAACTTATCCAATATCAACAATAAAAATGGAGGAGATGGAGAGGCTTTTCAGAGGACAAAAAAGCCAGAAATCTCCAGGACCTGACAATGTTTCCCCCGCTACTCTTAAGCTCTGTGCCAATCAGCTGACACCAGTCTATACAGACATTTCAAACCACTCCCCGCAAACATGTACCGTCTCTGCCTGCTTCAAAGTCTCCATTATTGTCCGTGTACCCAAATCGGGAAGGATTACAGTTTGCTGAGACAAGGAAGTCGTTGTCAAACTCAGCCCATCGACCCACACCAACCATTGGGAACCTATGCACTAGTTGCTATGTTACCAACTTTATCATTCCCTGTGCAAGTATTAATGACTACAGGCCTGTCGCACTGACCTCTGTAGTCATGAAGACACTCGAAAAGCTTGTGCTGGCCAAGCTGAAAAATATCACAAACCCCCTGCTGGACCCTCTGCAATTTGCATATCGAGCCAATAGATCTATGGATGATGCAGTTAACCTGGGCCTGCACTTCATCCTACAGCACCTAGACCACAATGGGACCTATGCGAGGATCCTGTTTGTTGATTTTAGCTCTGCATTCAACACCATTGTGCCAGAGCTACTACGTTCCAAACTTTCCGAGTTGACTGTACCTGAACCCTTCTGTCACCAACTTCCTGACAGACAGGAAACAGCATGTGAGGCTGGGAAAGTACATCTCGGACCTGCAAACGCTCAGCATAGGAGCACCACAAGGCTGCGTATTCTCTCCTTTACTCTCTCTACACCAACGACTGCACCTCCACAGACACCTCTGTCAAGCTTCTCAAGTTTGCGGGATGACACAACCCTGATTAGACTGATCCAGGATGGGGAGGGATCTGCCTACAGACAGGAAGTGTCACAGCTGGGTGCTGTCGCAACAACCTGAGCTCAATGCTGTCGCAATTGATTGTAACTTTAGAGAGCTCAATGCCCTCTTAAGACAACACAGTCACATCTGTGGAGTTTTAGTTCCTGGGAACCATAATTCCAAGGAAAATGGAGGGCTACCCGACTCCCAGTCAAAAAGGCACAACAGAGGACTTCATGGCAGCTGAGGAAGCACAGTCTGCATCAATGATGGAGTCTTTTAAGTTCCTGGGAGAGTCTGTTCTCACCTTCATCATGGTCAAGGCTCACCTTAAATGGGGGGCTACCAGCGACCCCCCGATCACAGTCAAAAAGGCACAACAGAGGATGTAGAAACATAGAAATTAGGTGCATGGCAGGAGTAGGCCATTCGGCCCTTCGAGCACTGCTTCTTCCAATCATACCGCCCGCAAGATCAATATGATCATGGCTGATCATCCAACTCAGTATCCCGTTCTGCCTTCTCTCGTATACCCCCTGATCCCCTTAGCCACAAGGGCCACATCTAACTCCCTCTTAAATATAGCCAATTAACTGGCCTCAACTACCCTCTGTGGCAGAGAGTTCCAGAGATTCACCACTCTCTGTGTGAAAAAAGTTCTTCTCAAGTTATTGGCTGCAAACCTTCCCTCCATTGATGAACTGTATACTGCAAGGGCCAGGAAGCGAGCAGGCAAGATCATCTCTGACCCCTCTCACCCTGGCCACAAACTCTTTGAATCACTTCCTTCTGGAAGGCGACTCTGGACTGTCAAAGCTGCCACAGCCAGACATAAAAACAGTTTTTATCCACGGGTCTACTCAACAGCCAAAAATCTGTAGCCTTCCTTTGATCTGGTATTTGTTGGTTCACATGCTTGATCAATGGTGTTTTATCATTAATGTTTTATTATCATTAATGTGTGGTGTTTTCTGAGTCATTCGTAACTGTCACTGTATGTCATGTTGTTGCTTGTGGGCAGAGCACCAAGGCAAATTCCTTGTATGTGAATACTTGGCCAATAAACTTACTTACTTACTTACTTACTTACTTACTTACTTTTTAAGGGGTGGTGAAACAGGCCCTTCAGCCCATCAAATCCACACTGACTGTCGTATCATTGGTTTGCTTTTACAAATGAGGCACAACTGCTGCAGTCCATAAAGTTTCTCACTTTAGCAAAAGGGTAGATGGAACATTCCTTATCCTTGCTGTACATGGATTGCTGTATTCCAGGGAAATAGGACACAACATCAATGTATTTCTTGGCTTTTGTTAGAATTGCCTTGGTCTCCCATTTTGAATGTCAAGTTATCTCCATTTTCTGAGTGCAGTGATGGCTCGAGCTGACTGAGATGCCACTGAATGCAATCTGACGTGCAAAACATTTATAGATCAAACATTTCAAAATCACTCCCTTATATTCTAGTGCACAGGGAATAGAAACAAACATGATTCATGGCAGTGATACAGCTCAGAACATTACTGCAGTTGAATTAACCTTTACATTTCAACTCAATTTACTTGGGTAAGAATATTTAGTGCCATTTCAAACAAGCATGGTTTTGGAAACTAAGTTCATGAGTAATAAATGAACCTACATGAAGAGCACAAACCGTTTCCAACTCACTTCATCCTCCACCAGATGCTGGGAAACCTGAAACACAAGTAGTAAATGCTGGAAACACTCGTCAGCTCAGGCAGCATCTGTGGAGATGGAAAATGTGAAGATTTCTGGCCAACGACCTTTCATCAAGATACTGGGAAAGGTTTGAGATAAAAATTAGAGTTCAAAGTTGCTGAGAACAGGAAGGTGTACGAAGGTGTAAAAATGAGAAGAAGGGGTGGTGAAACAGGCCCATCAGCTCATCGAATCCACACCAACCATTGGTCACCTATGCACTAGTTCTATGTTATCCCACTTTATCATTCTACACAAGGGGCAATTTACAGAAGCCAATTAACCGACAAACCTGCACATCTTTGAAATGTGGGAGGAAACCGGAGGACCCAGAGAACGTACAAAATGCATGGAGTATGCACAACCTCCGCACAGAGAGCACCTATGGTCAGGATCGAACCCACGTCTCTGGTGCTGTGAGGCAGCAGTATTACTGCTGCACTATTGTGCTGCCCTTAACAATCATTGACAACCATTGAGGTGGACTTCAATGACCAATGAATATTCTCTTCAGACATGCTAACATGGTTGACTCTAAACTGCCCTCTGAAATGTTCTTGCAAGTCGTACGGTAAAGCAGCAATTAGGAATGAGCACAGTTGCAAGTGTAGCCAGAAACATCATGACCTGTGAAAGATTAAATAAATAAGCCTTGAAAGGAGTTCTCCCTGCTGTCAACTTGTATGAGAAGATGGGTGCTCAAGGGAGGCTGCAGGAGAGGGATTTAAATACATTGCCAAAACAAATCATCGTGCTTGCTGAGCGCAAAGGGATGAACAACCTTTTACCATCTTCATGTTTTCAAAGTGACTAAATCCCATAGAAAGAGCTGTAAATATTGCTTGGAGGAACAATGACTAAGTGATCCAAAGGAACAGGTTCAAGGATCTGACTAGTAGAACAGGAAAAGGCTCACTCATCTGTTTAGTTGCAAACCAGTTTTATTGGCACGAGGGGACAAAAACAATACTTGTCTCGGTCTGCACGGGGTCCAGTTTTACAGCAGCACACCTCTCTCTCTCTCTCTGCCTCTGTCCACAGCGCTGATTGCGACTCAGCCCGTCGGTGAGCCTCTCCCGTACATGAACAGATAACAGAGCAGTTGTTTAAGAAGGAACTGCAGATGCTGGAAAATTGAAGGTAGACAAAAATGCTGGAGAAACTCAGCGGGTGAGGCAGCATCAATGGAACAAAGGAAATAGGCAACTTTTCGGGTCGAAACCCTTTTTCAGACTTTTTCTATCTTTTTCCTGATAAAAGAGCAGGAGTATTTGGACAGCAAATATGACTAGTTGCTGTGTTGTATTTATTTTGCTTCAACACATTGACTATGGAAATCGGTCTTTCTGCTTTTGTGTGTGTGTGTGTGCACAATATATAACAAGTTTAGGCAAATGTATGAGGAAATATGCAGAATGCAGGTCGCAGTTCAAATGAAAGCTATGGGAATGAATTTAAGGCACCTTTTCCTCCTAAATCATTTTTCAAGAGCAGCACTCAGCTGGGGCTTGCTCATCTTTTTATTTTCCCTTGCTTACACATTTTTTTTTCAGAAGAGGAATTTGCATAGACTTCACCAGGAAATTCTGCAGTTCTATAAGGGGAAAATAAGAGGGTGGTGGACAAATTGAATTATTTCTCCTAAGCCGTGTCATAAACACAACAGGACAAACTGTCTCCTTCTGTGCTGCCACATTCAATGATTGTGGATGAATCTCTTCCAGTCAAAACTCAAACACTTTTAATTCATGTACTAATACAGCAGGATTTTTTTCATTTGCATTATAGATAATAAACAAAGGTGCAGGAGTAGGCCATTCGGCCCTTCGAGCCAGCACTGCCATTCAATATGATCATGGCTGATCATCCCCAATCAGTACCCCATTCCTGCCTTCTCCTCATATTCCCCATATCCCCTATCCAGAGAACCTGCCTCCACTGCTCTCTGAGTCAGAGGGTGATGAATCTGTGTGACTCCGGGACTCCCCACCCCCAGCCCTGTCCCCTCTCTTCCCTAGTCTCTCCCCACGAGCTCGACTGCTGTCCCACCCAGCATCACCGTCCCATCCATCATCACCGTTTGACCGGGCGGGGGTCACAAAGAACATTGCGGGGCATCAGATGGGAGTGAGTGTGACTGAGGCAGCCATCTTGATGCGGGGCATTTGAAGCAAGTGACTGACTGAGGGGAGGCTGCCGCCATCTTGGTGCAGGGCAATTAGTGGAAGTGACTGTGACTGAAGAGTACGGAAGCCATCTTGGTGAGGAGGCCTGAATAGAGTGGATGTGGAGTGGCTTCCTGGAGTGGGAGAGTCTAGGACCAAAGGGCAGAGCCTAAGAATAAAAGGACTCACCTTTAGAATGACAATGAGGAGCCTGAGGGTAGCGAATCTGTAGAATTAGTTGCCACAGGTGGCTGTGGAGCCCAAGTCCATACCTAAATGGATCTTTTAAAACAGAGATTGATAGATTCTTGATTGGTATTGGCAACAAAGGTAAAGGGAAGAAGACAAGAGCGTGGGGTGGAGTAGAAATAATAGAGCAGTTATGATCGAATAGCAGAGCAGACTCAATGGGGCCAAATGGGCCTAATTCTGATTCTATGTTTTATAGCCTTACGATCTTTTTTTTTAAATTTTTTTTTTAAATATTTTATTAGAAGTTAATACAGCACAAAACAGTACAGTGGGACCTAATGTTAGGTGCCAACTATGTAATACCGTAATCCATTCTATGTACAACCTCTAGTTTTATGTTATGAGAAGGAAGTAAGCAAGACAAGAAAAAGAAAACAATAGAAAGAGGAAAAAGTGGAAAAATAGATGGTAGAGAGTAGAAAAACGTGAAGTGTGTATATAAAAAATAAAAAAGGAAGAGAGAAAGTGGAAAGTAGAAATAGAAGAGAAGGCCCCTTAAAAGAGAATTTTTCAAATCTGTATTCGGAGATGTAGATCTATCCGCGTCATGAACTGAAATCAGCAATCTTTACGGTACTGCTGCATCACATGATTCCAAAAAGTCGATGAAATTGCTCCTTAAGAATTGGTCATATTTATCTACACGATCTTACTTTGTGTCAACTTTTTTCGGAAAGTAACTTTTATCTGGGGCACTTCTGAGTGAAGCATTGCAGGCCGACCAAATAAGAAATTAGTTTAGCACGACATGACTAGGGTCCAGCCACAGATCAAACAGCTCATAACTCAGTTGGAATGAAGACGACAGCCGATGGAGCTCAGGTCAAAGGGCAGCTACCTGAATCATGTGGAGTCACAATTTTTAAAAGCAAAACTCCCAGGTGGAAGGCCTGTTGCAAAATACCGTTCAGGTTGATGACAGAGTAAAGGCACACGTTAAATAAGGGGCAATGCACAGAGAAGTTTAATCAATCGATCAGATTATACTGTGTTGGAGAAAGAATCTTGCATTAAAGGATTATTGCGAGGCTTAGACTGTACTCGAAAATACCTCCTACTCAAGAGCAGGTCGTGACACCGTGTGCTAAAAATTGATTACAGCAAGATGGGAACCCATTTTACTTTTCCCAGATTTTTATTTCCGTTGATACAGAGTCAAATTGAAGTCCTATCTGCTGTTCTGGTGAATGAAAAGAGACCCATTGCCTTTCTGAAACGGAATAGAGAATGTACCACATGGACATTCTACTCTCCCGCAATATTTCTGACCTTCCTCGTCCAAAGGAAACACCACTCAAGCAAATTATCTGATCATTTATTTAATGTGCATTAATGTGATCTTTCTATGCATAACATTGTCAATAGGATAACAGTGAAAATACATAACTGATGAATTTGCTATATTTTTCTGACTTAATTAAACTTTCATTTTGATTTTCTATGATCATGGTATCTTGCAAGAAGCACACCGAAGAAAATGGTCTTGGGAGGACACTATCTTTTTTGCACAACATTCAGCTCTAACTCGCCTCAACGATAAGGTCACCCTTGTCAGGATGCTGTCATTGACTGCAGCTCAGCATTGAAAACCATAATACTTCTTCTTCTTGCGTTTAAGGCAGCAGAATTCTGCAGCAGGATGATGCCATCCGGTTCGACATCCGTAGGTGCCCACCCTAAAAAGGGTGCATGCTCCGGGTTGGCGCCAAGCTGCGGCGCTGCTCTTGTTTCTGTTTGTCGTCATTCGCCTGACTGAGGTCAGTAACAGGGCTCGCCACGGGGAGGTCAACAACATGAGCCCCACCATAATGCTAAATAAGCTCAAAAAAAGCACAATTGAATCATTGGGATAGAGGTCCCTATGCCAAGGTCCAGGAATTAGCTTATTTACCATAATACTAAATAAGCTCTTCTCTAAATTCCTGGAACTCTATCCCAATGATTCAATTGTGCTTTTCGTACCGGGGTATTGCCTCAAGGTCGACTGCAGGAGGCCCCTGGGACACAACGGTGGTCGAGTGAGCTCATGGTCATGACACTGGTCAACTTGAGGAGTACCTTCACCAACAGATCACTTCCATCAAGATGCAGGACAGAACGCCACAGGAGATCCTTCTTCCCTGTGGCTAACAAACAGTACAATTCCTCCCACTTCCGTCGTGGGGTAGACTGAGAATGACTCCCAGCCCCCCCCCCCCCCCCCCCTCCTCCCACCCCCCCCCCCCCCCTACTCCCACCCCCCTCCCACTCCCCAATCTTTGCACACCCCAATCCTTTCCACTCTCCACTCTCCTGTATTTTGTGTTTCTATGACTGTTGGCAAATCAATTCCCCTCGTGGGATAAATAAACTTCTATCGTATCACATCGTATCGTATCAAGAGGAGAGGGGACGTTGGTTTGTGAGGCGAGCCAGTCTTTGTCATCTATGTGCCACGGAGGAGGCCCTGCAGCAGCCTGGGTTTATCTGGATCTTCAAGTGGTTTCTGAACTTCTTGACTTCAGACCTCAGTCGGTTAGAACTGGTCATAACATTTCCTCCACTCTGAATCTCAACTCTGGTACTCCTCTGTCCCCTGTGGACTGAGTCCTCTGCTCTACTCCCTGTAGATTCATGACTGTGCGGCCAAGGACAGCACCAACTCCATCTTTAAATTCGCAATAGGCACCAGAGTTGTTGGCCGAATCAACAACAATAAGAGACTGAATAGAGAAATAAAATCAGGAAGTGTGCCATGATGACAAAACAGTAACCTACCCCTTAATGTCAGCAAGATGAAATAATTGATTGTTGACCTAAGGAAGCGGTTGGCTGTGAATGGTTGGCAGTGGGTGATGAACACAATTTGTACTCATCTAAGGAGCTGTTGAAGAGATGGTCAACAGTATCAAGTTCATAGGCATCCACGTCACCAGCAACATCAGCTGGTCTCTTCACACTGATGCACTGTTCAAGGAAGCACATTGTGACAGTTACTTTCTGAGAAGATTTTGCATGTTCATGAGCATTCTCCTAGACTTCTACAAAAACGCTATGGAAGATATTCTGTCAGGATGCATCACAGGCAGCAGCTCTGCTCTTGACTGCCTGAACTTGGAAAGAGGGTGGTGAACACAAGCCAGTCCATCACAAGCTTGTCACTTCCATTCATCCAGACCATCTTCGCTGTGTGTTGCATCAGCAAGTGCCGGGAGTGTCATAAAGAATGCCTGCAATTTTTGCCGTTCCCTTTTCTCTCTTTTACCTTCTGGGAGAAAATACAGGAATTTGAAAAATAGATGCCCAGACTTGAGAACAGCCTCTTTCCCATTGCTATCAGACTCCTGAAACTCTTTCACACACACTTCCAGGAGGTGCGGTCATATACGCGCATCCTTAATTCTACCTCATTCGGTTATTCCAATTTTAGACTTTAATACTTTTTCGCACTACTTAAGATTTATTGTCAACAATTACATCACCACTTGCATTTATCATTACTCTATGTACAAGGGGTGCAGCCGGCAGAGCAGCTGCCTTACAGCGCCAGATACCTGGGTTTGATCCTAACCTCAGCTGCTGTCTGTGCGGAGTTTACACATTCTCCCTGTGACCTTGTGGGTTTCCTCCGGCTGCACCGGTTTTCTGCCACACTCCAAAGACATGCAGTTTTGTAGGTTAATTGGCCTCTGTAAATTGTCCCGAATGTGTAGGGAGTGGATGTGAAAGTATGATAGCTAAGAACTAACGTCAATGGGTGGTCGATGGTCGATGGTCGATGTGGATTCAGTGGGACAAAGGGCCTGTTCTTAAACTTTAACTTTCAATTAATCAAATGCTATCTGCAAACAAGGAATTTTATTGAATTTCACTGATATACTTGACAATAAACTCATCGGAAATCTTCAATCTGAACTGCCTGATACACATACAAGTTTGACTTTCCTCACAGTCCATTCAAAAATGGACACAAATATAATACAAACCTTGTGTGAAAGCCTCTTTATAAATGCAAATTCTTTATTTTAATCAGTACTTAAAAATGCAGAATACATTTTCCAAATCTCCATGTGCACAAGGAAAAGTTAGCAATATCACGTATTTAGTCACTTACTTCATCTTTTCTATGCTTTGCGATTTTACACAAGCTTTGAAAAGCACAGTTCCTTCGATACCTCAATCAGATTACAGATTAAATATTTCAGAATTTATGAATTACTCAGAGGATACGAGTAATATCCCAGAAACAATTCTAAATCAGCAATCAGCAGGGTGGAAGGAACTCAGAAAAATCACAATAACCTGGAAAGTGGTCCGAAGCAGATTGTAAAAGCTGCAGGTACTTTTTTTTCTCTTTCAAAGGATCGTAAGACTTTGATATTCTCTTTCTCAAAGGGAGGTGAAAGAGAGTATTCGAATTATTCCAAGTTAGGCAAGAATGCAGAGCAGAGGATGCAGTCATTAATGCACGTGTGGGAATTGTGGGAAGAACTCAGCTGTTCTTCCATTTTGTCGTGAACAAGGGCAGCACTTCATTCTGTGGGAACCAAACTTTACTCCAGTCAAGTTGTCCTTCTGTACTTGGCTAAACATGTCTGGTTTTGCTTGACTGTTCTCCTTGTCTGGCAAGTTATTGCAAATAATGAACAAGTTAATTGTCACTCACGTCACATGGAAATTAGTCCATCACATGATCGTATTAAGCGGTGGAGCAGGTTTGTGGGTCGGAGTCCTAATTCATGTATGCATGGGAACATTTTGCTTCTCATACCACCATTGCTGTCAGTGTTAAAATTGCATTCTCTTTTTACCACCTTTCTCCCTCTGACTGAGTCCTTGGTGCAGTTTAACTGTCCTTTAATTATGCTGGCTGGCAGTTCCATTGCCTTCCACTTCCGGCCCCGACAGTCTGATAAATCTGTAGCGTTCGTGAATTCAGTGGCTGCTCTGTTTTTCTTCAGCCTTTGGTCATTGTGACAATAACCAATTTCTTCGCAACTGAATTTTTCTTCAATAGCCACTTGCAAAGGATGAAATCAACGTGACTACACTTCAAGACTGATGATACATTTAGTCAGCTCCAGTGCCATAATTGATCCTCGCACTCAATTCTACGTGATTTGACCATTTCTGCACCTCAAGCATCTGAGCACTGTTTGCTGGAATGACATATATGTAAATCATTCATTTCTCTGTTTTTAACATGCTCCTTAAAATTAGTCTTTTTAAAAACAAATCTTTCCGGATCAGCAAGATCAGCATTTATTTCCCATCAAATTTGTCCTCGAGAAGTTGCCTTCCTGAGGCTGAGCTGTCCTTCAGGTGATTGTACTTTCAAAGATCTGTTGGATGGAAAGTTCCAGGATTTAGATGCAGGGCTATTTCCAAGTCACAGGGTCATACAGTACGGAAACAGGCACTTTGGCACAACTTGCCTATGTCAACCTAGATGCCACATCTACAGTAGTCTCTCCTGCCTGTGTTTGGCCCACATCCATATTGCATTTTGGGAAGTCGAACATGGGCAGGATCTACATAGATAGATGATAGTAGATTAGACTGGGTTAATCCCCTGTAGGGCAGAGGGATCTATGAGCAGCAGGTGCATAATTCCCATGAAGAAGAAAGTCAACACCAAAACACCAAAAACATCCCCCCACAGTGGAAAACCACGTGGGGATCAAAAGTCCAGGGCCCATTTCTAGTCCACCCAAAGTCGGCCTTCGATCACAGTCCCGCCACGGCGCCCGATGTTCTCGCCGGGTGATGGTGCTCCGGCGTCGGGAGAACCCCCCAGTGGCTTGGGGTATAAGGGCGTTTCCCACCGGAGCCCGCGGCTTCCAAGCCAAACAGACCGCGCCAGACGGAGCTCCGCACACAGGGGATCTCGGCGAGATGTATGTTCAACGCCGCAGCTGGCCGCTCCACAGAACCGCGGCTGTTTTGATGTTATTATCGGCGGAATTTGATTTGCCATACATTCATTCCAGCGCGGCGACCCAGGAAAGGCATCGCCCGCTCCACGACAGCGCTCCAGCGCCGCGCCGCCGCCAAAGCCGATGTTCTGGCCAGGTCCACCCTGGGAAACATCGCTCCAGGACCCGCTGGTAGGCCGCAAGGACGGGTCGAAGACGCTGCTCAGAGGAAGGCAACCCCTCCGACCAGGCAGGGACTTGAAAAACAGTTTCCCCCTTCCCCCCCCAGCACTCCCCCCACATAAAAAGGTTCGGCCCCCTTTGTACACTCAACGTACTAAAAATAATAAAAAAGAAGGGGAAAAAAAAACAGACAGCTGAAGGACTGGCAGCCGTTCAGGACAGCGCCTCCTCCGGAAAAACATAGTGATGGTAGTGCTCTGGGTAGTGTTGTAGGGCAGAGGGATCTAGGAGTGCAGGTGCATAGTTCCCTGAAGGTGGAGTCACAGGTATATCGGGTGATCAAAAGGGCTTTTAGCACATTGGCCTTCATCAGCCAGAATATTGGGAGGTCATGTTGCAGTTGTATAAGGCGTTGGTGAGGCCCATTTAGAGTATTCATAATCATAATCATAATAGTACTTTATTAGCCAAGTGTGTTTTGCAACATACGAGGAACTTGATTTGCCATACATTCATACCAACAAGATACGCAAATCCATTTTAACATGAACATCCACCACAGCGATTCCCCCACATTCCTCACTGTGATAGAAGGCAAAAAAAGTTCAATCTTCCTTCTCTTCTTTGTTCTCCCGCGGTCGGGGCACTCCAACCTTCCGTTGTCAGGGCGATCTTGGCTCCCTCAACCGGCTGTAGAGTATTCCGCGACGTGGCGATCAAGCTCCCCCATGGGGGGGATCTCAGCTACCCCGCACCGGGTGATCTGACCCCAGATCAGGGCTGGTCGAACCTCATGTGGCTTGAAGCTTCCCGACATCAGTCTCTACCCGAGACTGCAAGCTCCTTGATGTTGAAATCCGCAGGCCGTGGTTGGATCGCAGGCTCTGATGGCAAGTCCACGGCCCCAGTGTGGGGCTCAAAGTCGGTCTGAAGCAAGGCCGCCAGCTCCACGATGTTAGGCCGCAGAGCGACCGGAGATACGATCCGGAAAACAATCGCATCTCTGGCAAGGAAAGAGATTGAAAAAATGTTTTACCCGACCCCCTCCCCCAGCCCCCACATAAAACAAACCAGAGAACATTAACACATACTTTTATTTTAAAACACACTAAAAATAACAAAAAAGACAGACAGACAGACTGTTGGCAAGGCTGCCATCACTGACGGCGCCACCTGGTATTGTGTTCAGTCCTGGGCACCGTGTTATAGGAAATATGTTGTCAAGCTAAAAAGGGTACAGAGAAGATTTACGAGGAAGTTGCCAGGACTAGAGGGTTTGAGCTGTAGGCAACATTTGAGTAGGCTGGGACTCTATTCTTTGGAGCGCAGGAGGATGAGGGGTGATCTTATAGAGTTGTCTAAGATCATGAGTGGAATAGATCGGGTAGATGCACAGAGTATCTTGCCCAGAGTAGGTGCATCGAGGACCAGAGAACATAGGTTTAAGGTGATGGGGAAAAGATTTAATAGGAATCTGAGGTCACTTTTTCACACAAAGGATGGTGGATGTATGGAACAAGCTGCCAGAGGAGGTATGTACTGTATAAGAACAAACTGCAGATGCTGGTTTAAACCAAAGATAGACCCAAAAAGCTGGAGTAACTCAGCGGGACGGGCAGCATCTCTGGAGAGAAGGAATGGGTGACGCTTTGGGTGGAGACCATTCTGAAGAACGTGACCAGTCTGACGAAGGGTCTTGACCTGAAACGTCACCCATTCCTTCTCTCCAGAGATGCTGCCTGTCCCACTGAGTTACTCGAGTTTTTGAGCAAGAGGAGGTAGTTGAGGTAGAAACTATTGCAATTTTAAGAAACTGTTAGACAGGTACATGGTTAGGACAGGGTTAAAGGGATATTGACTAAATGCTGGCAAGTGGGACTAGAGTAGCTGGGACATGTTGGCTACTGTGGGTAAGTTGGGCCAAAGGGCCTGTTTCCACACAGTACCTCTCCATGACTGTGCAGAACTTGGAGAGGAGTCCACAGGTGATGGTGGTTTAACACACGTGCTATCCTTGTCCTCCTCTGTGATTGAGATTTGGGGTTTGAGAGGTGTCAGAATAGCCTGGCTGAATAACTGCAGTGCATTTAATAAAAGGCACAAACAACAGCTAATGTGCTGGAGAGAATGAATGCCTAGAGTGGTTTATGGGGTGCTAATCAATTGGGCTGCTTTGTTCGGGATCATGTCAAATTTCTCAAGGGCTTCTGGAGCAGCACTCATCCAAGGCAGATTCCATCACAGTACTGGAGGGCGCTTTGTGGATAGTGGGAATGCATTGGTGTCAGGCATGAGGCACTCACTGCAGGATACACGACTTCCAACCTGCTCTTGAATGTATGGTAGCGATGTTGCTGCTTCAATGAGTTTCTGTTCAAAGGCCACCTCTCGAGATACTCTGTGTGGGAACATTCAGTGATGATAATACCACTGAATGTCAAGGGGAATGGTTAGACTTTCTCTTGTAGAGATGATCAATGTCTGCCAATTCAGTGGTGCAGATATTGCTTGCTCCTGATGAGCCTGTATATAAAAGTCCATAATCTTCCAATAGAATTTGAATGTGAATTCAGTTTCAGTTTCAATCTTCGCTGTTGCTGCTTGACCCATTTTCAGCAATTTCAGTTTTCATTGTATGCCAATAAGAAAGTTAGCTGGAAGCGAGAACTGTTCAATATCACGTTAATAGAGCTGACTTTATGAGGTTTTGTTGCATAAAACATTTAAATATCTCTCTCAAACACATGATACAGAATAAAGTGGAATTTGACTGTTTTTGGAGGGCCTTGTAAACATTCTCACATTTGCCACATAGCACTAATGCTGCTCATGATCACTAGCATGGGGGTTCCTGATATAGCTGCCAATAGCTCTCACTCCCATCACATCCTGCACACAATACTAGAATGCAACCACAGGACTTAGACAATAGACAATAGACAATAGGTGCAGGAGTAGGCCATTCGGCCCTTCGAGCCAGCACCGCCATTCAAAGTGATCGTGGCTGATCATCCTCAATCAGTACCCCGTTCCTGCCTTCCGACTCCGCTATCTTTAAGAGCCCTATCTAGCTCTCTCTTGAAAGTATCCAGTGAACTGGCCTCCACCGCCCTCTGAGGCAGAGAATTCCACAGACTCACAACTTTCTGCGAGAAAAAGTGTTTCCTCATCTCCATTCTAAATGGCTTACCCCTTATTCTTAAACTGTGGCCCCTGGTTCTGGACTCCCCCAACATTGGGAACATGTTTCCTGCCTCTAGCGTGTCCAAACCCTTAACAATCTTATATATTTCAATAAGATATCCTCTCATCCTTCTAAACTCCAGAGTGTACAAGCCCAGCCACTCCATTCTCAGCATATGACAGTCCCGCCATCCCGGGATTTAACCTTGTAAACCTACGCTGCACTCCCTCAATAGCAAGAATGTCCTTCCTCAAATTAGGGGATTAAAACTGCACACAATACTCCCGGTGTGGTCTCACTAGGGCTCCTTACAACTGCAGAAGGACTCTGGAGAACATGGATAGGCGATGTTTTGGTTTGGAACTCAAAACATCACCTATGCATGTTCTCCAGAGATGCTGCCTGACTCGCTGAGTTACTTCAGCACTTTGTGTCCTTGTGTCTAAACCTGCATCTGCAGTTCCTAGTTTCCACAATATTTTGCAGATGGATTAAGCTGCTCCTGGATATTGTCTAACATCAACCCACCATTTCACTCATCCTGTGGCCATATTGCATTTTTTACAGATGCATGGCACCAGGGGGTATGGAGAGAAGGCAGGTACAGGATGCTGAGTTGGATGATCAGCCATGATCATATTGAATGGCGGTCGGTGCAGGCTCGAAGGGCCGAATGGCCTACTCCTGCACATATTTTCTATGTTTCTATGTTTCTAATGCACTGCCAGTATCATCACAAAGCAAAACATGAGAGTTCTGCATGGCCATCTCAATCCATCTTTAGTTCAGCACCACAACAGTAATGGTGAAGCTAGAAATGTCATTGTTATTTCAGCTGCTTTATCCACAGTAATAAATCTCCCAGAAAATAGTTTCATTTTATGGGCCATTAGAGTTTCTGAAAATCCTCTTTCAGAGTCTGAACAGTTTGCCTGAAATGGGTGATGCCTTTTTGTGTTGTGCCAAGAATCCAAGCTTAGTGCTAAATAAGTCAAGGCAACCACAATTGCAGCTCCAGTGCCCTTCAGTTATTAGCTCAGGAGTTACCATGAAAGCTCCTGTCCATTTTTTTAATTTGGTCCGCATTACTGTTCTACCTTCTGATTATCGTGCCTAAATCTGGTTTACAGAGACGGCACACTCAATTGAAAATATTGGGGCAGTGATTCATCAGGATTTCATGATGCTGTAATGATGCTAAAATCTTTGTGAAGACCAAAAGAGGATGTCTTTCTACAAAGAGATGTTTTAAACTTCCTTGGCAAAGATCCCATTGAGAGTCTCAGCATTTACCACGTGGCAGATACTTTGTAATTGAAGATGGACACAAAACGCTGGAGTAACGCAGTGGGTCAGGCAGCATCTCTGGAGAACATGCATAGGTGATGTTTTGAGTTCCAAACCAAAACATTACCTATCCATGTTCTCCAGAGATGCTGCCTGACTCACTGAGTTACTCCAGCACTCCAGGAGAAAAGGAATAGGTGACGTTTCAGGTCGAGACCCTACTTCAGACCATGGCTCCATAGATATGCCTCTAACCTTTGTAATTACTCTAGTCTGATGACACACGAGGACCCCATGTTATATATACGCAAAACCCTCCATCCAAGTGCATTGGATAACATAATTGTGTTTAAAATAGTCATAGCAAAGGAAACGCATAGTGAATGAATTATAATTCCTGTTCTCAAATTCATTGTACAGAAGTTAACCGTTTCTCCCAAAAGACCTTGATTTTGAGACATTGATGTTCATACACGTGAGATTTTCTGCATTACAGATAAGAGAGAGACCCACCTCGTGTCAAGGTTGTCTATACATATATTGCTCTTGCAGGAGGACTCATTAGAAGGTGCCTTCTGTGAAGCCTGACTAGAGAAGGATTTTAGTGCCGCCTTTTATGTGAAATATCTTAATGAACTAAGCCATCTTTCCTTTTCCTGGATTTCTTCTGGTATTTCTGGCCATCTTAAACCACTTGGATGTGTTGACTCAGATCCCAGTTTGAATTAAACTGCTTGAGGTATGTTTTCTTCAGAGTTGTTGAGCCATGACCATGTGAAAGGTCTCAATTCCTTTATATAATATTCAGTGTGAGCCTTCAGTGTTCGTAAATGCTAGGAGAGAACAGTGCTTGTCACTAATAGCACTAATAGCAATGTCCTAACTGAAGCAAATATTGGGTTACACTGTTATTAACATCATTCGGTTGAGCTTTACTTTACTTTAGAGATACAGCACGGAAACAGGCCCTTTGGCCCATCGAGTCCACTCTGACCAGTCACCCTGTGCGAAACCCACTTGGGACAATTTACTATTTTTACTGAAGCCAATTAACCTGCAAAATTGTACGTCTTTGGAGTGTTGGAGGAAACCGGAGCACTAGGTGAAAACCCGCGTAATCACGGGAAAAACGTACAAACTCCATTCACACAGCACCCGTAGTCAAGATTGAATCCAGATCACTGGCGCCGTAAGGCAGCAACACTATCGCTGCACCACTGTGCTACATGGCAGAATAACCTTGATAGTGTATATGGACATTTCCCACCAACAGTCTTCATGGTTAGATTGGAGTCAAACATCTATCCGTTTCTTAAGAAAAGGTTAACATTTTTAAAAAGCTTAAGTGTCCAAATAACATTCACACAAGAATTCACAATATAACATGATTTTTAAATCTCATTGTCATGAATTTATAGGCCAAATGGAAGGAATTTAGTGTTTAATTCCTGTAAATTAATGGCCATTTAAATCATCTTGCGAGTGGGATTTTGTGGAACGCGCTGGTTTGGAACGTTGCGGTTGCAGTAAATTTAAACCCAATATCGTCAGGAAAAATATTGCCGGTTTGTATACAGGTGCACAACCTTTTATCCGACAGCCTTGGGACCAGACACTTTTCGTAATTCAGTATTTGTCGGTCTTCGGAATGGAATTTTTTTAGCGTAGATTTTAATGGCTGGCTCAGTGGTAGAGTGCTCGGCTCATATCCGCAAGGTCGCGAGTTTGCGCCTTGATCCCGGCAGTTACTCGGTCGCGAGTTTGAGTCTTCAATGTCGTTTTTTCATGCAGAATAAATGTTTGTATGAAATGCAGTGTAGGAGAGGTGTACTGACTGTGTCGGCAGAACTTTGGAAGTGATTGCCCACCAGTCTAAAACGCCGCTGTGTCTCCCTGTCCCTGGGATAGCAGGGGGCGATCAAACAGCACAATACCCCCCCCCCCCCCCCTCCCCCTCCAAATCCGCTCCCCGATGGGCCGCTACGGCAACAAGTGGCAGTTTGCCCACAGCCCGAGCTGCGCCACCCCAAGAACACCGTGCACACCATCAGCTTCTGCCCCTACGTGTTCCTCTGGAGTTGGAGCGGGGCTGGGTTGGAGTTGCTGCTGGCTGTGGGTCTCTGGGATCTCCGTGCTTGCAGTGGGCCTGGGGGTCGCTGTCCCGTTGGTCCTGACGTCTCCGGCCACCCCCCTGGAATGGAGCTGAGACTGGGAACTGTACCGCCCTTGCCCCCTCCCTCTGCAACTGCAAACAACCCCACTCTCCTGCAAGGGCGGTACAGTTCCCGGAGGATGGCAGGTGGCCGGAGACGTCAGGACCAACAGGAACCTGCTCCCCGATGGGCCCCTACGACGCCCCGAGCTGCGCCCCGTCATCCGCAACCCAGGTTCCCCTGTAGTTGGAGTGGGGCTGGGCTGGGCTGCTGCAGGCTGTGGGTCTCTGGGTTCTCCGTGCTTGCGGTGGGCCTGGTGGTCGACGTCCAATTGGTCCCGACGTCTCCGGTGACTGCACTAGCCTGCTGGCTGCCATCGCCGACGTGAAGACAGTACAAAGCCCCCGCGCCGGTGCAATGAGCGGGGAGCTGGAGAGGGGAGGGAAGGGGTCACACACATGGCCGGGAAGCAGAGGGGTGTAGGTGGGGTGATACTGAAGGGAGCGACAATCTGCTGCTGCCTGCACGCTGAGTTAGAAAGTTCCCACGCAAGACTCACGATACACTGTGTATCGTGTCTACCGTGGGAACTTTTTAACAGCGGGCAGGCAGCAGCATATTGTCAATTATTAACCCTCCCGCGCAATATACTCTCACCTTCTCTTTTATGGATGGGGATTTAGTTCCCCTTTCTTCGAGGACCGACCGGAGGTTCCGCTGTCACCTCTGCGGGCCGCCCTCGGTGAACGTCCTGTCTCCCTGTCCCTGGAATAGTAGGGGGCGATCAAACAGCACAATACCCCCCTCCCCCTCCAACTCCAGAGGAATCCGCTCCCCGATGGGCCGCTATGGCGACAAGTGGCAGTTCGCCCACAGCCCGAGCTGCGCCACCCCAAGAACAAGACGTACCCCTTGCACACCATCAGCTTCTGCCCATACGGGGAGCGTGTTCCTCTGGAGTTGGAACGGGGCTGGGCTGGAGTTGCTGATCTGGGATCTCCGTGCTTGCAGTGGGCCTGGGGGTCAGTGTTCCGTTGGTCCTGACGTCTCTGGTGACTGGCACTGTGCTGCTAGCATCGCGACGTGAAGACAGTACAAAGCCCCCGCGCCGGTGCAATGAGCGGGGAGCTGGAGAGGGGAGGGAAGGGGTCACACACATGGCCGGGAAGCAGAGGGGTGTTGGTGGGGTGAAACTGAAGGGAGCGACAATCTACTGCTGCCTGCACGCTGAGTTAAAAGGTTCCCACACTGTGTATCGTGAGTCTACCGTAGGAACTTTTTAACGCAGCTGGCAGGTAGCAGCATATTGTCAATTATTAACCCTCCCGCGCAATATACCCTCACCTTCTCTTTTATGAATGGGGATTTAGTCCCCCTTTCTTCGAGGACTGACCGGAGGTTCCGCTGTCACCTCTGCGGGCCGCCCTCGGTGAACGTTTTCAAGGACCTTTCTTCAAGGACCGAAAGAATTTCGCTATTCGGAGGTTTTCGTTATTTGGATCTTCGGATAAAAGGTTGTGCACCTGTATTTACATAATGACATTTTCGCAACTTGAAATTTTGATTAAAGGCATCCTAAGAAGCAAGTTTATATGAAAAAATAAACGGCATACCTTGCCTTGTCCCCTACGTGAGATCCGTTCTGTTGTCCACATTGACGGCATTTGAAGATGATTTTAATTTTACTCCAAAATGATCCAGCGCTAATTTTAATAAACTTAATAAAATGGCAGTCGAAGCGATTTTTCTTTAGCAACGAAACAGCCTGACAGAGATCGATTTGAATAGGCTGCAGAAAAATCGCATTTTAAACCCGCCCCCCTCTCAAAGGCACCAAAGTCGCGCACACGGGCAGCGACAGATCTGCAGCGCCGCTGAAGTAAGTTTTGTAACATAACTACAAGAGGTACAGAAGATTGAAAATGCATATCTCCATACAGTGCGGAAACAGGCTCTTTGGTCCACCATGTCCGCGACGCACACTAACACTATCCTACACACTAAGGATCATTTACAATTTTACTGAAGCCAATTAACCTACAAACTTGCACGTCTTTGGAACATGGGAGGAAACCTGAGCACCCAGAGAAAATCCATGCGGTCACAGGCAAAACGTGCTAACTCCATACACACAGCATTAGTAGTTAGGGTCGAACCCGGGTCTCTGACGCTGCTTGGCAACAAATCTACCGCTGCGCCACTGTGCCGCCCTGACTTGAATTAACTTGTTCAGATGGGGCAGGTCTATCAGGCCGGAAGCTCCCAGATACAATTACAAGGCTTGGACTCTCGAAGGGTCTACCCGTATAATAGTGCATTGAAACATTGCCCCAGTATATCCCCGACAGCAGTTGACAGCAAGCAGAACCTGTGAGAGGTTATAAATGCCTCCCAAAACTTCCGAAAGTTATTGGAGCTAAAATAAATAATCTTCTAAAATTAAGCTAGAAACACATAACATTAATAACATCAAACTAAACCAAAATTATTATAAAGAAACTACCTCCTCTACTCTATCTTCCTCAGCAGGTTTGCAATATCCATTGAAATCACTGGGCTCGTAGATTGATCTAACTTGACTGACGACCTACAAGCCAATCCCTCCGTGCAAGTGGGTCTATTTCTGGACTAGTAGGGCAACTTTAGGGCCTTTATTTTTGACATGCTCGGAAGTCCTGGACCTACTGCCTGTTAAACAAATAAATCACAACAGTTCCATTTGGATCCACAGGGAAATCACAGAACAGAAAATAGAACTTTACAACACAGGAACAGGCCCTTTGAACGTGATGCCAAATTAAACTAATCTACCAGCGTTTAGCCAGCCAATTTTGGAGCTTTCATGTTTGTAAATGCAGACAGTTTGGAACATAACTGTTGGCAACTAGAGTCACACAGCATGGAAACAGGCCCTTCGGCCCAACTTGTCCATGCTGACCAAGATCCCGATCTACACCAGCCCCACCTACCCGTGTTTGTCCCATATCCCTCTAAACAATTCCTATCCATGTACCTGTCCAAATGTCTTTTAAATGCTGTAGAACCTGCCTCAACAACATATACCCCACATATTCCACACTCTGAGTGAAGAACCTGCCCAACAGATTCCTATTAAATCTTTCCCCTCTCACCTTAAACCTATGTCCTCTGATTCTTGATTCCCCTACTCTGGTTAAAATCTTTTGTACACTCACCCTATATGATTTGATACATTTTTATAAGATCACCGCTCATGTTGAAAAATGACATTAGTATCGATAGGTCCTTGATGGTCAGCATGGACATGCCAGAAGAAAAAACTGTTTCCATGCCGCATGACCCTATGAAATCAAGATCTTACTTGGTCTTCTCTGTTAATCTTCAAGCATTTGGGTTTAGTATTTCTTCACCAGCACCCACTAGTGTAAAGTTGAGGGCCAAAAGTATGCTGCAGCTGGATTCTCTCTTTAGCATCACTGCCATTCTGCTAGGTGATGTCAATTCCAGCCGTGGGCATCTGATCTTCATCGCCTGCCTAACGTCCGTCTTTCAATGAATCTAGGGGCAGCACAGTGGCGCAGCAATAGAGTCAAGTCAAGTCAAGTCAAGTTTATTTGTCACATACACATACGAGATGTGCAGTGAAATGAAAGTGGCAATGCTCGGGGACATTTGTGCAAAAGACAAACAACAAAACAACCAAACAAATTATAAACACAATCATAACACACATATTCTTTTACATAATAAATAATGGAAGGAAAAACGTTCAGTAGAGTTAGTCCCTGGTGAGATAGGCGTTTACAGTCCGAATTGCCTCTGGGAAGAAACTCCTTCTCAACCTCTCCGTTCTCACCGCATGGCAACGGAGGCGTTTGCCAGCTGGAACAGTCCGTTGCAGGGGTGGAAGGGGTCTCCCTTGATTTTATTTGCTCTGGAGTTGCACCTCCTGTTGTATAGTTCCTGCCTTACAGTGCCAGTGTCCCAGGTTCGAGCCTGACTGAGAATGTTGTCTGTACAGAGTTTGTACATTCTCCCTGTGACCGTGTCGGTGCTAGTGGATGGGGAGTTTGCTGGTCAGTGCAGATTTAGTGGACCAAAGGACCTGTTTCCACGCTGCATCTCTAAAGTCTAATGTGTTGGAGCGGATGACGTGGGCGAGTTGGAGTCAGATGTCAATGTTTCAACATATCGGAGCAAAAATCCCAGGCAGGTTGGCTGCATAGGTCTGACATGGCAAATGTAATTCCTCATATGTTGCAAAATATACCTGGCTAATAAAGTATTATTTTGTGATTGTGATTGTGATAGGCATAACATGTCCAGTGTATTGATCAACAGTAAACTCCTCCAAACGTAATAAGATGCTTTGAACAAACATTCATCAGCAGAGGAGCAGCGAGAACAAACCAACAGGCTCAATCGGTCATTATCAAGTATCAGCTAATGCAACTAAAAAATGAACACTCATTGATTTAGTTGCCATGGAAAGGTGGCTACCCAGAATGTAGCAAATTGCTAGTAACTGACTCAAATCTGTCATGTGCCAGAGTGCATGTGGAGAGAAACAGAAATAAAAACATTTTAGTATAAAATTGGTTTGAAAGGCTTTGGGCTGTTAACACATGTCCTCTAGAGTAATAAATCATGAAAGAGGGATATCTGTATCAACAAGCATAATGTTGTATAAGATGAAAGACAGTTATATTTATTACTGGCATGAAGTCTAGATGCAGATAAAATAAATGCTGTACCTTCCTTTAAAATTAATTTATAATGAAAAAAGTTACCACACAGGACCTCCATTAGATTCCAAAGAAGATCTGTATTATACATTTTGTACATATTTTCAATAGATGGCATTCAATGATCAGAACAGCCTTTCTAGTTTCCGATTTGGCAAACTTTATCTTCAATTCACTGCTCAAAAGCAAAACCCAGGTTCCCAGTTCCTTAGAATAGAATAGTTTCTTTATTGTCATTGTAACATGAACCATGTACAACGAAATTTAAAAAATGTCATCCAGTCAGTGCACCATTCAAACATTTCTAAAAACTAACGATACATACAAGGTAAAATATTAAATAAGATAAACAACTAAAATAATTATCATGAAAATAGCACGCATAAACACCCAACCTTCTGTCGATTTCACAGTGTACCACAGTCCCTTAGTATGTATCGCCCCTGCGTTCCTTGGCAGCTACATTTAGTGCCTTTATAGCAGTGGGGTAAAAACTGTTTTTAAGTCTGTTTGTCCTTGTAGATCTGTACCGTCTGCCTGACGGCAACAGTTCAAACAGGGAGTGTCCAGGGTGGAAAATGTCCTTTATAATACTCTGGGATTTTTTGATGCAGCGGGAACTGTGTAAGTCCTCCAAGGTAAGGAGAGGGCAGCCGACAATCCTCTGGGCGTTGTCAATGGCCCTCTGGAGCACTTTCCTCTGAGCCGCTGTGCAGCTGGTGTACCATACGCATACACAGTATGTTAGGATGCTCTCAATGGAGCACCGATAAGAGGACAGCAGCAGTCTCTGATTGATGTTATTCTTCCTGAGCACCCTCAGGAAGTGCAGTCTCTGCTTATCTCTGACATCCACCTATAAGTATCTATTTCAGAGGGCTAGTATGGACATTGTAGCTTGATGTGCTGGCAGCTCACTCACGGCTGGCGGGCTGGATGTTGACACGGCTATTCCTAGAAATTCCATTTTAAGCAGGGTGCAAGGCCACCAAATTCAAATGCAGTTTCCTATCATTTCAAGCAGGGTGCAAGGCCACCAAATTCAGGTGCAGTTTCCTACCACTTCAAGCAGGGTGCAAGGCCACCGAATTCAAGTGTAGTTTCCTACCACTTCAAGCAGGGTGCAAGGCCACCAAATTTGTGTGCAGATCCAACCAAATTCAAATGCAGTTTGCACTTACTATCCTATCTAACTCTCTCTACTTTCCTTCTTTTTAAGGTTTAAAATAAGAAGTGGTACAAGAAATGTATTATGTTATTCTTGGCTTATATCGCTGTAATGTACATTACTTCTAATAAATTATTTTATTTTTTTTTAAATGCAGTTTCATACCATTTCATGCAGGGTGCAAGGCTACCACATTCAAATGCAGTTTCATACCATTTCAAGCAGGCTGAAACCATCATAAAACCACCATGTCCACCATAAAACCCACAAAACACCACACTCACAGTTCAGTAGACATTCACTGTGTTCAGTTGATTCACAGCTCAGACAGAGACCTCTCTCTCCCCCATCTTGCAGAGACTGAGCCACACCCACACTTCTGGGTTTTACAATTCCCTACCCCCTCCCACCGGAAGGGGCGTGGCCTTCGTGGCGTGATTTACAGGATAGAGATTCTCAACATGTTTTAAACACTAATAACACTTTTATTTTTCATTGATGGGAAGAATCCTCCGCACCTGATGAGCGGAGGGGGACTGAGTAAGATGGCCAAAAATCACAGCCGTAAGTGGTAGTATTTTATCTAAAATCAATATACAATGCAAACAGGAAGTTGTCAAGTTTAGACTTTTAATCATGCTTTATTTCAAAACAACCACCACCAGCAACCATTTGCTGTGTTTTATTTCAAACCAACCACCACCAGCAACCATTTTCGGTGCTTTATTTAAAACCAACCACCACCAGCAACCATTTGCTGTGCTTTATTTCAAACCAACCACATTTTCATTTTCAAACCACATTAAGGGCACTTAAGGTCAGTAAAAACACTCACAATTTAGTAGACATGTGTTCAGTGTTATTCACAGCTCAGACTGAGATGTGATCCTCTCACTCCCCCATCTTGCAGAGACTGACTGAGGCACTCAACACTTCCTGGTTTTATAGTCCCTCCAGAAGGGGCAGAGAGAATCTCAACATTTTTTAAACACTAATACTCTTTTATTTTTCATCGATTGGAAAAATCCTCTTGTCCTGCGCAGCGAAGGGGGACTCTGAGTAAGATGGCCAAAAATCACACCCGTAAGTGGCAGTGTTTTTTCTAAAATCAATATACAGTACACCAGGAAGTGGTCAAGATCAAGAACTTTCATCATAGGCCTAGTTATAACATTACGTTGAATCTTTTGCTTTTCAACGGCTTTATTCACTTAATCCAAGGAACTAGAGGTTGAAAACCCCAGCAGGGGATATTAGACAAAGATACTAAGCTGATCATGCATTATTGTTGCACTTACTCCACATATGAAATTCAAAGGCATTGAACTTTCATCAATGAGTCACAAGATTGTCACACTGATGATTTGAACATAATAATCTACCCTTGATGTTCCAGTGAAAAACCAAGGGAGATTGTACTGTATTTCAGATGAAATATGAAATCAAGACCCATCAGGTGAGATATAAAATTATTTTGTGGCACTGTTTTAAAGGGAAAAAACAGGATTATGTCTGCTATCGCATCAAAAGTGATGCCTCGCTCAACATCTTTAATCCTGAATCATCAGTCTGAAGAAGGGTCTCGACCCGAAACGTCATCCATTCCTTCTCTGCCTGCTAAGTTACTCCAGCATTTTGTGTCTGCCTTTGATTTAAACCATCATCTGAAGTTCTTTCCTACACATCTTTAATCCTGATTCAGATTAACAGCATGTCACAAGATTTTGGTGTACACACATTGAGTTTGGATTATGTGCCTTTAGTGTAATTGAGTAATTAGCTTCTGGTTAACAGTCTCATTCTGAACAATGTTGAATATCCAAAGTGTCACAACTCTGTGAATTATCAGGAGCCAAAGCCATCATTCTAAATAGGAAGTTTTAACTGATTCACTAAATCATCTTCCGGGGGGCTTGAACAAGTGCTTGGGAACGGAGAACTCACTCACTTCTTAAAAAAAAACGTGATATGCCTTTCAAAGAGTCAGCACAAGCATAATATGGTCTCTTTTTGTATTACATTTACCTGATTAAGTAAGATTTGCTGAGAGTGTGGCATTTATTTAAGCATACTTATCTATCTATCTATAGTATTAAAAGTCTGATCTTGACCACTTCCTGTTGTTCTGTATATTGATTTTAGAAAAAACGCTACCACTTCCGGCTGTGATTTTTGGCTATCTTACTCATAGTCCCCCTCCGCTGCGCAGGACAAGAGGATTTTTCCCATCTATGAAAAATAAAAGAGGTATTAGTGTTTAAAAAATATTGAGATTCTCTCTCCTGAAGGCTACGCCCCTTCCAGAGGGACTATAAAACCCGGAAGTGTTGAGTGCCTCAGTCAGTCTCTGCAAGATAGGGGAGCAAGAGGGTCACGTCTCTCAGTCTGAGTTGTGAATAACACTGACCACATGTCTACTAAACTGTGAGTGTTTTTACTGACCTGTCATTCCCCTTAATGTGGTTTGAAAATATAGTTTGGAAATGCTAAAGCTGTGTTGCCTTTGGTTTGGAAATGCTAAAGCTGTGTTGTCTTTGTTTTGGAAATGCTAAAGCTGTGTTGCCTTTGGTTTGGAAATGCTAAAGCTGAGTTTCCTTTGGTCTGGAAATGCTAAAGCGATGTTGCCTAATTAAAGTTGCATCGCCTAATTAAAATTGACTTGCCTAATTAAAGTTGCCTTGCCTAATTAAAGTTGCTTTGCCTTCTATATAATTAAAAGTCTAATCTTGACCACTTCTGTTTGCGCTTTATATTGATTTTTGTAAAAACGCTACCACGTACAGCTGTGATTTTTGGCCATCTTAGAGTCCCCCTCCACTCATCAGGTGCCAAGGATTTGTCCCATCAATGAAAAATAAAAGTTATTAGTGTTTTAAAAATGTTGAGGTTCTCTCTCCTGTCAATAATGCCATGAAGGCCACGCCCCTTCTGGTGGGAGGGGGAGGGACTATAAAACCCAGAAGTGTGGGCGTGGTTCAGTCTTTGGAAGATGGAGGAGGGAGAGGTCACGACTCGCTGTCTTTAGTGGCCATGCACCCTGCTTGAAGTGGTATGAAACTGCACTTGAATTTGCTGGCCTTGCACCCTGCTTGAAGTGGTAAGAAACTGCACTTGAATTTGGTGGCCTTGCACCCTGCTTGAAATGGAATTTCAAGGAATAGCTGTGAGTTAACTGCCAGCCCACCAGCCGTGTGTGACTGAGTTGCCAGCACAACAGGCTTGAGTGACTGAGCCGCCAGCCCAAGAATCCATTCGGACCACAATGTCCATACTAGCCCTCTGGAAACTAGTCCCTTCAGCCCACCACACCCATACAAGTGCTCCAGAAAGCAGCCCACCCCTACCCCCCCCACCAATATTGGAATTAGTGGAGAGGTGGAATATTGCATTGGGGGACCAACCCTTCTGTGTAATGCTGGGACCCAATGGGTCCCACTTGGTCTAGTTTGCTTATAATCATCATAACATTCAAAAATATTTATCAAAATGTGCACAAAGCCTAGGCCAAATGACATGTCATGGATAAATAATCCATTGTTAAAGACCAAGAAATATAAATTGAGGTATTCTTAACAAAAGCATTTATTTAATTAAGAACATTCTAATCAAATTATTTTAGAGAAAAATGCGTGTTCACCATTACGCATTAAACCTTGTTTGATAAAGTCAATATTATGGGAATTAAAGTGAAAAAAGAAAAACTACCAAACATTACGTCATATTCTGTTTCTTATCACAGAACAAAGTTTGTACAAAGTGAGCCTCATATTGCGGTACCAAGGTATCCAATGCTAATTACAAGCTCGTTAGTTCAGCAAATCTGGTAATGATGGCAAATGAGAAATTAATGGACAAAAGAGCACTATTTAACATTAACAAAGGGAAACGTAGAATGAATTGCTTAAAGCATTTTTAATTTGCTTTGCTGTGAGCTTTTGTTTTAAAAACTTCAATCCGTCATTTGTTCATGCATATCAAGATAATTATGTTACTTAGCTCATAAGATCTATGTAGCTAGTAAGTGAATACTTCCATTTATAATTTGTCATACCAAAGCTTGTAAGATATTTATTCAGTCCACATGTCTAATCAGCGCATGGAATTATCAACCTCACACAGAAGGTAAAAGCAGATGCTGTATTCATACTGTACGATAGACCCTAGCAACCTCCACATTGGAAAGCCTTGCTTTTCATGATCACTTGTCATGAAAGAATCCCCATATGTTCATATCCAGTACTCTATCAAGAAGATACATTGTTTGGAGGATGCTATTGGAAAGATATAGTCCAGGAGACCATATTTGAAAATATGTGTAAAAAATGTAATCAATGTTTGGCAAGTGCCCAGATTATGAATCATAGAACATCCAATGATACAAGATGTTCCAAAGAATATTGATTTGACTCAGAACTGTGAAGTAATATATCATACAAACAATATTCCATTTTATTGCTTTAATTAAATTCAAATAAGCACGTTGAACAATTGCAAAAATATGCAGAAATAAGCACTGTGGTAGTGGCAGAGGCAATGCTGTGAGAATTATTATCAATCACAAGGCATCTTTTCCTTGAATTTGTGATTAAATGCAAAACAATATTGCCAAGTGTACAGTGTATGTACAGTGGCCAATACCACTGTACAGCCAATTAGATTTCCCAGCTACTGGAACTTTAAATATGATTAAGGGTAGTAACAACTGTGATCAATTATCTTGGGAACATGCAAGGTGGAGCGTGGGTTGCAACTTCAGCATAATACATGGGACAATCTCAGGGCTTAAGATCATTCAAAAGATTCTCAATCTTTTCCTCCTCCACAAGTGACATTTATTAGCTGTTCCAACCCACCATGCAGCTGCTGTTTCAAATAACGCACCAAATGTATCTCTTCTTTCCAAACCAAATGTTAAATCACAGCCATACCCAATAGGAGCAATGCAGTCAGAACTGCTGCCTCTCAGTGCCAGACACCCAGGTTCGATCCTGACTACGGATGCTGTCTGTACCGAGTTTTCACATTCTTCTGTGATGGCATAGGTGTTTTACAGCTGGTTCCTCCCAGATTTCAAAGATGTGCAAGTTTGTAGGTTAATTGGCATCTATAAATTGCCACGAGTGCGTTGGATGCGAAACTGGGATAACATGGAACTAGTGATCAGGTGATCGTTGGACGGTGTTGAGTCATAGAAATATTCAATATGATAATGGCTGATCATCCAAAATCAGAACCCCGTTCCATCTTTCTCCCCATATCCCTTGATTCAGTTAGCTCCAAGAGCTATATCTAAAGGGCCTGTCCCACTTACGTGTCCTTGGCATGCAAATTACGCGACCTTGTCGTCGTGTTGAGGCGCACGGGCATCGTGTGGCCGCGCGGGGCCAGTCCCACTGAGAAGCGCGGAGGGGTACGTAGTTGTGCGCGACATTGCGCGGGGCTCCGAAATTTTTGTAGCGAACAAAATCTTTGCGTGCCAACGGCCTATCGCGCAACTGACGGCCAAAGTGGGACAGGCCCAAGACCCTGGCGCGACGCAACGTCTCACCTTCAACAGCAGCAGAAGCAGGCAAATGATCGCCGAGCTCGGCCTGGGGCTCATGGCCGTTGCGGTCCGGATCCACCCCCACTTCTACTCCCAGAGCGGGACCAAGACGATTGGAGATAGACACAAAATGTTGGAGTAACTCAGCGGGACTGGCAGCATCTCTGGAGAGAAGCAATGGGTGACGTTTCGGGTCGAGACCCTTCTTTCAGACTCAAGAAGCGTCTTGACGCAAAACTTCACCCATTCCTTCTCTCCAGATGCTGCCGGTCCCACTGAGTTACTCCTGCATTTTGTGTCCATCTTCAAATGACGTCACGCGCTCCAGACGGCTGTGTGGGCGAATGAAGTCACGCGCGACCTTCGCAGAACTGTCGCACCTCAACGCGACGATGAGGTCGCGTAATTAGCGTGCCAAGGACACGTAAGTGGGACAGGGGCTTAACTCTCTTGAATATATCCAGTGAATCAGCCTCCACTGGCTCCTGTGGCAGAGAATTCCACAGGTGCACAACTCTGTGTGAAAAAAAATTTCCTCATCTCAATCCTAACTGGCCTTCCCCTTATTCTTAAATTATGATCCCTGGTTCTGGACTCCTCCAACATCGGGAACATTTTTCCTACATCTAGCCTGTCCAATCCCTTAAGAATTTTATGTTTCTATAAGATATCCTTCTAAATTCCAGTGAATACAAGCTCAGTCTTGGCGGGCTGAAGGGCCTGTTTCTACGCTGTATCTCTAGACTAAACTAAAAATGAAACATTTTGAACATTACAAGTGCTTGATTATTAGTAGAGTCACAATACAGCAATTATTTTTCTTTCTGTTAGTATGGAAATAAATGTTATTTAACCTCTGTAGTTTCCTTCAGCTTGCCATGGCTTAGTTGGCACATTTTTATGCACAGTGGGAACAGAAACCTTGTGAATTTAAACACATTGGGAGCAGACACTTTGTGAATTTAACTATAATGTGGCAGCGGTTTGGAAGTGAAGGGGTGGAGTGTATGAGTGCATCAGGGAAAAAAAAAGTAATTGTAGAGAAAAGTGAATAATAAGATTAAAAACTCTTCATTCGAATTTACACAACATTTTTTATACAATAGAGTAGTTGGCAGCACAATTATAAATACAGAAATAAATGAGAGTGATTAATATTAATTATAGAAATTCCAAATAGACTAAGGCCACGCAAAAAATTGGAAGGGTAAGAAGTCACTAATGGGTGTATAAAATTATGAGAAGCATAAATAGATTAGTCAAATTTTTTTCTCCTGGGTCAAAATGTAAAAGACGAGAGCATGGCTTTCAGGTGAGAGGGGCTAATTTTAAACGAGATGTGCAGGGCAATTTTTTTAAATATACACACAAGCAGGGTAGTGGGTGCCTGGAACACATTGCTATGAGTGGTAATGGAGGCAGATATGATAGTGATATTTAAGAGGCTTTTAGATAGGTACATGGATATATATATTTTTTGTAGTCGGCAGGGCAGTACTCTGCATATCACCAACTTGGACAGTTTTACATTGTTATCAAGCCAATTAATCAAGCCATTTAACCTACAAACCTGTACGTCTTTGGAGTGTGGGAGGAAACCGAAGATCTCTGAGAAAATCCACACAGATCACGGGGAGAACGTACAAATTCCATACAGACAGCGCCAGTAGTCGGAATCGAACCCAGGCCTCTGGCGCTGCATTTTACTGTAAGGCAGCAACTCTACCGCTGTGCCACTGTGAACGGCAGGAAATGGAGGGGTAAGGATCACATGCAGGCAGAAGAGATTAGTTTAACTTGGCATCATGTTCAGCACGGACTTTGTACAGCACTGGAAGGGGGGGGGGGGGGGGGGGGGGGGGGGGGGGATTTATAAAGAGTTTAATGCATTAATCAAGGACAATTTGAATTATCATGTAGATTGGACAAATCAAATTACCAAGGATAGCTGCGATGATTAATTCATCACGTGTATTCTGGATAGACTTTAATGCAATTCACTGATAAACCAAACAAGGAGCAGGCTATTTTAGGTCTAGTATTGTGTAATGAGAGAGATTCATTAACAATCTGCAGTAAAAGATCCCCCAGGAAAAAGTGATCATTGTAAAATAGAAATTCAAATTTAATTTGATAAGATACTTTGGTCTAAAACTGGTGCCATAAATTTAAATAAAGAAAACTGCAATGGTTAATAGACACAGGCACACTGGGGAAAATATGTTAATCGGCCAGCAGTGGTATATTTTAGTAAGGAAGACAATTCTATGATAAGTAAGCTCTAAGTACAGCTAACTTAAGAAGTTAAGTATAATAACATATTGAAAGAAAATCTATCCTGTCATGGGAGTCAATGGTAGGCCAGAGGATTGGAAAGATTTTTAAGTCCAGCAAAGGATTAAGAAACATAATTATAAAAGGGGAGAAGACAGAATATAAGAGCAATTAGCAAACAACAAAAAAACAAGGACTAAGAGTTTCCACAGAGATATAAAATGCAAGAAAGAAGTTGAAGTAAATGTTGGTTCTCTATAGGATGAGACACAAAATAGAAAAATAAGAGCGGCACAGTGTGGCAGCAGTATAGTTGCTGCCACAGCCCTAGAGTCCTGGGTTTGATCCTGACTACGATGCTGTCTGTACGATGTTTGTACATTCACTGTGGGACCGTGTGGGTTTTCTCCGGGTGCTCCAGTTTCCTTCACAGATGTACACATCTGTAGGTTAAAATGCCCCTAGTGTGCAGGATAGTACTAGTGTAGGGGGTGATCACTGACACGGTGGGGTAAAGGGCCTGTGTCATAGAGTAAAGTAACAGTAAAGAGAGAGATTCAATATTCTTATTTTGGATAGGTCCTCATTACAGAAACATCCTGGTAATAGGTAATCAACGTGTTATAGGGAGTGGAAACTTAAACCAATCTCTATCGCCAGCAAAAATATGCCAGGCAAACTAATGAGAATAAAGGCTGACAGGTGCCTTGGATCTGCTGGCTTGTATCCTGGGCTCTTAAAGGAAGTGTCCACAGAAATAATGGTTGTATTCAGTGTAATCTACCACAATTCCCCTGATTCTAGAGACGCTTAAATAATTGGAAAACCTATAAAGGGTGCAATGAAGATTCAACAGATTGGTTCTGAGGATGGGTCCGTAATTCAAATCAGGACAGATTAAGCAGTCAGGGTATACAGTAGAATACATGCAAAATCCTGATCGGGCTTGATAGGATAAATGTATAGACTGCATTTCTGCTGCCTGTGGTATCTAGGGTCACAGTCTCAAAGTAAATGTTTGTCTTACAGCATTGAGATGAGAAGTTTCTGAATTCTGAATCTTCTGAATTCGTTACTCAAAAGCAAGGCTTTGACTTTGCTAAGTATATTCAAAATAGAGGTGAATAGATTTCAGGGTGTTAAAGGGATCAGGGATGTGTGGTTAGGCAAGGAAAGTTCACACTGAGGCAAAAGATCAGCTGTGAATGGCAGAGGAAACTCAAGTGGCTGAATAGCCTCTGACTGCTTCCATTTATGTTCTACCCGCATGGTGTACAAGAAGATGGAAACACTCCTAATATCTGACCACATGGCCAACACCACCTGTTTGATTTGCAAACACCATCAATGTCCATGAGTGCACAAACGTTAGAAAGGTTTCCAAAAGTGAAGTAAGTGGATCAATGCAGGAGATAGACACAAAAAGTTGGAGTAACTCAGCGGGACAGGCAGCATCTCTGGAGAGAAGGAAGGGGTGATGTTTCTGGCTGAGACCCTTCTTCAAGACAGACTAAAACGTATATTTTAAGGTGAAAAAAAAAGACACAATATATCAAGCAATTGTGATTAAAAAATATTCTGTACCACAGGCAATTCTCTTAGTCACAGAGTCACAGAGTCACAGAGACATACAGGATGGAAAAGTATTCAGATCACCAAATCCATGTCAACAATCAACCATTCATTTACGCCAATCCTACAATAAACACATTTTAAATTCTCTCTACATCCAATTCAATTCCCACCAGATTCTACAATTCACCAACACACGAGGGACAATTGATATGGCCAATTAATCTACCAGTATACACATTTTGGGGATAGTTTTGACCAGGGCCGGATTTAGATGAAGAGAGGCCCTAGGCTGTTTCACTTGTGAGGCCCCTCCCAATCCACCCACCCCCATGACGAGAGGAAGATGGTCCACCAGATTGACACCGATTTGCAGCCGAGCGTGGCCAATGAGATAAGGGACAGGAAAGCTGTGCTTTTATTTATTTATTTATTGCCAGAGCTAGTGTTGAATTATTGGCTTAAAACACTATTAATCTGAAATGGAGGGCAAGGAAAATTACTGAAGGGTTCTTTAGAGACTACAGTGCGTTGTGACAGCATATGTTAGAAAGGCCTATGACAGTGTCAAAAGTATTATACAAATGCGTAATGTACTATACTAACACGACTAACTATATAGCAGGAAGGATGGGGAAGGTTAAATATATATTTTAAATACTAATTACTAATTATGAATTAACTAACATACAGGTAAATGAGAAGTGTAATTATTGACTAGGTACTTTAACCCATAATTACTTTTATTTTAATCCAAATCTTCTACCTTCCCTTTTATTTTATTCTATTTTAAACTGTTCAGCGATTAATTGACTTGATATGATAATTTTGGTAACAATTAGAGGGAACCGACTAACGTTGGGTCAAATTCTAATAGGGGGATAAGGCCCAGTGCATAATCTCATCGACAGAGGTCAATTTAAAAACAAATCTAGCTACCTTAGGTGGCTTTTTTGTAATTTATCGCTTTTTTGATTTACATTCACTTTTTTTGTTTATTCACAATTATGTGTTGTATGACTTAATAATTTTTATGTATACTTTATTTTATGTTTTTCTCTTTCCCTTAATTATGTTTAATAGTGTCAGGAGATGTAAAACCACTGTAGAAATTATGAAGGACAACTCTGGATTCGGGATTCCGAGGTACTTGGCTGCATCACATGAATCATACAGTCTGGTAATAATAGCCAATGCAAGATAATAGTCGAATAAATATTGGAACATCAGAGGTGCGAATGAGCCAATTAAGAGGGGTAAAATTCTGGCACAATTAAAATCATTAAATATGGACAAATGTCCATATTTACAAATGTTTTAGATAATTGCAAGCTCCCAAAATTGGATAGTTTAGAACAAGAGCAATTAGGAGCACGGATTACTAATGAAGAAATAAAAAAAATAATAAACTCACTGAAAAATGGGAAGACCCCAGGACCAGACGGTTTTAGTAATGAATTTTATAAAAGATTTCAGGAGTCAATTGTATCAAGATTATTCAATTTATACATGCAGGCTTATACTGAAAATAAACTACCAGAAACCCTAGCAGAAGCAACAATAACGCTTATACCAAAAAAAGATAAAGATTTAGATGAACCGGGTTCTTATAGAGCTATTTCACTTCTAAATACAGATCAGAAAATTTTAGCAAAGATTCTAGCTAGAAGGCTAAATAATTATATTAACAATTTAATAAATACAGATCAAACGGGATTTATACCCAAAAGACAATCATTTAATAATTTGAGAAGGCTTTTCAATATAATGTACTCTCATAATGAGGACAATGAAGATATTTCAGTTGTCACGCTAGATGCAGAAAAGGCATTTGATCAAGTAGAATGGCAGTATTTATACAAGGTACTCCAAAAATGTAATATGGGAGAGAATTTTATTAGATGGATTAAACTACTTTACGGGTTAAACTACTTACGATAGACCTACGGCAAGAATATTAACTAAAAAAGCTATCTCCAAAATTTTACTTATCAAGAGGTAATAGGCAAGGGTGTGCCTTATCACCATTGCTATTTGCCCTTATGATAGAACCGCTGGCCGAAAAGATTAGAAATCACCTGAATATTCACAGATATAACACTAAGGACTCAAAGAATAAAATTTCATTATATGCTGATGATATCCTTTTATATATTACTAATACTCAAACAAGTATACCCACCTTATTAACACTAATTGAGGAATTTGGCTCTTTTTCAGGATATAGAATAAATTGGAATAAAAGCGAAATTATGTCTTTAAAACCACAGGATTCGAAACACTTACTAAAATTCCCCTTCAAAATTGCAACAGAAAAATTCAAGTATCTGGGTATTCAAATTACGAGAAGACACAAATCATTATTTAGTGCCAATTTTATACCACTATTAAATAAACTGAATGATACGATTAAATTTTGGAAAACGCTTCCGCTCTCATTGATAGGTAGAATTAACGCTATAAAAATGACTTTCTTACCACAATTAATATATTTGTTTCAAGCGATCCCAATGTATATTCCAAAATATTTTTTCAAAAAACTAGATTCCACTATCACTAATTTTATATGGGACTACAGAACACATAGAATTCAACAAAAGCATTTGTGCAAATCTAAAGAAGTTGGGTGGTTTATCATTACCTAACTTTATGTATTACTACTGGGCAGTGCATATTAAGAACATAATGTACTGGCTGGATAGTTCCACTCAGCAGTTGGAGTGGATAAGAATGGAGTGCTATCCGCATGATATAGGAACGATCCTGCTCTCACCGACAAAATTGAATAGTATAATATATACGAAGAACCCAATTATTCACAATATAATAAGAATTTGGAAACAAATAAAAGTATCCTTGAAATTAAATAATTTATCAGTGCTAACAACCCCACATTTAAACTTTCTCTCATCGACAACACATATCAACAATGGGATAGACTGGGGATTAGGAAAGTAGGGGATATGTATGAATTGGGCAAACTGTTATAATTTCAACAATTAAAATTAAAATTTAAATTGAAGGATAATCAATATTTTAAATATATACAGGTATGTGACTCTATGAAGAAATATACACATAGATTTCAAACTATATTTTTAGACCCTTTAGAAGAAGCAATGAATATTAAGGCTGATTCACAAAAATTAATATCATACTTTTATAATAATATATTAAATAGAGAATCGCCCTCAACAGAAGCACTGAGGGAAGATTGGGAACATGAGCTAATGATAAAGATCACGAAGGATAGATGGGAAAAGTATTTGATGAATACACATAACTGTTCTATTAATGCAAGACATAATTTAATTCAATTCAAATTATTACATAGACTATTATTCAAAAACGAGGTTGAATAAATTTTATCCAAACGTCTCTCCCAGATGCGATAAATGTTTGTTTCAAAATGCTAATATAACACATTCATTTGTAGGATGTACAAAGTTGAATAAATTTTGGAGTGATATATTTGACATATTTACAAAGCTTTTCAAGTCAAGAATAGAACCCAAAACGGAATGGATTATATTTGGAATAATAGGAGAAGATTCCAATTTAAATAAAGACCAAAATGTTTTTTTTTATTTACGGGTTAATAATTGGAAAGAAATTGATACTTAAATTTTGGAAAAATACAACCATACCAACTGTTAAAATGTGGATTAGGAATATGATGGACATAGCACTCCTTGAAGAAATGAGACTCCGACAAATAGATAAACATGACCAATTCTTAAGGAGTTGGCCTCCTTTCATCGACTTTTTGGAATCATGTGATGCAGCGGTACCGTAAAGATTGCTGATTTCAGTTCATGACGTGGATAGATATACACTCCGAATACAGATTTGAAAAATTCTCTTTTAAGGGGCCTTCTCTTCTATTTCTACTTTCCACTTTTTATTATTATTTTTTTTTCTTATATACAAACTTCATGTTTTTCTACTCTCTACCATCTATTTTTCCACTTCTTCCTCTTTCCATTGTTTTCTTTTTCTTGTCTTACTTACTTCCTTCTCATAACATAAAACTAGAGGTTGTACATAGAATGGATTACGGTATGACATAGTTGGCACCTAAAATTAGGTTCCACTGTACTGTTTTGTACTGTATTAACTTCTAATAAAATAAACAAAAAAAAAAACAAAACGAAAATAAAAAGTATTATACACCTTGCAGGGCTCTCACTTAATTTTCTTTCTCTGTTGTCAGCCGGGCAACTTTGGCAGCTTTTTAAGTTGCCAACTGACAGTTTAGGTGGTCATTTAAGACGACTTGCATGACGCGTGCAATAATGTGCTCGGACGAAGTGTGTAGTTATCAGTCGGAATTATGCTCAATGAAGCATTCACATATTATCTCTGCTTCAAATAAAGTCACAAACTAAACATATTCACCAATCAAGACATGATATACACCACAATGACATGCAGCAATATTATAATACAGTATCTCAACTCTTTTTACACATTGCAATTAATGCAATTTTTATTATTTCTTTCCACTTCCAAACAAAAATGTGGTTGGATTGTTCAGCATATGATCAACCTCGGTGAGACCAAGCTCAGGCTTGGCAATCGCTTCGCACAACACCTCCACTCAGTTCGCAATAATCAACCTGATCTCCCGGTGGCTCAGCACTGCAACTCTCCCTCCCAGTCTGAATCCGACCTTTCTGTCCTGGGCCTCTTCCATGGCCAGAGTGAGGCCCACCGTAAATTGGAGGAGGAGCACATCATATTTTGCTTGGGCATTTTACACCCCAGCGGTATGAACATTGACTTCTTCAATTTCAGGTAATCCCTGCTTTCTCCTCCCCTTCCCAGCTCTCCATTAGCCCACTGTCTCCGCCTCTTCCTTTCTTCTTCCCGCCCCCCCCCCTCTCCACCCTCACATCAGTCTGAAGAAGGGTCTCGACCCGAAACGTCGCCTATTTCCTTCGCTCCATAGATGCTGCCTCACCCGTTGAGTTTCTCCAGCATTTTTGTCTACCCATTCACACAAGTTCTGTTATCCCACTTTCCTCACCCACTCCCTACACATTAGGGGCAATTTTACAGAGACCGGTTAACCTACAAAGCCAATGCGTCTTTGAGATGTGGGAGGAAACTCACTCACTCGCTTGCAGGGAGAATGTGCAAATTCAACACAGACAGTGCCCGAGGACAGGATCGAACCCAGATCTCTGGCGTGTGAGGCAGCAAGTCTACCAGCTGTGCCACTATAATTTGTTTTCCAAACACACAAAAAATCATACGTTGATAACTTTGGTTACTAAAAAAAAAGAAAATATCCATTTTCAGTTTTAAATCTCCAAGTGACGCTATGTCCCCCTTTACAGCTACTGTATGTTTTAATTAAGTTCAAGACTATGGGGCAGTACATTGGCCATAAAGTTGCACATACATACACCGTTTTGTTTTCTCGTTTATAACATTGTTTACATATTCTGTTGTGCTGCTGCAAGTAAGGATTTTATTGTTCTAACTGGGACGTGAGAGAGTTAAACACTCTTGACTCTTGACTTACTCCGCTAATGTGTGGGATAGAACTAGTGTACGGGTGATTGGTGGTCGGCGTGGACTCGGTGGGCCGAAGGGCCTGTTTCCATGCTGTATCTTTAAATTAAACTAAAAACACTAAAACAAGAGGGAGTCTAAAGAAGGGTCTCTGCCCGAAACGTCACCCAATTTCTTCTATCCAAAGATGCTGGCTGTTCCATGGAGTTCCCCCGCACAATTAAAGCATGGAATATTCTTCACCCTACCATAGTTACCCAACCAGACACAACTAAATTTAAGGTGACTCGTTTTTTCCCCAAGAACCCTTTTTTGCTTAAGTCCAAGTCAAGAGTCCAGAGAGTTTTATTGTCATGTGTCCCAGTTAGAAAAATGAAATTCTTGCTTGCTGTAGCACAACAGAATATGTAAACATAATACAGAACAGGAGGTAAAAGTTAAGTGTGTTTATATACCATAGACCACATATATACACAATAAATAAACAGATAAAATGCAATAGGCTGTTATTGTTCAGCCCTCCACCACCTCCAGTTTAAATTCCATTGAGAATATTTATGGAGGACCAGGAAACCAGAAGCAAGTTACTCCTGGGAGTTCTTCCAGATCCAGGGTCAGGGAGTGATTCTGCGTTGGTTTTCAGCGGTCGCGGTGAGGTGGCGACCGGACAGCAATGGTGGCCAGATCTCCCACAATTCAAAGCGAGGGAGAAATTGCCCAGCGCTGACCAGTTGCCGTGGCAGTGCGCATGCGCAGGGCGACCGATGATGTGCTGGCCGTGGTTGTGCACATGTGCAGGGGGGAGGATGTGCTGGCTGTAGCAGGGCGCATGTGCAAGGCGGCCTGCCGTGCCGGCGGATGAGGAGCGAGCGGAGAGCCCAGCGGCCCAGACACGGATACGGATGGCGGGCGGAGACGAGAGAGAGAGAGAGAGATAGAGAGGGGGGCCCGCCCAGAGTTGAACGGCAGGTGTCCTGCCTTGGCCGGAGGCCCCCTAGATTTCGAGGCCCTAGACTTCAGCCTATGAAGCCGTGTGGTAAATCCGGCTCTGAGAGGCCCCCCTAGATGTAGCAATGTTACAAAATTTTGAGATTTTAAAAATCAAGTCTGCAATTTATCCCATCAGATAAAGCATAACAACAAGTTTAATTTGACACCAAATTCACTTTCATATCTCAAGTATTAAAAAGGTTATGGCCATTTTCATACTCGGAAATTAGCACCTTGTTCCCTATTGATTTTCAATGGACATTACAAAAAAGCTGTGATCTTGGATAGTCAAAAGCCCGTAACTTTCTTAAGAATTAAGAGAACTGAATGAAATTTTCACTTATCATAGATTGAAGCATTCTGAAAAAATATAAAACAATCTTACTTGGATGACATGAAATTAAAGCATATAATTAGCTAATTACCTAATTGTAGCTAATTACAAAATTGACCGATGTGACAGAAATGGTAATAAACAACCAGACTGCCTTGAAAATTCAAAAATGTGATATTCTCAAGATCAGAACTTTAATATTATTGTATAATATGCTGCGTCAGCTATGGATAGGTAAATAAATTACAATTTCTAGCAAAAGACCAAGTCTTTATGGAGAAGATCAGCTGCTAGCTGGTACATTGGCATATCATAATCAATAGCATCATCATACTCCTCAGACTGCAACCAATAAGCAACTCTGTACACATTGTTTTTCCTCAATTTTTCAATTTTGGCATTGTAAACTACAAGTTTTTGATCTTCAAACCACGCATGGCATGCCTTTCTGCCAACTACTTTCCCACTAATAATGTCGTGTAGATCATCACATTTGGAATAGTCCAAATTCGGATAATCTCTGCGAATGTTGTCTAAATCAGTCTCTTTCAATTCTTTCCCTAGTTTTTTCCTCTCTTTCGTGTCTCGAGCATGCTCCTTGCCTTTCTGTCGCTTGATGATTTCTGCTCTCAATTCTTTCTGTTTTTTCTTCCGTCTGTTCCTCTGCACTCTCCCCCATGTCACTGCCTTACAGAGCACCTCCTCCCTACGATGCTCCTCGAGATTATCAAGGAAGTTGACTGTTCTATTCTTGCAGGCCTGCATCCTACATGACAAATAACACATGGTGGCATTGGGAGATTTCTGTTTCGATGAACTAAACATCCCCATTATCTCCTCCGCATCAATGTTGTGTGATCTTGCTGATGCAGTCTCCTCCTTCAGTTTCTCAGTAACATCAAGTTCAAAGTATTTACTATACTGCCTCTCCAACACAGTGATGACAGCTTGAAGACAGCTCCTCATCTTTGAACTGAACTGTGGATGTACTGGTAGCTCCCGAAGTTTTGTCAATGTGGCGTCAAGATGTACCTCCTCACCGAAGAAATCTTCCCTTGCCAATATCAATTCCTCTGGATCATCTGTGGCTTCTTTTAGAGCAGCAATCACCCCTTTAACCACTTTGATGCCATCAACATGGTTGATCTGATTCTGGCTTGAAGTGTAGAAGCGCTTCATCCAAGGCCCAGTCAGATATTTGCCAAGTAAGCCCAATATCTGAAGTTCTACTTTTGCTTCAGCCTGGGTGAAGTCATGGAGGATGGCGCTTTTCAACCCCCCACAGGATATTCCGCTATTCAGCAGGGCAACAAAGTCATCATAATGTTCTATTAGCTTGCCACTAATGTGAAACAGTATGTGCAATCTGTTGCCACGATACCGTGGGAGGACACCTCGGGGGATGTTCCTGTCATCTAAAAATGCGACAAATCCTTTCGGGTCCCCTTTTCCGTTTTTATAACGAAGCTTGCTCATTTGCAAGAATGGCATTTACTGCTAGACAGTCTTTCCCAAACAAGAATTGTCCTCCAGATTGTTTCTGCATTTTTAGGGCTGAGCGAACTGATGTAGCAATGGAGTCAAGAGGATGCAAGTGGCAGTAGAGCTCGTTCAAATATTTACCCCACTCACTACTCACAATTCTAATAGCAGCATGATTTTCTGCACACCGGTCACTCATTGTGTTTGAAATGTTGGCGATCATATTTTGTCTGGTTTCTTGATAATTTGCTTGCAGATTGAAATACGTGTAGGTTTTACATAAATTGTCAATTGTTTCACAAATATGTTGTGCATAGTCCTCAGCAGTCCCACCAGCTAATTCCTCGACTGCTGCAGAGAGACATTTGTTTGTGGTGGTGAAATGAATGCTGTTAATGTGGATCTCTTCCTGGGTGGTTGCGTTAAAACCCACAGTCAAACCCTTTGTTGCAAGGAGCATCTCTGCTGTTTGCAACTCAGCAATAGCCCCCAATTCTCGGGCCATAACTTCAACTGCACTGCGTTGTGGAACATGATCCAGATGAAGTCCACTCCGCTTGTAGAACTGGCTTATCAGGATTGGAATGTTTGCTGTGGGAGTTGTGTTTACAATACAGTCAAACACATGCATCCTTATTGTTGAGGAGTAAGTTTTCTGGCCCACCTTTGCCATGACAATAGTGGCAGCCTGCAGAGTTTTGATTGTTTCTTTGAGGACAAGAATGTCAAATTCGAGGCGTCTCACATCCTCTTTCCTGTCCTTTAAATATTCTTGACATTTTCTGAAATGTTGAATTGAAACAATTTTCCTCTTTTTCATACTGCCACGAAACATCAGCAATGCCTTACAGAGCACCTCCTCCCTACGATGCTCCTCGAGATTATCAAGGAAGTTGACTGTTCTATTCTCGAAACTCTAGCTATGCCTGTCTGTGTGCTTTTTTAAGTTTCAAAAACTCTGCCTTGGTGTTAGAGAGCTCTCGTGCCAAAGTGGTATCATGTAATTTGGTTTTGAGTTCCTGAATCTTTCTGTCCTTTAAATCTATTTGCTTTTCCTTTCTCTTTAAGGCTTGATTAACTATACATTTGGGAGTTTTCAACCATGCCCTAAGTTCACTGATCTTTGTGTGATACTTTGTTGAAAGAGCAGCCCTGGATTCGGACACAAACTGTAGTCTTTTCTTCAATTTCTGTTTCCTTGGTGAAAGACTTAGAAATTCTCTGCTACATCTTGTAGAAACACCAGATGTCGATGGCATTGGTTCAGGTGAGGCAGTAGCTGCCGTTGGCGTTGCTAGATTCAATGGAGAATGCAGAATATGACTGTCATCGCCCGTGTCCTCGGTCTCTTGAAATATGGGCACTTGGCTTTCAGCTGATGTCAAGAATTCAGGATCTTGAGCACCAGGCAGTGGAATGTCATCTAAAGAAATGTGTCGACTGCCTTTTTGAAGTTTAAAAGTTTCATCACAAATTTCCATAAATGCTCAAAATTCCTTGGGATTGGTGAGTTTTTTAAACTTAAGCAAAGTCCGTTTAACGAGAGCATGCACTCTTAACTTAACAGCAGCACATGAATAGCCTTCTGCATCCGACAAAGAGAAATGTGAACTCAACACTTTCTCTGTTTCAGGCAGACTTTTTCCAAATGAGGTAAACAAGTACAAGATGTGTCCATTTTTAAGATCCCTCATAGACTTGGGCATGACAGAGACATTCACTTCAAGTTGAACTCTAGCTATGCCTGGCTGGCTTTTGGATTGACAATTTTACATTTCTTCTTTGGAGACATCTGTTTACAATGTAAATAAAACAAAAACACTGAACAGAATTAACAGAAACAAGTTATTATTTGCAGTTTTAGAAAAAAAGGTAGAGATTATAAAGTTAAACGCTAAAACAAATAGTAAATACTAAAAAAGAAAATCATGTTTAATCAAAATTCAATTACTAGCTATAAACATCTATCCATTTCTTAAGGAAAGATTAACATTTTTAAATAGCCTGTGTCCAAAGATTATTCACAAATAATTCACAATATAACATGATTTTTAAATCTAATTTACATTAATTTATAGGCCAAATGGAAGGAATTTAGTGTTCAATTGCTGTAAATAAATGTGCATTTAAATCGGCTTTCTAGTGGGTTCCTGTGAACGCGCTGGTTTAGAACGTTCACATTGCGCTGGATTTGTGCCTCAAATGCCGAGAAAAATACTGCGGGATATAAAAAGCCCAAAATGAACTACTCGCTATAGGAAACTTTATATACAGGGTTATATACACGCCCCATTTAATGTAAAAATAAGGTACATACCTTTAATTGTTTGCTTTATAAAACCCTGGGGTTGCGAGAGGTTGCGGATTGAGAGAGTGATTTTAAAACTATTATAACTATTATTCGAGGCCTATAAAACTAATAATACATTTTGCGACCGGGTCTTGCAGCGATTTTTCGTTAACGATTTACTAGGCTGAACATCTGCTATTGGAACAGCCTAGTAAAAATCGCGTTTTAAACCCGCCCCCTCCAAACAGCGCCAAAATCGCGGACATGGCTTTGGGCAGATTCCCAATGACGATTCAGGTAGGTTTTGTAACATACCTACTAGATGTCGAGGCTCTAAGCTTAAGCTTGTCAAGCTTATGCGTAAATCCAGCCCTGGTTTCCCCAATATTTATAGGCAGGAGTGTTTTTTTCTTCACACTGATAATGCCAACATTTTTATTCATCCTTCGTAATTTCCCCTGAACTGAGTAGATGGTTCAGAGACAACCATGTTGCAATGTCTGAAGTTAAACCGCTAGACTGGGATGAAGGAACAGGACATTGGTAAACCAAGTGAGTTTTACGACAATCGGGTGGTGTTATATGTAGCTCTTTCTGCGACTTGCACTCTAAATAAAAAGGTCGGGCTTGTTTAATTGAATTTTAATTTTTCAGCTAATGTGGTGGAATCGAAATCAATGGTCCAGAATTGTGGCTACATGTTCTATAACCTAACCGCCACAATTTCCTACCTTTCACGTGTGCCAGTCCTCATGCAATGATTTTGAAAGTGACAAACATAAAGAACAGACAATCAAAGAGCCATAGAGTGATACAGTGTGGAAACAGAGGGGGGGGGGGGGGGGGGGGGGGGGGGGGGGGGGGGGGGGGGGGGGTGTGGGGGGGCGGGGTGGGGGGGGGGGGGGGGGGGGGGAAACACAAAATGAAGAGCCGGCGTGCTTATAACCTTGTCAAGTGCCATAGGTGACTGCTATTTGTATACATTGGATATGCAGCAAAGAATTTCACTGTGCCTAGTCACATGTGATAATAAAGTATTAATTCCTTTCCATCCTCCTGCACTCCAGGGGATAGAGTCCCAACCTACTCAACCTCTCCCTATAGCTCAGTTCCAGTGTAATATTGTACTCCAATTGCAGTCTAATTCGACAACAAAACCTTAAACAAAACAAAGATATCCAATAGCATATTTGTTCCATCCTTGATCATTTAAAAAGGTGTAACAAAGCCAAATGCCAAAGGTGGATAAGGTCTAATAGTAACAAGGAACTGCAGATACCAAAGAAAGACACAAAGTGCTGGAGTAACTCAGCAGGTCAGGCAGCATCTCTGGAGAACATGGATAGGTGACATTTCAAGTTGGGACCCTTCGTCAGACTCACAAGATTAACAAGTCATACTCTTTAATTTTTCTTCTATGAATAGTTTGAAAGGTAGGGCCATAATAATGTTCTGTTGCAAGATCTATCCCTCAAGTTACAACAGTAGTAGCCCATTCAGTAGTGCCAGGATCTGGTTATAATTGATTTTTGTTTCGCACACCAACAGTAATTTGGAGTTTAGAGACAGAGCATGGAAACAGACCCTTCGGCCCACCAAGTCCATGCCGAGCATTCATACTAGATTATCCCATTATCTCATCCACGTAATTAGAGACCAATTAACCTACAAGCCCGCACATCTTAGGGATGTGGGTGGAAACTGGAGCACCCTGAGGAAACCCACATGGTCACAGGGAGAATGTGCAGACTCCACACGGACAGCACCCAGTCAGGATCAAACCTGGGTCTCTGGCACTGTGAGGCAGCAGTCCACTGACTACGTCACTGTGGCGCCATATAATATTTTGAAAGAAATGGAATGAATACCGTACTAAAATCCCATATGGTGATTAGAAACCAATGTTGCGGTTACATGATGGTCCCACATTCAAAGATGTTAACCATTTACAAAATACAAGTTAACGCCTTTGCTAAAATAATGAACATTTATTGTTGCTATGATATAAGCTAAAAAATCTTGTCACATGGAGGGTGGTGTGTGTATGGAACAAGCTTCCGGAGGAGGGAGTTGAGGCAGGTAGTGTTGCATTGTTTAAGAAACATTTGGACAAGTACGTGGATAGGACAGGTTTAGATTGACATGGGCCAAACGCATGCAGGTGGGACTAGTGTAGGTGGTGCATGTTGGTCAATATGGGCAAGTTGGGCCTAAGGGCCTATTTCCACACTGTATGACTGTGAATATGATCTCAAAAATATTGTGAATAAGATAAAGTTCTACACACGTGCAATGGAGTTATTACCCTCTCACCATCTTTAAATGACAACCGATGGCCACAGGTTTTGGTTGCCTGCTTCAGGCTTGAACCCTCTCTCAGTAACGTATTGAAGTTGAGGAGGCCCTTTGTCTCAACTCCAATGAATTTGCATGAAGAAACCACAACCTTCATTGTGTCCCTTCCTTGGGATAGCTTGATAAAAATGCAGAAACCATTTCCTTGCTGCACTTATTTTAGCAAATCAAACTCTTTAACTGGTTACTTGTCAGTTGACTGAATACTAAACTGTGGGACACTTACCCCAGAGCATATAATAGCAATTTTATCATTTCCCCATTTGTTATGTAGGACTAGCACAATCTGAGGTACATCATTTAAAATATATTTTTAAAAAGAAATCCAGCAAGATTGACCATGACTTAAGCTTATAGATCACCCTAGAAGGGAGTCAATTTATTTATTTGTGGTTCTTGGTTCTAGGTTTCTTGGTCCTCCAAAATATTCCAAATGGAATTTAAACTGGAGGTGGTGAAGGGAGGGCTTAAGCCAGAAAGGGTTATTGGGAAGAAAGAGCTACTTTAAATTGAGTTGCATCTGGTTGGGTAACTATAGTAGGGTGAAGATTATTCCTTGCTTTAATTGTGCGGGAGAAGAACGAATTGCTGTACACATCTGTCTTTGTAGCTGGGATCACAAATTGAATCGAATGCCCTGTTCTGCTCCTAATGGGTTTGGGTTTGGTGTAGGTCTTGTAATCTATGTCGAGCTGACCATTTAACATTTTGTAAAAACAGGTCAAATTTTTATCTTTACTTAAGATGTGATGTGGGTGCAGATTAGTTCCAACCTCCACTAAAACACAAATTATTATATGTTTCTAAAAAGATGAATTCCTGAATCTAGAGTGAATCAAAATATTTTGCAATTCTAGTTAAAAAAAAAACCCAGCCATCTGATTGGCAAACTCTCATCGCCCTCCTAACTCTCAGAAGCCCTTGTCTTTTTCTAAATGATCAACGTAAATGTATCTAGTACACCTCTGAATTATCTACTGATTTTTTCTAGTATCCAAATGTATCTACTATATATACAGTCATGTATATCACCTTTTGGAGGTGTAAGTTAAATGAAGAATAACAGTGCTAAAAAGTATTCATGTCATTCCCCTGGAGTGCGATACAATCACTGAAACAATAAGGGCACCATGGCTCTTCAGGGTGAAATTGTGTTCCTCGGGCTGGTTCCCTCTGTGTTACATTTAATGTTTTGAATGAAGCAGAAAATTATGCATAAAATGAAAGAAATGGTCCATTGGAACCGAAAAAACAATTCTCTGTGCACTTGGAGAATACTATGAGGAAAACAAGTTAAGGGTTTGTAATCACTAGACAGCGAGTAGATTTGTAATCTCTAGGGTGTAGATATGTCTTTCTTTCTCTGCGTACATTACTTGGGATGCACAGTGGCATGCATATCAAATTCAATACCAAAACATTCCACTAATAAAAAAAAATCAATCCTGAATATAGCCACAATAGCCAGAACAAACCCAGAAGAAAAGATAAGTAAGTGCACAGGTGCAAGAATTATTCTACAGATGGAATTGCTACTCAACTATGAAATATCTTGAAATAAATATTAAGCTTGTTCCAAGTCACTAAAATAAACCTCCCCAGTTTGCAGCATTTCACCCAAGTAAAAAGCTTATCTGAGTTGGAAAAGCAAAGGTAAGTGGTTGCATCAAATAAATATATACTATATCTGTGATGCAGAATGTGATCGTGTAGAATATAAATTCATAAAACTGTCGCAATAGGTGGGGTTATAGAGGATGGGGGAGTTACCTCTCCTCCACTGTGATGACATGCATAAGGTCCAATATAGCATTTCACTGAATTTGAAAAGCTTGCAACACTTAAAACATGATGGGATTCTTAAATTTGGCATAATCACGTGAGTCTCGACCTGAAACGTCACCTCTTCCTTTCTCCAGTGATGCACTGAGTCGCTCCAGCATTTGGTGTCTATCTTCAGTTTAAACCAGCATCTGCACTTCCTTCCTACACACACATATTAACATAGTGGTTACATGACATTACTGAACTGACATCCAGGAGACCGGACCTTTGCTCTGGAGAGGAGTTCAAATCCCATAATGGCAGCTGGGGAAGTTAAATTGAGACAAGGAAATTCAGAATTGAAAAGGATAGCAAGGAAACCACTGGAATGTCAGAGGAAAGTCATCTGGCTCCCCAAAGGGAAATAGATGTGCTGTTCTTGGCTGGGTTAGCCTATAAGGAACTCTTAAAAAAAGGCCTAACGTGGTAGTCGTTAGTGACTTGACAGGTGAATTTAATCTACATATAGATTGGGCCAACCAAATTGGTAGCAGGACTGAGGAGGATTTCTTGGAATGAATACGGGATGGTTTTTTAAACCAATATGTAGAAGAACCGACTAGAGGGCAGGCCATCCAAGACTGGGTCTCGTGTAATGAGGAAGGATTAGTTTGCGATCTTGTTGTGCAGAGCCCCTTGGGCAACAGTGACCATAATATGGTGGAATTCAGCATTAGGATGGAGAGTGACACGGTTAATTCAGAGACAAGGGTCCTGAACTTAAAGAAAGGAGATTTTGAAGATATGAGACGGGAATTGGCTAGGATAGACCGGCAAAATATACTTAAAGGGTTGATGGTGGAGATGCAATGGCAAATATTTAAAGACCACATGGATAAACTGCAAACATTGTTCATCCCTGACTGACGCAAAAATAAAACAGGGAAGGCGGCTCAACCGTGGCGAATGAAGGAAATCAAGGATAGTGCTAAATCCAAGGAAAAGGAAAATAAATTGGGCAGAGGAAGCAGTAGCATTGGGAGAAATTTAGAGCTCAACAGAGGAAGACAAAGGGGTTAATTAAGAGAGGGAAAAAAAGAGCATGAAAGAAAGGAATTGTGGGGAATATAAAAACTGACTATAAAAGCTCTTGTAAAAATGAAAAGGTTAGTGAAGACAAATGTAGGTCCCTTATGCCCCTGTCCCACTTGGGAAACCTGAACGGAAACCTCTGGAGACTTTGCGCCCCATCCAAGGTTTCCGTGCGGTTCCTGGAGGTTGCAGGTGGTTGCCGGAGGTTGCAGGTAGTGGAAGAAGGTAGGGAGACTGACAAAAACCTCCGGGAAATGTTTCTTTGATGGCCTGGCATAGGGCTTGTCCGCTGATCCCCAGGTCCTTCATCAGTCTAAAGGTAGATTTTGCCACGAATCCTCAACATCCAACTTCTACCGGGCATATCTTAGCTTTTATAATGGGAAACAAGAAAATGGCAGAACAGTTAAACAAGCACTTTGGTTCTGTCTTCACTAAGGAAGACACAAACAATCTCCCAGGAATACAGAGGAACTGAGGATCTTGTGGGAGGGAGGAACTTAAGAGAATCCACATTAGTGAGGAAATTGTGTCAGGTAAACTGTTGGGACTGAAGACAGATAAATCCCCAGGGGCTGATGGTCTGCATCAAAGAGGTGGCCCTAGAAATCGTGGATGCGTTGGTGATCATTTTCCAATGTTCTCTTGACTCTGGATCAGTTCTTGTGGACTGGAGGGTAGCCAATGTCACCCCACTTTTCAAGAAAGGAGGGAGAGAGAAAACAGGGAATTATAGACCAGTTAGCCTTACATCGGTAGTGGGGAAGATGCTTGAGTTGATTATTAAAGATGTTATAGCATCACATTTGGAAAGCAGTGACAGCATCGGTCCAAGTCAGCATGGATTTATATAAAGGGAAATCATGCTTGACTTATCTTCTGGAATTTTTTGAGGATGTAACAAGTAGAATGGATAAGGGAGAGCCAGTGGATGTGGTGTATCTTGACTTTCAAAAAGCCTTTGACAATGTCCCACACAAGAGATTAATGTGCAAAATTAGCACATGGTATTGAGGGTAGAGTATTGACATGGATAGAGAACTGGTTGGCAGATAGGAATTAAATTAACGGGTCCTTTTCAGAATGGCAGGCAGTGACTAGTGGGGTGCAGCAAGGCTCGGTGCTGGGATCCAAGTTATTTACAATATATATTAACAATTTAGACGAGGGAATTTGTAGATGACACAAAGCTGGGTGGCAGTGTGAGCTGCGATGAGGATGCTATGAGGCTGCAGGATGACTTGGATAGGTTGGGGAAGATGCATGGCAGATACAGCATAATGTGGATAAATGTGAGGTTATCCACTTTGGCGGCAAGAACAAAGAGGGAGATTATTATCTCAATGGTGTCAGATTCGGAAAAGAGGAAGTACAACTAGACCTGAGTGTGCTTGTACATCAGTCACTGAAAGTAAGCATGCAGGTACAGCAGGCAGTGAAGAAAGCTAATGGCATGTTGGCCTTCATTGCGAGAGGATTTAAGTGTTGGAGCAAAGAGGTCCTACTGCAGTTGTACAGGGCCCTGGTGAGACAGCACCTGGGGTGTTGTGTGCAATTTTGGTCTCCTAATTTGAAGAAGGACATTATTGCTATTGAGGGAGTGCAGCTTAGGTTCACCAGGTTAATTCCCCGGATGGCGGGATTGACATATGATGAAAGAATGGGTGGACTGGGCTTGTATTCACTGGTATTTAGAAGGATGAGAGGAGGATAGCTTATAGAAACATATAAAATTCTTAAGAGATTGGACAGGCTAGATGCAGAAAAAATGTTCCCAATGTTGGGCGAGTCCAGAACCAGGGGGTCACAGTTTAAGAATAAGGGGTAGACCATTTAGGGCTGAGATAAGGAAAAAATAAATTCACCCATTGTGAATCTGTGGAAATTTCTGCCACAGAAGGCAGTGGAGGCCAATTCACTGGATGTTTTCAAGAGAGAGTTAGATTTAGCTCTCAGGGCTAAAGGAATCAAGGGATATGGGGGAGAAACCTGAAACAGAGTACTGATTTTAGATGATCAGCCATGATCATATTGAATGGTGGTGCTGGCTTGAAGGGCCGAATGGCCTACTCCTGCACCTATTTTTCTATGTTCTATTTTTCTACTTCAGTTTAGGGGAATGTACTGTGAACAAATAAAAATTAATTCAAGAATCAAGAAAGTCAAGAGTGTTTTAGTATCATATGTTCTGAAATGGGACAATGAAACTCTTACTGGTTCAGGAATAAATTAAATGAACAATCATTACACTAATTCTCTGCCAAAGGAAGGTAATTGAAGAAAACGTCTGTTAAGTTAGTATTGATCTTATAGAGGTGTATAAAATCATGAGAGGAATAGATCAGGTAGATGCACAAAATCTCTTGCCCAGTGTGGGGGAATCGAGGACCAGAGGACATAGGTTCAAGGTGAAGGGGAAAAGATTTAATAGGAATCTGAGGGGTAACCTTTTCACGCAAAGGGTGGTGGGTGTACGGAACAAGCTGCCAGAAGAGGTAGTTGAGGCTGGGATTATCCCAACTTTTATGAAATAGTTAGACAGGTACGTGGATAGGAGTGGTTTGGAGGGATATGGACCAAACGCAGGTAGGTGGGACTAGTGTAGCTGGGAAATGTTGGCCAGTGTGGGCAAGTTGGGCCGAAGGGCCTGTTTCCACCCTGTATCACTCTATGACTCTAAGTCCATTACAAAACATCGCAGTATTTACTAGCCTTTCTTATATATATCATACTGTATGAACTGGGAAAATGATGCAAAAGTAAAAATGCAGTCTGAAGACACAAAGGATGCCCAAAAATGCTGGGATCCGTTGCTGACACTTGAACAAATAGAAAATCAATTCCTTTAAATGCAAAGCTTCCAACTGAGTTTGAACATAAATTGTGTTGACAAATACAAATGGAGCAGCTGTGGTGAGTGACATACCAACCAATATAATCCAAATGTGAATTGTAATTGAACTGGCCCATGCTATATAAAGAAAGCCACCTGATGGAGGATCCAATGCAGAACTAACCCACTATTGCCCAATGACAACAGATTTCTATTTAATTACAGACTGGGCAACGCACAGCCACAATGTGATATCGACTGACCACTCTTTTAAATTCAAAATAGATCATGCATCCTTTGATAAAATACACTTTGATTTTTTTCCAATCAAATCAGGTTGCACATTTATTCAAACTGTTCCTGAAGCAGGATGCGTTATGGGAATCAAATCTGAAATGTTAACAACAGAACGGGATTAGCTCAGAACCTGCTTATATTATTTCTCGGGAACTGTGTTCAGCAAATTTGAAGAAGACTTTTTTCTAAAAAAGACTCAGCAAGTCAGGGAGCATCAGTTGAAGCAGAAATAAAGTCAGTGTTCATCAGAACTGGAAAGGAAACAGTATTGAATTCGAAGATAGACACAAAATGCTGGGGCAACGGGGCAGGTAGCATCAGACTGAGAGTCTCAGTCTGAAGAAGGGTCTCAGCCCGAAATGGTACGTATTCCTTCTCTCCAGAGATGCTGCCTGACGCACTGAGTTACTCCAGCATTTTGGGTCTAGCTTCAGTGTAAGCCAGCATCTGCAGTTCCTTCCCACACAGCATTGAATTCAATAGTTTCAGATAACTTGATTTCACTGTTTGTATCAGAACTGGCAATATTTATTAAATCAGAGAGAAATTGGTAATTATCAATTCAACCTTGGTATTGGTGTCTTCCTGTCAATGTTGTCAATGGTCAGGGTTGATCATGCCAACATCTCCACTCCCTTGCATTTTTATTATTCATCACTACTGAATTAAGAAATTCCACTCCAATTAGAAGTGATTAAATTCACATTCCAGCATAAACATGTGTCATCTTCATCAGGGAACTAAAGCATGAATCTGTTTGCCGGCATAGCAACAGCAACAAAGCATACTGTAACTCTGAGACATTCATACTTAAATGGTCAAAGTGTCCATTTTGACTTTGTGTGTGCAAAAGATCCATCAAGACACAGATTAATCATTACTTCTAGCAGTTGAAACAATTGGTGATTAACTGAATTCTAAAAAAATATTTTAATTTGTGAGTAGCTATTATTGCTATACAGTGTTTAATCCAATTGAAATCATTTCATTTAGCCGTCCATTTGTAACTTGGTAATGAATATAATCTTAGAAAATAACACAATTGCTTTTAGCTAATCATGATACTAGTGAATGCCTTGTACTTGCAATTAGTTTAAAAACAGTCTTGAAAATATATAGCACTACTGTAATTAGCAGTTGGGTGTTGAGCCAAATTCAAAACATCTGGTGTGTTATAGTTCTCCCATGTATTTTTAAGTGTTTTGAAAGATATGCTGAAATCTATATTTATATGTATTACGAAAACTCTCATTTTGTCTGTGACTATGTGTCTGCATGTGTGCATGTGATCACGGAACTACGCCTAAAACGGTACACGGAAGTGGCACACACCACCTTACAATTGTCCTGTGGTCTGGTGTATCAAGTTTCATTCAGAATGATGTTATATTTTTCAAGTTATTAACATTTTTAACAAAAAAATAAAACAGCGCCCCCACTTGCCCAGCCCCTCTTGTCTTTACTTGACTGGCGTCAAAAGGACACCCTAACACAGGTCACCCTGGTCCTTAACACAGCCTTTCAGTCCGCCATCTATTTTCCCTCGCTTCAAACGTCTCCACGCATAAGTTCCCTCCCATTTACGTTGCTGCTCCGGGCCCACAATCCTCTCCCTCCCCCAGCTCCGCACCGCTTGGCCCATCCCCCACCCCCGCCCCCCGACAGTCCCACCCCAAGGAGCGGCACCGGGCCCGTGAGGAGGAAGAGCGCGGGGAGGAAGATGAGTGACACCCAGAGCAAGGTAGGCCTCTCCCTCCCCCTCCCTGTGCCAGTCAGCCCGTCGTCCCCCACACCCCCCGCCCCATGGAGTGGCACCAGGCCCGCGATGAGGAAGAGCACAGGGAGGAAGAGGAGCAGAACCCAGGGCAAGGGAGGCCACAGCCTCCGCCTCTGCACAGTTGGGGGCTATGGGTGAGTGGTGGAATATTGCATTGGGGGAATGGGTGAGTGGTGGAATATTACACTGGGTTGGGGGAATGGCTTGCATTGGGGGAACAGGTGAGTGGTGGAATATTGCGTTGGGGAACGGGTTGCGTTGGGGAAACGAGTGCGTGGTGGAATATTGCGTTGTGGAATGGGTTGCGTTGGTGAACCTGGCCTCCCGTGGGGGCTATGGGTGAGTGGTGGAATATTGCATTGGGGGACCAGGCCTCCCATGTGACAGGGACCCAACGGGTCCCAGTTGGTCTAGTACGTTATAATTATAGCTTGATTTATTCTGCGTTTGCTCTAGCTGGAGTAATAGACATGATTCAACACTTGGTCTTGCTGATGTATAGGAGGCCACATCGTGAGCACTGAATCCAGTAGATGAGGTTTGAAGAAGTACAGGTGATTGTCCATCTCATCTGGAATGGCTGCTGGGGTCCTGGATGGAAGTGAGAAAGGACGTGAAGGGATAGGTGTTTCATCTCCTGCGGGCTGGCTGGTAAGGGTTGAATGAACCAAAGAGTTATATAGATACATAGACAATAGGTGCAGGAGTAGGCCATTCTGCCCTTCGAGCCAGCAACCGCCATTCATGTTTGGGAAGAGAGTGATCTCTGTGAGAAATGGAGAGGGATGGGTATAGTCTGCAAATCCTTCCTGTGATAGTTTACATCAAGTAAACTATCATTGCAAGGCCTCTCATGTGGATGACAAATTGTGTGGATACCGCATCTTTTGACTTTAGAGATGCAGCATAGAAACAGGCCCTTTGGCCCATCTAGTCCGCGCTGTCCAGCAATCACCCTGTGCACCAGCACTATCCTACATATTAAGGACAATTTACAGAAGCTAATTAACTTACAAACCTGTCTGTCTTTGGAGTGTGGGAGAAACCAGAGTACCCACAGAAAACCCACGTGGTCACAGGAAAAACGTACAAACTCCATACACACAGCACCTGTGGTCAGGATCGAACCTGGGTCTCTGTAAGCCAGCGACTTTACCACAGCGTCACTGTGCCACCCCTTATTATCTGAAAGATTGGGAGCGTAAGTTATCCTGACTGAAAGGTTGGAGCCAGTTATTAGTCCTGTCGATCAGATTAAAGGCTGAAATCAAAGGTCACTTGAAAATGTAATGCAAACCTAGAACTTGCATTGCAGGAGTCCCAATCCCAGGCTATAGAGTTGACATGTTGTTTTCCTGGGAGATCCAAAGGCTGGTTGTCCCCAGCACAACTTGGAATCTCAAGCCAAAATGAATATTGCATGGGAAGAAATATTATCTGTTGACTAATGCAGAGGTTATTTCAAGCATGAATGGTAGGAACATTCCAGGTAATGTATAGCCAAATCTCCAGAGTTATTTGAAAGCATTCAGAAATAATAGGAATCATGTTTAACTGAAAGTTAATTTTTGAATGCCATAGCCCAGAATACATTTCTTACCTTACAAAAGAATTTGATAAAGAAAGTGTGGAGAAATAGGCAGGAGAATTTGCAACTGGAGTTTTATGATAATCAGTGAAAATTCCAAGGAGAATAAAGTTGTTTTTTAAATGTCGCAATAGTTTAAAAAATTGCATCCATTGTCCGGAAGATACGTGGAATTAGAATCAAAATGTTCTTTCCAGTGAGAACTGTATATGTGTATGTTCTAACAGGGAGAAAACTCTTTGAGTTTAGAGCACAGAATTACAACAGCCGAGCTGGCAAAGAAAGAAGAGCCAAATGGCTTATGTGTGGTCCGTATGGGTTTATCAGTCCAATTAGATCCATATGAAGCCAGAAGAATGCTTAAAGAATGGAAATATGAAACTTTAGGAGAATTGCTTTGGCCATTTATTGGCAGATGCAAGAAATAGGAAGTCTAACCTTCAACTTGTGAAGACTGACCATAATTAATTGTTTCATTAAAACAGAGTGGTTTCCTGGCAAAAGCAGCAGAGCTTTTATTTCCATTCCTGCTGACAACACATTGAAGCTTCAGACCTCACATCGTATAATTTCAAGAGAGAGCTAGATAGGGCTCTTAAAAATAACGGAGTCAGGGGATATAGGGAGAAGGCTGCAACGGGGTACTGATTGGGGATGATCAGCCATGATCACATTGAATGGCGGTGCTGGCTTGAAGGGTCGAATGGCCTACTCCTGCACCTATTGTCTATTGTCGATTGTAATACTCATTTTCTACAAAGCACCAACCCCAAATTGCATATGGTTTTACAGTCGGGTATATTTGAAAGCAGATTCAAAAACTGCTTTCCGGTGAGAGTTGCACATGCACCTATCTTAAAGGAAGACAAAAAATGCTACACTAATTATGCCTATTTCTCCTGAAACTCTGGTAAAGTGACTGTAAAATGTTGTTGCTATCCTAGGATCTTTCAGTATGCAGCAAAAGCACGTAGTCTCACTGTACTGTGATGTAGGGCTGACAGCCTACAGTAAGAATAGATGCACTTAGAAGGCATGAACCTCTGCAATTGCCCCCATTAGTTACTTTCAGAAGACTACATGCTGAGAAATGTACTTTGAAAAATATGGAAGCATACAGCAGAACTGAACAAAAACACACGTTTATAAAAACAAGTTTAAACAAAAAGCATTTTTGCAATCAGTGTCAGTGGACAGAAAGAATGGACATCCAAGACCCATGTCCAATGTAATGTTATCAATCAGGTTACCCTGCTATTACAAATGTGTTCTTGTCAACTACTCCACCTCATTAACAGATCTCCCTTTACTCCTGCTTGATCAAGATCCACTATTTCATGCCAATCTACTGTCAAAAATGTTTCACTTTCTCTTCAACTAAAATACACAGAGCTTTCTGGGACTGGAAAAGTGTTAGAGGAGTAGATCATTTAACATTTTAAGCTTTTTATTTATTTATTCAGCTTTTTGGGATTTGGCTGAAACTGACAAGATACAACATTTATTATGTATCGTAACTGCTCTTGAAAAATTGGTCATGGTGGCCACAATGCTCTTGTGTGGGGAGTTCCAGGATTTTGATCCAGCAACAGTGTAGGACTAGCAATATACTTCTGGTCAACGTGGCATGCTACTTGAGGGAACACATAGCAGTTTCCATCGAAAAAAGCGGTTCCCATTTAACCAAGCAGTTCCCATCGAAACAAGCTGCGCCCATCGAACTATAACCATATAACCATATAACAATTACAGCACGGAAACAGACTGAACTGCTGCTTATTTGCCATTGTGCATTGGAGGAAAAACCTTCTCCAAATTCACCTTCATCAAGTAAATCTTTTCACTTGTCATCCTTTAACTTTCTCCTCCCATAGAGTCATATAACATTGTAGTGCTGTTAATGTACCGACCTCAACTAATTCCTCAGGCACCTTATTCAGCTCAATCCATATACCCAGCACCCTCAGTTTAAAAAGTTGCCCCTCAGGTTCCTATTAAATCTGCACGTAACCTCCACAATTTTATTATATCTGCGGTTGCCATCCTTGCTGGTCCGCCCTCTATTACTCAGTATTACTCAGAATTGACTCCCTGCTAACTTTTATGGCCATATCCTTACTAATTATTAAGAATAATTTATGATATATGCCCTTGCAGCCTTTGTTTATGGAAATTATATTAGATTATACTGAGATTTCAAGTGAGATTTTTAAAATATATTCTAAACTTTATAGCCTTTGGCAAGCATCGTGTATTCTGTTAAACGAGTTGGTAAAAGCCAACTTATCTGAGCTGGGTCTCCATGCCAACAGGGGCACAATCATTATTTCACTTAAATCACAACATTGTCAATGTTAAGACTGCCTCGGAGTAGCAAACCATCGATTGAATATGGCATGCAAGAATACACCAATCTCTGTACAAAAACTTCATCACCACAGTTAACTATTCCAATCTAGTCCAAGAACAGCAGATCAATGGAGTCATACAGTGGTGCAGTAGAGGAACTGGCCTTTCAGCTCATTATATCCATGTCAATTATCAAGTGCGCATCTATACTAATCCCATTTACCAGCTCTTGGTCCATAGTCTTCTACGCTTTGAATCCTTGACTAGCAAAAGGTCTGAACAGTTAAATCTCCAACAGTCCTCTGGGTTCAAAATGTTCCTAGATCCTTCATCATTGTCACAGTTCAAACCTTGCACAGTGCATGGAAGGAAATCAACAAAGAATAAATCAATTCATTAATAGGCCACTTTCATCTCATTTCAAAGAGGAGGCCACTGCATTGTACTGCATTTGCTTTTGGCTTGTTGTGACATGATTAACAACCTGTTTTTATTGGAAAGTGATTCAGTTGAAAAGGCTTCTGCAATAAAACACATCCCGAAGACCAATAAAAGTGGGAGGGTTATTGCTTCTATAAGCAGATGTCTGGATTGAGTCACCTTATGCAGACAGAAGAAATTAGATTCCTTTGCCAATTATTGCAACTTTTTATACAAATAAGCCATACATAATTTGGTTTTCAGATGAGGCATTTGCAAAGTCTGAAATGTATCTTTCTGTGTAACGGCTAGTATATTCTCCTGGGATCAGTTAAGAATTTCTTTTTTGTCTTACTCTTGGCAGCTTGTCAAACACCAAGTGAGGTCAGAACTGCTCTGGAAAAGGTACATGGAAGCATCCATCTGTGAATGACTGTGGAATCCTGTCAAAACATGATTTCATTTACGAGTCCAGAATGAATCCTTTGAGTGTTTTTCATCAGCCTGCTGGAAACGTTCCCCTGAAACATCACTGTATGATTTATTGAAGCAGTTGAAGATCATCAAATGTTTGTGCCCGTTGTTATATTTTTTTTAAATCTTGCTCATTATAACTGACTGAACAAAAAATGCTGGATAGTTATCGGTGCCAGCAGGTGTTGGTGGTTCTTAAAAGAAAATGTTACACCGTCCCTAGATATTTTTTTGCTGGTCACAGCTTGCTGCTATTAATAGCGCACTCTGACATTTGAGCAGAAACAAGACTGAAAATGGAAGTTAATACTGAAAAAATTCCACAGACACCAACCTATAAATGTGCCTATACATTACCTGATCATCTCCCTGCTCACTCAACTATTGTATCACATTCACATGCAAAGACGACCAAGGGATTTAGTCTTGCACACCCCTGATGCTAACCCACGAGGAGCATATACAGAAGGAACACAGTGCAACGATCACCATCATATACCCTCAACACGAACAAATACCAGCATTCATGTGGGTGCTGAAATGACGTTTAATCCCCTGGATATGGCCACCATCCCTGCCAGCCCTCACCTGGGGCATATAGGCTGGGCTTCAGTAGCAAGTCACACTTCTAGACACCCATTGACTTCTGTGAAAACAGACACACAAATTATTTACTTTCCACGTCATTTCTTTATCTCCATTTTCTTCTATCTTAGGCTGTACGGGATCCAGATTAACATTTGCTAACCTTCTCCTTCTACAAAAGTGTTCCCAGTCACTTTTTGGATTTCTTGCTGGATTTTGAATTCTACTTTCCATTCCGTTATCAACAACCCAATTGTCACACACAGTTCTATCTGATGGCACATTGATCCATCTTTGAGGAGAAATCTTGTTTCAGCAACATTAGCCTGCATTCACAATGCAATACCTTTAATTTGTGCGAGGAGACAGTGAAATGGGGAAAACCATATGCCCCAGGTAAGTAACATAGATACAAGTTAAGTCCACAGAGTGGTGGGAGTCTGGAACTCACTCACTGCAAAGATGCTGAAGGCAGAATTAGCCGTATAAGCACCGTGGTCCGTATTGGTTGTGCTGTCATCCACACGGAGCAAGAGATGTGCGATTAGGTTGGATTGCAACTTTTTTTGTCTGAGGTACACATGGTGGAACAAAAAAATTCCCTCTATGTCATTAATCTATCTATACATAACTAAAACTCTGATGTTGTGCTATTCTGTAGCAATGTTACAAAATTTTGAGATTTAAAAAATCAAGTCTGCAATTTATCCCATCAGATAAAGCATAAAGATAAGTTTAATTTGACACCGAATTCACTTTCATATCTCAAGTATTTAAAAAGTTATGGCCATTTTCACACTCGGAAATTAGCATCTTGTTCCCTATAGATTTTCTATGGACATAACAAAAAAGCTGTGATCGTGGACAGTCAAAAGCCCATAACTTTCTTAAAAATTAAGAGAACTGAATGAAATTTTCAGTTATCATAGATTGAAGCATTCTGAAACAAATATAAAATAATTTTACTTGGATGACCTGAAATTAAAGCATATAATTAGTTAGTTACCCAATTGTAGCTAATTTCAGACTTCAATTACTAGATCTAAACATCTATCCATTTCTTAATAAATGATTAACATTTTTAAATAGCCTAAATGTCCAAATAATATTCATAAATAATTCACAATAAAACATGATTTTTAAGTCTCATTTACATTAATTTATAGGCCAAATGGAAGGAATTTAGTGTTCAATTGCTGTAAATTAAAGTCAATTTAAATCAGCTTTCAAGTGGGATACTGTGAACGCGCTGGTTTAGAACGTTCACATTGCGCTAGATTTGTGCCCTCAAATGCCCAGAAAAATACTGCGGGATATAATGGGCCCAAAATTAGCTACTCGCAACTTTAAACTTTGTATAAAGGGATTTTAAGAAGCCCTTTTTAACGTAAAAATAAACAGCCTACCTTCTGTTTTCCCCTGTATGAGATCCAGCCAGTTGCCGGCGGTCGGGGGTTTAGAGGTTAATTTTTAACCTACTATAACAAGTATAGAAAGCCCTTAAAACTAAAAATAGCTCCAGCTACGGAATCTTCCAGCGATTTTTCGTTAATAATTAACTAGGCTTAAAAACCTCGATTTGAACAGCCAAGTGAAAAATCGCGTTTTAAACCCGCCCCCCTCTAAACGGCGCCAAAATCTCGCACACGGGCTGGGACATTTTCAGCGACGCTTCAGGTAGGCTTTGCAACATACCTACATTCTGGTTTGCGGGGTTTTCTATTTGCGCAAAAAACGGTTTTACGCTATTTGCGCTCCGGTTTTATGCCAGGTTACTCCTGTGCTGCGATTGCAATAAGTTTTGTTCCGATCGGTGGTATATTGTAAAAGTTATTAAAATTTTAAAATCTTAAAAACCGCTCGTGTTCAGATTCCTTCAATCAGCGCCATGCAGATTAGTCTCTTCTCCTGTCAGTCAATGCCACGGCTGCGATAGCGATGCCCCTTTCCTGCCCCATGGTGGCGGTCTGTCCCGCCTCATTCACAAACTCCTCTCTCCCCTCCTCACAGTAATTTGTCTATCGTCTTTCCCACCACCGACAGTGGCGGTGGGGGGGGGGGGGGGGGGCGAGTCTGGTGGTGACAGCGAGCAGGGGTCAGGTCAGGTGGGGTGGGCACCGGTGGGTGGGCAGGGTGGGGACGGGCAGAGCCAGTGTGGGGGAGGGAGGGAGGGAGGGCGAGTCGGTCGGGTTGCAGGGTGGACAAGCAGTTTACGTGGAGTTTGATTAGCACACACCACACACACACACACACACACACACACACACACACACACACACACACACACACACACACACACACACACACACACACACACACACACACACACACACACACACACACACACACACACACACACACACACACACGATGCAAAGTCCAATCGTCAAGACAACTGGATCTAAACCACAGCTAACAATGAATGACCTATGGAAGAAGGAACTGCAGATGCTGTTTTTTATGGATGGAGGGAGGGTGGGAGTGAAGGTAGGGGCAAGGAGAGAGAGGGAGAGGGGGAAAGTAGGGGAGGTGAGGAGAGTGGGTGAGGAGGGAAAATCGAGGGAGGGCAGTGGGGGAGGTCAGGAGCGAGAGTGGGGAGGATGGGAGGTGAGGAGTGGGGGATAGAGGGATAGGAGGGAGGTAGGAAGGGGAGAGTATGGAGGGAGGGAGTGACTGAGGATAGGGGAAAGGAGAGGAAGAGAGAGGTGAGGGAGGGATTGGGGAGGGGAGGAGGAGAAAAAAGAGCGAGGGTGAAGAGGAGGGGAGGGAGTGCTGGGGGTGAGGGGAAATGAGCCATGCCTGCGCAGTTGGGGGCTATGTGTGAGTGGTGCAATATTGTGTTGGAGGGACGGGTTGCATCGGGGGATCGGGTGAGTGGTGGAATATTGCATTGGGGAATACGTTGCATCAGGGAACCGGGCATCCCATGTGACAGGGACTCAACAGGTCTCACTTAGTCCAGTTTCTACTATTATTTGGATGTAGAACAAACCCAGGTCCTCCAGGTCAAATAATTCAATAATCAGTGTTAATGTCTTAGATTTCGAAGGATCCAACACAGGAAACATTATGCAAATTAGCATCTATGAGAGCACGGTGGGAGGCAAACGATTTTCAATTCGATGGAGTGATTTTTTTTCAGAAAAGGCAGAGATGCCACTACGTTTCAGTTCAACTCTATGACGCAGATGAAAACAGGTTGAAGAAGAAATGTCCCTCCACAGGTGCTGTCTGACCCATTGAGTTCCTCCAGCCCTTAGGTTTATGTGACAGCAGATACCTTCCCTGACACTCATGTCTTACATACTGTAGAGACTGGAAGCATGGTTGACTGTGGAGCAAATCCTCACACATGCATGAAATTGTCCTTATTGAGAATGAAAACCACGAACTCTGTGAAGAAATGGGCCACATTCATCTCTGTTGCAATATTTCTATCTAGTCAACTTCAACCATTCATGATTAAGCTGGAAGCATGTGACAAAGCAACAAGATGCATAGATGTTGGCCACTCAATGTGTTATTAAAACAGTAAATAAGTCAAAAAGTTTTGTTTCTGCTGTCCTGGCCGATGCTTAATTTATATACTGAATGCTTCAGAAAAAGCACGCTTACCTTGGCCATCAACTTTTATTTCATTTGAGCCCGTCTCCTAAACTCAAGTATCTATTTATTTGAAATCGTGTTATTTCCACAACCCCTTGAAGACCACTTTGTCATTTTCACCTTCAATGAGTCAAAGCAACTGTTTCTATTTTTTTCCACTTAAACTTCTGATATTGGAGATCAGTCTATGGAGGTTTTTTTTCCTAGAGTTCCTCCAGGTTTTGAAAGAAAGTCCTCATTAATTGCCAAATCACTTCAATGATTCCTTGGGTTGCTCTTATGCTGGTTTCATCGAGTGCTTCTGCACAGCTACACAGCCCTGATTCTCATTCAACGCAATGTCACTAACCCTGGCTTCCAAGAAATCACAAAGCAGACATTACTTAAAAACGTCAATAATATACAACCCATTCAGAATTTTAAACCAATTGCAGATATACCTATGGCCCTGAATGCGAGTGATCAACAGTGAGGAGACAACAAAACAGAAAAGAAATCTCCTGCATTTCACACAGAATTAGACAGCTCATTTGGATCTTGCAGAACTGTGATGGGAAAGAACTGAATCGGCTCCCTAAGGGAGTATTTCTGATCTAAGGCCGTCAACATTGGGACAGACATGAAGGCTAACAAGATGAAAGTCTCTTTATGATGTAAAAACCTGATTTAACACTCTATATACCTTTTTCATGACAACAGATTTTATGTCAATAGGCAATGGACCATAGACAATAGGTGCAGGAGTAGGCCATTCGGCCCTTCGAGCCAGCACCGCCATTCAATGTGATCATGGCTGATCATCCCCAATCAGTACCCCGTTCCTGCCTTCTCTCCATATCCACTGACTCCGCTATCTTTAAGATCCCCATCTAGCTCTCTCTTGAAAGTATCCAGAGAACCGGCCTCCAGTGCCCTCTGAGGCAGAGAATTCCACAGACATATTTTACAAATAATAAATAATTAATGAAGGTCACTATACATTTTGGCTTGAAAGTTCCACACAATTTAAAATAACCAAAATAAAGGCAGCATGATGGCGTAGCTGTAGAGTTGCTTCCTTACAACACCAGGGACTCAGATTCGATTCAGTGCTTGTCTGTACAGAGTTTGTACATTCTCCCCGTGACCTGCATGAGTTTTCTCTGTGTGCTCCGGTTTCCTCCCACACTCCAAAGACGTACTTGTTTGTAGGTTAATTGGCTTGCTATAATTGTAAATTGTCCCTAGTGTATGCATGATAGTGTTAGGATTCGGATTCAGAATACACATCTAATCTTTCTTATGAAAGAAAACTGGCAGGGAACATAAAAACTGACTGCAAAAGTTTTTATAGATATGTAAAAAGAAAGAGATTAGTTAAAACAAATGTAGGTCCCTTGCAGTCAGAAACAGGTGAGTTGATCATGGGGAACAAGGATATGGCAGACCAATTGAATAACTACTTTGGTTCCGTCTTCACAAAGGAAGACATAAATAATCTGCCGGAAATAGCAGGGGACCGCGGGTCAAAGGAGTTGGAGGAATTGAGTGAAATCCAGGTTAGTCGGGGAGTGGTGTTGGGTAAATTGAATGGATTAAAGGCCGATAAATCCCCAGGGCCAGATAGGCTGCATTCCAGAGTACTTAAGGAAGTAGCTCCAGAAATAGTGGATGCATTAGTAATAATCTTTCAAAACTCTTTAGATTCTGGAGTAGTTCCAGAGGATTGGCGGGTAGCAAACGTAAATCATGTCTGACGAATCTTATAGAATTTTTCGAGGATGTAACTAGTAGCGTGGATAGGGGAGAACCAGTGGATGTGGTGTATCTGGACTTCCAGAAGGCTTTCGACAAGGTCCCACATAAGAGATTAGTATACAAACGTAAAGCACACGGCATTGGGGGTTCAGTATTGATGTGGATAGAGAACTGGCTGGCAAACAGGAAGCAAAGAGTAGGAGTAAACGGGTCCTTTTCACAATGGCAGGCAGTGACTAGTGGGGTACCGCAAGGCTCAGTGCTGGGACCCCAGCTATTTACAATATATATTAATGATCTGGATGAGGGAATTGAAGGCAATATCTCCAAGTTTGCAGATGACACTAAGCTGGGGGGCAGTGTTAGCTGTGAGGAGGATGCTAGGAGACTGCAAGGTGACTTGGATAGGCTGAGTGAGTGGGCAAATGTTTGGAAGATGCAGTATAATGTGGATAAATGTGAGGTTATCCATTTTGGTGGCAAAAACGGGAAAACAGACTATTATCTAAATGGTGGCCAATTGGGAAAGGGGGAGATGCAGCGAGACCTGGGTGTCATGGTACACCAGTCATTGAAGGTAGGTATGCAGGTGCAGCAGGCAGTAAAGAAAGCGAATGGTATGTTGGCTTTCATAGCAAAAGGATTTGAGTATAGGAGCAGGGAGGTACTACTGCAGTTGTACAGGGTCTTGGTGAGACCACACCTGGAGTATTGCGTACAGTTTTGGTCTCCAAATCTGAGGAAGGACATTATTACCATAGAGGGAGTGCAGAGAAGGTTCACCAGACTGATTCCTGGGATGTCAGGACTGTCTTATGAAGAAAGACTGGATAGACTTGGTTTATACTCTCTAGAATTTAGGAGATTGAGAGGGGATCTTATAGAAACGTACAAAATTCTTAAGGGGTTGGACAGGCTAGATGCACGAAGATTGTTCCCGATGTTAGGGAAGTCCAGGACAAGGGGTCACAGCTTAAGGATAAAGGGGAAATCCTTTAAAACCGAGATGAGAAGAACTTTTTTTTCACACAGAGAGTGGTGAATCTCTGGAACTCTCTGCCACAGAGGGTAGTTGAGGCCAGTTCATTGGCTATATTTAAGAGGGAGTTAGATGTGGCCCTTGTGGCTAAGGGGATCAGAGGGTATGGAGAGAAGGCAGGTACGGGATACTGAGTTGGATGATCAGCCATGATCATATTGAATGACGGTGCAGGCTCGAAGGGCCGAATGGCCTACTCCTGCACCTAATTTCTATTTTTCTATGTTTCTCGCCCTTCTCTGCTCCATGAAATACAAGTCCAGTTTCACCTTTAACATGGGACCTTTTGCAGTTGGATTCCTATATTCAAGATGGAATAAAAAAGCCACATTGAAAAGCTAAATAAAGCTGCTCTCCCAATGTTTCTAAATCATTCTTAGAGCTTTAAAAAAATAATATGAATTATTCTTAGACTTAATATTTTATTACTTTTCACAGCCATTTTAGCCACTCTAAGATGTCTCTAAAAAAGAACATTAAAAGCCCTCCTAGGTCTACATCTACCTAGTGAGATCGGTGCTGGAGGACTACCCAGGCAACTATAAGAACTATAACCATCGGAGAGTGGAGATGCTGGAATCTGGAGTAAAACAACAAAATTGCTGGAGGTACTCATGGAGTTAAGCAGCATTTGGGGGGGGGGGGGGGGGGGGGGGGGGGGGGAAGGAATGTCAACATTTTAGATCAAGGTACCATCTCAGGCTTTCCTCTCACAGACCTGACCTGCTGAGTTCCTGCAACAGTTTATTTTCGACCATAAGACGAGTCTGGAAGGTGTTGGCCCCCAGTTGTCGCATCCAGGAGTGAAAATAGAGAGACATTTCAGGCCATTTCAAAGTAAGAGCTGCTGACCATTGAATGCACTGTGGTTAACACAACTTGTGGCCCCTCTCACATCCACACCCTTGCATCACCTCTGGCCCTCCATCCACTGCCCCACCAGCAACACCATGAGGTCAACCCTTCAAATGTTGGTAAATTACATTTTACAGTCTGCAAAGAGAAGCCTGCCTACTGCTGGTATTGATGAATATCCTGCAAGATCACATCTAGTATGGTTCAAACCGTGTATTTCTGATTAACTGGCACCAATTAAACCTTGATTGCTTTTAAAATAAAAGAGATTGCCACACTACGGTGGGTGCATGGTTGTGGTTTACTATGACTGAAGCAATTGGTGTTCTTCATACATTAGTTGCAATCCCCAGTATAAAGTTAATTCCCCTGTTGGGATCTTCTCCATAACTTGGTCTTCGCTCACAAGGCTTATAATGGCAATATATGAGAGAGGGATTGTACAAGAGGGTGGGAAACAGGAGCAGGGTTGCAGATTACGATGAAACATCTCTTCCACCCTTCTACTGTCTGTTCTCTGGGAGCCCTCCCTTATGCACAGATCACAGGAGTGCTTTGAGAGAGGGTTGATCAAAAGTGATTGCTTCTCCAGGAGAGTTTGACACCATATTAATCAAACTGTGTGCAAGTTAAATATGGTGCTACTGAGACCTGATAAGTTCTCCATAAGCATCTTAAAATGTCCAATTATAGTTTCTTATTCTTATTTAATTCTTATAGTTTATGATGATTCGTATTTTCTGTGCCACGAGGGATGTCTCACCACTGGCTTGAGTGAAGACTTCATTGGCTCAAGATATTGTCTCCTTGTTCATGCTCCTTGTGTATCTATTGCTCATCTGGCTCTACCTCGTGGTCCTCAGCATTTGAAGCCTCCTGCTCCCACTCCTCCTGCACCAGCCATTTGTCTGTAGTGGCAAGATTGCACAGCATGCAACATATTCATGGCCACTTGGCAATAAAATCTTATCGCAGGGGATTCATAACAGTTTCCAGCATGAACATAGTACTTTGGGGGCTCTTATATCTGTTCTTGGCTGCTGTGCTCAACAGCACACTGTTGAGAATAGTCAGCACAGTGGAAGGAGGTCCATCTCTTGAAGCAACAACTCTTGAATAAGGACCTCCCTCAACAGTAAAAGTACTATCTATCTATCTATCTATCTATCTATCTATCTATCTATCTATCTATCTATCTATCTATCTTTCTATCTTTCTATCTTTCTATCTATCTTTCTATCTATCTATCCTTAACTAAAATCTAATCTTGTCCTCTTCCGGTTTATGTTGTTTTTACATTTGCGCAAAAACAGTTCCCGATAGCATTACGATTTTTTGCCACCTTACTCGCCATTTTCCTGTGCTGCAAGCGCATCATGTTTTGTTCCGATCAGTGGAATATTACAAAAGTTATTAAAGTTTTAAAATCGTAAGATCAGCAGATTGGTCTTCTCTCCTGTCAGTTGCTGGGACGGCGATGCCCCTTCTGGCACCTGCTGTCAAATCACCCGGGCGAGGAGAATAAAGTCCCGGAGGCCGAGCTGAGTCCAGATGTTGTCCCAAAACCGTCCCAAAGCCGTCCCAAGCCTATGAGTCCTGAAGCCGTCCCAAAGCTGCCCCGAGTAGGTGAGCCCCGGATCTGCCCCGAGTCCGTGAGCCCTGGAGCCTCCCCGAGTCGGGGATCCCCAGAGCCGACCCGGAATGCGGAGCGGCATGAAATGCGGACCAGACCTGGCTGACTGCTGTAACCTCGAGAGCCTGGAGAAGTGAAGAGTGAGTGTGGGGGGATTGAGGGAGCCAGGCACTGGCGGGGCCGAGCGCTGGCCCGCCCCCCCACCCCCCTCCACTCACACACCCCCCCAGCCACAGGCCACGGCAGTGCTCCCCCACCCCCCACCCGCGTTATACGTCAAAATGACCGTATGATGCCAGCACAACAACCTGGCTCTCTGTCAGAAAAACCAAAGAACTAATTGTGGACTTTGGAAGAGGAAGGTTGAGGACCCACAATCCTGCTTACATCAATGGGACGATGGTGGAGAGAGTCAAAAACTTCAAATTCCTGGGCGTGCATATTTCCGACGATCTTTCCTGGACCCAGCACACTGATGCAATCATAAAGAAAGCACATCAGCGCGTCTTCTTCCTGAGAAGATTACAGAGATTCGGTATGTCAAAGAGGATTCTCTTGAACTTCTACAGGTGCACAGTAGAGAGCATATTGACTGGCTGCATCGTGGCCTGGTTCGGCAATTTGAACGTCCAGGAGCAGAAAAGACTGCAAAAAGTTGTAAACACTGCCCAGTCCATCACCGGCTCTGACCTCCCCACCATCGAATGGATTTATCTTAGTCGCTGCCTCAAAAAGGCAGCCAACATCACCAAAGACCCACACCATCCTGGCCACACACTCATCTCACCACTGCCATCGGGAAGAAGGTACAGGAGCCTGAGAACTGTAATGTCCAGGTTCAGGAATAGCTTCTTCCCTACAGCCATCAGGCTATTAAACACTACAACTTCGTAAACTCTGAACTACAATAGACTATTATTATTATTATTGCACTGTTATTGTTTGTTCTTTTTTTCTGAGTTTTTGTTATATTATTTATTATGATTATATATTCTGTTGTGCTGCAGCACGCAAGAATTTCACTGTTCTATCTGGGACATATGACAATAAAACACTCTTGACTCTTGACAACGGGGACCCAATGGGCAAGAATGGCTGCGCCGCCGGAGAGCCACTAAGAATGGATGGGGGGGGGGGGGGGAATTGAGTGGGGATGGAGTGAGTGCGTGGGGGGGGGGGGAGGGCAAGCGGCTGAATGGGGGGCGGTAAGGGGAGGAGGGAGGTCAGGGGCATCACAACAGGAACCTGTCAGCTGCACCTGTGCAGTTGGGGGCTATGGGTGAGTGATGGAATATTGCGTTGGGGGGACCAGGCCTCTAGTGTGACAATGGGACCCAACGGGTCCCACTTAGTCTAGTTTATTTTTTAAAAGGCCAAGTTCCCGAACCATTGACTGGCCTGTCATGCCTACATTGGCATCCCACCAACGTGTCAGTCAGGCGCCCATTGGATGAGTACCTCAGCAGTTGAAATGGTGGAGAAAACACTGCTTGTTTGGGGTAGCTCACTTTGACTTCTTTGGGATATGTGTGAGCAGTCAGTTCTGAAGCTGCCCAGTAACGTCTCCCAATGTCAACAATGTTTCCTTAAATAGAAAGAAAAACGGCAAACTACCATGACGTGCACCTCGTTCTGCTGAGACTGGTCAATAATAGTCACAGTGCAGAGATTTGAACTCCAGTTTACATCAGAGAGGACGGAAATGAACATTGCATGAATTATGGAGCCATTTGGCATGTGCCTGAAGTGAGTAAAGGACACTAACGCGACTCAGAACTGAAAACGCTGAATTTGTAATATCACAATTTCTCCTGGAAAAGATCATGAGCACAATTCACTCCGATTCAAATAAAAAGTGGATTGCATGGGACTGAAGAAAATTGAAAATAATCTGATTTCTGAGTAATGATTTGCCATCAGATTATTCCATGCCCTGTTGAACAATAATTATACTGCAACGATTTTCAAAAGAAAGTAGAAGATCGTGGGATAATTTAAAATGATTAAATCTTCAAATCTGCAAATATAGCTGCCAGACCCGGGAGCTGTAAATACAGGATAAATCCTAAGAAATTCAAGCAGGAAATCATAGTGATTTTTTTTTTTACCCAGAGTGAAGAATTTACTAGTGCAGGTGTAAAGGAGTTAACTTTCTCCTGAAGTAGATCAAGGGAATGAAAAGATCGATATGCACATGGGGGAGATGGAGAGAAGAATATTTTGAAAATCAACAAATTGCAGGTTTTGGAAAATGGAAATAAAAGCAGAAATTGCAAGAAACACTCAACAGATCAAGCAGCATCGGTGGAAAGAGGAACAGTCAACGTCCAACACAAACGGTCTTCAATAGACAACTCTGTGTCCTTTCCATATGAGGAAATTATGTTGGAGTTAAATGAAGAGCAGGGAGACATCCCATGTGGAGGATAAACATTTTGCTAGGTCAACAATCATTTCAGTGGTGAACTACCAGTGTAACAAGAATATATAAGCTGATTAAAATAATACTGTATGGCTTTTCTTCGTTTAGACCGATTCAAGAGTTCAATTGCAGTTGTTGTTTGTAACGTTGAAATTTCACAAAGAACGTTGTGTACATATATTGACCAAATCATGCTGTCAATAGATTTTCAGAATTGTCAAAGGCACATTATTTGGCAATCAACTTTTCAAAAATAAAACAAAACCTTTTTTAAAAAACGATCAGTAATAAATGCATTGCCTGACCCAGCCCAAACAAAATTAGTAAATTAATTTACTAATTCAAGCATCTCTTTAGTCTGTTATCGCATTCAAAACAGCATCACATGCTTTATGGAATGCTGGTGAAATATTTAACATAACATAAACCTTCTTCACATAGGGACCTATGAATGACATTTATTTTCCAAACTGAATTTAAATGCAAAAAAAGTATGTGGAATTAACAAATGATTTATATAATTTCCTGACCTCCGTATGGAAACACAAAATATTATTTGCTCATTTATCAATGTAAGCCATCGGCATTGGTTATGGGTAACCCTTAATGCAATGACACTAACTCAAGAAACCAAACTTGCAATATCTATATTTCAATGCAGCCTGTGTTCACCACTCATTTGAAATATATATATTTTTTTAAATCATAATTTGTGGACCAAAATTTGAGTCTAAATGTTCAATTGAAGCAGTTGATTGAACAGTGATCAGCAGCACTTCCTCGATAGAAACAAAAAGGTTTTTAAAGCAATCGCAGTGTCAGTAGCATTGTCAAAATTTATCAAAATTTGTGTGTGTGTGTGTGTGTGTGTGTGTGTGTGTGTGTGTGTGTGTGTGTGTGTGTGTGTGTGTGTGTGTGTGTGTGTGTGTGTGTGTGTGTGTGTGTGTGTGTGTGTGTGTGTGTGTGTGTGTGTGCGCTGTGTGTGTGTGTGCGCGTCTGTCTCATCAACCTATTTCCTTAAAGAAAGAGGGTCAAATCAAACTCAGATTTTGAACTGAGCTCCAGCTGGCGTTCTGTTTCCAGCCACAGGTTTTTTACACTGCGGTTTCCATCCTAAAAACTGACAACCTGACAATCTGGCAAGCACAGCAACTTGAAATATTGCTTCCACTTGACACACACATGTTACACCAGCAGAAAATAGCAACGTTTTAATGAAGTAACAAGATCAGCGGGGCATTTGAAGTTTCTTAATGACTGGCCCCCACTTTAAACGCAGGTTCTCCAATGTTAGAAAAAAAGGTGTCAATTTTGTGCGATTGTTTGAGAGTAATGATGGTAACATATTACACAGACGCTTCTCGGATAAAGAAAGACACCAAATACTGGAGTAACTCAGCGGGTCAGGCGGCATCTCTGGAGAACATGAATAGGTGACGTTTGGGTTGGGACCCTTCTTCAAACTGATTGCGGGGGGGGTGGGGGGGGGGCAGGGGGGAAAATAAAGGTGGAAAAGAGATGGGGCAGGATAGAGCAGAGATGGTAATAGGCCAACACAGGTGCGGGGTTCTTTTTTGACAGGCAAATTGTTGGACAAAGGACAGAGATGAAAAGGCAGGTGTAGCCCCAAATTGATAAAGCCATGTGGATTGTGAAACTTGTGAAACGTAGAAAAGTTGAGAATTGTGTGGCTATTGGAAAGGATACAGATGGAGGGGGAGGAGTGAAACAGGTGCAAGGACAGCAAGGGATTAGGGAAGGGCAGGGAAAGAAAAGGGAGGGATAGAAAGGGGGAAGGAATTCTTGGTGGAGAAAGGAGAGGAGAAGGGGGCTCTTTGTGGGTTAGTTACCTAAAACTGGAGAATGTAATGTTCATTCCGTTGGGTTGTAAGCAGTATATGAGGTGCTGTTCCTTCATTCTGCGTGTGGCCTCACTCTGGCAATGGAGGATGCCCAGGCCACAAAGGTCAGTGTGGAAATGGAAAGGGGAGTTAAAATAGTTAGCAAACAAAACCGAGTGCAAGTTTTAGGAAAAGCCAAGTCTACTCTCAGTCTCACCTACGTACAGGAGGTCACATTGGGAACACCGGATGCAGGAGATGAGGTTAGAGGAGGTGCATGTGAACCTCTGTCTCACCTAAACTGTTCTTTAAAAAAGGATCCGGTTTACCACTCTGGACATAACGTTTTTCTAAGTATTCTTCATACTCTGGCCATTTGGGTGACAACTATAGATTGGCTTTGTTCAATAAGGGGGGAATAATAACAAAGGGAATGATCATGAGTTTACTTACTGGTGTTAGAAGGATCTTTCTTCTTCATTTTCATCTTATTAGTTGACTGGGTCCCATATTGAACATATACCTGGTTTACATAATATAGATTAAATTGTTGTTTATTATAAACAATATCATCATTTCTTGCAACTTTACTGCTATGAAATACATCTGTCACTTTTATTTAATTTATAAAGGGCTGCTGCCTTACAGTACCAGAGACCTGGGTTTGATCCTGACTATGAGTGCTGTCTGTACGGAGTTTGTATTTTTTCCGGTGATCGCGTGGGTTTTCTCCAGGTGCTCTGGTTTCCTCCCATACTCCAAAGACGTACAGGTTTTGTAGGTTAATTGGCTTTGGTAAAATTCCAAATTGTCCCCAGTGATAGTGCTAGTGTATGGGGATCGATGGTCGGTGTGGATTCTGTGGGCAGAAGGGCCTGTTTCTTTGCTGTATCTCTAAAGTCTAAAGTGTAAAGTCTGAACAGAATACGAGACTTAATTTATATCTAACATTTAATAATTCTTAAAAATCAAATTGCAAAACTAAACCAATATCTAAATCAGTTTTGCACTATAATTGGATAGCCCTAATGTCGATAAAATGAAATTCTGTGGGATGGTATCCATTGCACATTTACTGCAAGCAGATGATATTTGCATTAATGTGTCAGAATTCCCCTCCATTGTAAAAAAAAAACAGCTTGGAAGTTTGCTGAATAATGTGGGAATGCTAACTTTAGTCTTTCCAACATGAAGGCAGCTGAAGCTAAATTGACAGTGAAACCTCTAATTGGCGCATCAGAGTATTTGGATGTGAATGGAATCAAATGCCAACATATAACAGGAAAGGTTTGGTTTTGGAAGCCAACTGAGTCTGTTACTTTCTGCAATCTATTAATCACAATTGCTTTTTGCTCTTGGGTTATGCTTCTGTTGAACAGTTGAATAGGGTGTGCTGTCCTGTGCACGGCTGCCCTGCCAGCAGTTGTCTGTCTTTTCACCGTTTTAATTTTTATTTTTAGTTAGTTAAAGTGTTTTGTTTGGAGGTCTAGACTTTTTTGGGAGGAGACCAGAACAAATGGGGGAACGGGGGGGGGGGGGGGGGGGGGGGGGGGGGGGGGCCCTGCCAGGGGGAAAAACTACCTTTCAGGGTCACTACCTGGTCGGAGAGGCAGCTTTTTCTCCGGGCTGCAGCTTCGACCTTTCCTCGCGGCCTACCAGCGGGCCTGGAGCGGCGTTTCCTGTCGCGGACAGCTCAGAACCTCGGCTTCGGCGGCGGCACAGCGCTGGAGCGCTATCGTGGAGCGGGCGATGCCTTGCCTGGGTCGCCGCGCTGGAGCTCCGGTGAGCTGAGACCGCCGGGAACAACATCGCGGAGCTGTGGGTCTGTGGAGCGGCCAGCTGCGGGCGGCAACGCCAAACTTTACACCGGGAGCCTGGGATTTCGCGACGAGATCGGCAGTTGTGGAGCTCCATCCGGCGCGGCCTTGTCGGCTTCAGAAGCCGCGGCCTCCAGTATGGAGGTGGCCGTTCCAGGGTTCCCATGCCGCTGTGAGGACTCTCCCGACGCCGGAGCACCACCACCCGGCGAGAACGGCCAGGAACATCGGGCCTCCGTAGAGGCAACTGTGGAGGCCTCAATAGGCCCGACTATGGGTGAACTGGGGTTGGGGACTGGACTTTGTGCCTTCCCTCATGGTGGGAGCCATTGTGGGGGGATGTTCTTTGTGTTTAAGACTCTCATTGGTGTTATGTCTGTATTCTTTTTTTGTGTGCTGCAAAATGGCAAAAAGCATTTCACTTCACTACACCTCGGTGTATGTGAATGTGACTAATAAAATGCCTTTGATACCTTTGAAACCCCACAGGGTCACAAGTAAAAGACGCAATTCCACAAAGACACCAGCAGAGGGCAGGACATGGCACCATTCCATGAGCTGCATCTCTGCCATCATGCTACAGAAGAATAGTTTGGAAATCCATCTGCCAAACATTAAAAAAAATAGGCATTGTGTGGACAGAAGTTATATTAGCCAATTTTGTGAACATTAATAACTGGAATTAACTCAGTCAAAAGCAAGAATAGACTTCCTAGTGCAAAATAAACTTTTGAACTCTTCCGATATCTGAAAAATGGTAAGGGTTCAAAAGTTTCTTGTTTAGGAAGTGCAACCTCTGCCATATAGATTGACCATGCTGCCTGGTCTACCTATCATTTCCAGCATCTGCATTTTGTTTTCTACTCTTTGGTCCAATATGACTTTAGATAAGGTAACTGCACAGAGTTTTTTTGGCCCAGAGTAGGGGAATCAAGAGTCAGAGGACATAGTTAAAAAGGAGGAGAGAAGAGAGCATTTTTTTCCACACAGCGGATGGTGAGTATCACAGCGGATGGAGGGATTCACAGCAGACGACTATCAGAGGAGGTAGTTGAGGCAGGTACTACAACATTTGAAGGACATTTGGACGTACATGGATAGGGAAGGTTTAGAGGAATATGGGCCAAACATAGGATCTTTGGGTAGGACTAGTGTAGATGGGATATGTTGGTTGGCATGACCAAGTTGGGAGGAAGGGCCTGTTCCTGTGCTGTAACAATTTTCCACATCACCAAAATGATATATTTTACTATTCAGAAAAGACAATTGAGTTATATCTTTTTGGAAGTTTGTTAAGTTTTCTTCAAGCCTGCTGAGTTCACATATCTGCTACACTGTCCTTACAGAGCACAAATAAAATGGTGCTTGCCAAATAATAACACAGTGAGATAAGACAAGCCCCCAAAAGCACTGTGTCTACTGGCTTGGAGAAGTGCAATTCTGTGCACTTTCAATTCTATATACATTAATATATAAATTATATACATTTCTGTCAACATCAGAAAACTTGCCTCAGGGCCCTTGGATTTCTGGCTTTAAATGTCTAGCAGCATATAAATAACCCAATTTAAATAGGTGGGCCATTTTTTTCTTTAAAGCCAATATCACCACAGGGCCTGACTACATTGAACAATTTCAAAAGATGCTGAGCTATCCTACATTAGCGAACATATTGAAATCACAGAAGATAGTTCAGTGAATGAAAACACTCACCTCAGCACAAACTTATATGTCTAACACAAATGCATTAAAGTATTAGATATATATATTAAAAAAACACTGATGCAGAATGCTAGGTCTATATATAAGTGCTTTAAGATGTTTTAATTATTTAATAAGGGTCAGTTTAGGAAGGGAATTCTAAAGAGCAAGACCAAAGCAGATCAAAGCTTTGCAAGAACTGGGCACTTTTGGGATGAAACACAAATTCTTATTGATTTCTTAAGCGTAGATCTTTCTATTGTTCTTACCCATTTTTTTTAAGCAGGGCTCTGCTCCTCCTTTTTCATTTCACCTATTTTGTCAAAAAATTAAGCATCCCAGAATATTTAATCTCAAACCGGGTTGCGTCTCTGTTATGGTTTTAGATCTGACCCATTTATTTGATTTGTGCCATTAATTCCCAAGGTGGAAATGTCAAGGCTTAGCAGAGCTTTAAGATGTAAGGTGCAACATTTAAAGCACTTATGGGGCCCGTCCCACTTAGGCGATCTTTCAGGCGACTGTCAAGTTGCCGCCAGTCGCCAGAAAAACAGGCGACTGGAACAGCGACTGTCAGAGTGGAACACACACATCGCTTCCTTCACCAGCCCGCTTTGCGGGGGGGGGGGGGGGGGGGGGGGACAGGGTACAGGGTAAGTGGGGGGAGAGCTGTCTGAGTGAAATTAATACGGTACAAAGCCAATGTGAGACAGACGCACACCGCGATGAACAGGAAGGTTGGCGCTGTAATTAAGATGGTGAAAGCACAGTGTACGGGAAGGGTCACATAAGTCTTTCAAAAGAGAGGAGGAGAGGGGGGAGAAGGGGGTAGAAGGAGTGGAGACAACTTTGAAGAAGCCAGAGATACACAGCTGTGAAGCTCGGCGGACATTTAACATTACCAGTCAGTTATCCTTGTTTGTGAAAACTACTGCTTACATTTTTTTTCCCAATGAGCAAATGAAATTCACCGCTCAGCACCGACTACAACCTACAAGAACCTTCGACCTCCTGGCAACCCACCAGGATCTCCTGGCGACCCACCTATGGCACGAGAATTCTCGCTACTCTCCATGGCGGCTTCATTCTGGTCGCCGCTAATTTTTCAACATGTTGAAAAATTTGCAGCGACCATAATGAGGCCGCGACTAGTTCCCAGAATGCGGGAACTCCTCACGACCGTGAAGGCGACTCCCCGGCAACCACCCGCGGACATGTGGTGACCATGTGGCGACCGCATAGTCTCCTGCAGTCGCCTTAAAAGTCGCCTAAGTGGGACAGGCCCTTTACTGTGCAGGGTTAGTTTTATTTCATACAAAGGGCGAAGGGTGTCTTGAACAGGCTGGTGGAGGCAGATACAACTGTAGCATTTAAGAGGCTTTTAGATAGGAGTATGGAATGGAGGGATATGAATCAAGTGTAAGTAGATGAGGTTAGTTGGCATCATGACTTTGACATTATGTTCAGCACAGATACTGTGGGCTGAAGGGCCTGCCCGTTTTTACAGTGTGTTCTATGTTCTATACTCTACTTCTACCTGGTTACAAATTCTCCGCTACTACACCTCCCTACTCCTTTAAAACACTCGTTAAACTCTTGAATTGTAACATTGTGTTTAATCCACCATGAAGATATTTCACACTGATTAGATCATTGCAATGGCATCTCACTTTGGTTTTGGTTTGAAGATGCCATTTCAGATGACAGTAGACAAGAAAATAATACTGGATTTCAGTAGTTCTGAGCTGAGGCAGCAAGCAGTGACCTATTCTTTCTATTTGTCAGCACACAATCTATTCCAATTTACTTCAAGTGGTTTCATTTCTCTAAGTGCAATTTAATTCATTATTTAAATTTCTTATTTAATCCAGATGCTCAGTAGTGCTCCAATATTCAAAGACCTTTACAAAGTATGACAGATGACCCTAAGGTCATATTTCTCTGCCTCATGGCAAATATCACCAAACCTTGGACCCTACAGCTAGCTATTAACCTTCGCATAGCAATTATTGTTGGCCTGGGGTAACATAACATGAACGTTTACATGCATTTCAATCTCCAGCACAGTTTCTCAGCCATAACCATTTCCAATGAGTTAATAATTCCCACCCACTATGACATTTGCTTGCAATCTCATGAGTCCGTGCAGCTTTATGCTCCAATTCCATTCTTTCACCTCAACTCCACTAAATTGAAATCAGGTGCAGATTGTATCCAATTGCACCAATTTAGTCTGAAGACCCAAAACATCACCCATTTCTTATCTCCAGAGATGCTGCTTGTCCCGCTGAGTTACTCCAGCATTTTGTGTCCACTTTCGATTTATACCAGCATCTGCGGTTCTTTCCTATGTGCCAATTTAGAGATCTTCCACCTTCCTTGTGACCAGAAGCAGCTGACCCTAGTGTCACATAAACGACATTCTCTTGATATCACAAGAATTGTCAACTCTGTCCCATATTTTAATTTCAGTTCAGATATGAACAATTGCGCTGGGAAGTTGGTGAAAGATTTACAGCAAATGATGGATTGCATTTATTTAAACTGCTGTGTGATCAGTCAACTATTGTGAACACGCTGTTGGTCGCTGTGTTTTCTAATAAACTGTTTAAAGTCATGCCTGAAAAAGAATGGTAGCTCACAGGATTAAGGTGAATTTCTCAGGGGCCAATGAATTATGCTATGCCAGGTGTGTCACAGACATGTCATAATGTGAAGAGCCTTGGTCTGTTAAATTAACCAAACATTTCAGCAACAGCTCGTCGAGATAATCATTGAATAGCAGTGTTCAATTACTGTCTCCTTCCAGGTTTCCTGAGAACCCTCTGCGTGAAATCATTAGCCTTAGATCCATCCTTATTCACCATCTTATCCTGCTATTGCAATCTAATATCAGGTAATGTGTAGGAGGGAACTGCAGATGCTGGTTTGAATCGAAGATAGACATAAACAGCTGGAGTAACTCAGCAGGACAGGCAGCATGTCTGGAGAGAAGGAATGGGTGACGTTTCGGGTCGAGATCCTTCTTCTGAAGTCCATTTAGTCCATTTCTGTAGAAGGGTCTCGACCCGAAACATCTCTCCAGGGATGCTACCTGAGTTACTCCAGCTTTTTGTGTCTATCTTCGGTTCAAACCAACGTCTGCAGTTCCTCCAACTTGTTGTGTCTATCCCTCTTAACTGGCTCTATTTCTTTCTACAAGTAATGTTCTAGATCCTGGCCCTCCCTTGATTACGTTATCTAATGTCTACAAGATCATCTCTCAGATTCTTCTATTAAATGCCAAAAAGTTCAGGTTTCTTCAGTCATTCCACGTACTTCGAACCCTTGAACAGCCTTCATGAATCTTCCCTCCAGTGTTTAATGTATTTTCCTGGTACCTGTATTATAACCAGAAAACAATGCAATATTTTAAGGTCCAGTCTGAGCAGAACTCAACACAATTGATCATGACTTCTGTTTCCCTATTGTGGATGTGCTGTTCAACATTAATTGCTGCCCTGGATGTGTTTGAAAACACCAAGACTCTTGGTTCAGCTGAAGCTTTACAACTGAACAGTTTATGGGGGTTTTAACCACAGCTGACACAGATTTTGTAACAACAAAAATCACATTTCCAGGTCAAAACTTCATTACACTCTATAAAAAATCTTCTAATCTGCAGCAGAATTTCTCCCTTTCCTCCCAGTTTCTGTGCAAAGTCTTCTTTAAGATTTGCCCATGTAACTAACTTTTACCACCTTTGCCCACCAGTGCATTCATTCCCAGTTTCCCAAACATTTTCTATTTCTCAGTTCACTTTTTCCCGATCCATCCTGTTCCATCCTGCCCTGGGAATTCCATTCAATTTTCCAATAGCATTCTTTAGTTCCCTTCATCCCACTGTATTGCTCAAGATCTCCATGACCTGTGTAGGGCCTTTCACCCATTCTGACAAACCTCCCTGAATCATTCCTGGGTCTAGTCTTGTGAAAAGCCAGCAATAGAAGGCATCTCATAACACCTAGTCAAATTGAAAAGCTGAAAGATTTTTGAATATTATTTCCTGTTTGTCATCAGTTCAATGAACCGCTGTCTCTTTTTCTATGTGGAAACTTAAATATCATTGCTGCCGGGTGAGGTTCACAAAAGGGTTATTGTGCAACATGTCTCAGTTGTTTTGACCATGGACACATTGCAGTAAAGTTCAGTGGGCACGCAATGGCCTGGGTACATGCTAAGAAGATACAAGAGGTAGAAGGCTCCCGATCTGAAGGATCAGTCTGAAGAAAGATCAGGGCGGCACAGTGGCGCAGCGGTTGAGTTACTTCCTTTCAGAGCCGGAGATTCAGGTTCAATCCTGACCTCGGGTGCTGTCTGTATGGAGTTTGTATGTTTTCCCTGTGGCCGTGTGGGTTTTCCCCGGGTGCAGGTTTGTAGGTTAATTGGCTTCCTTAAATTATCCCTAGTGTGTACGAAACAACTATTGTACAGGTGACCGTTGGTCGGCACACACTTGGTAGGCCGAAGGGCCTGTTTCTACGCTGTATCTCTAAACTAAACTGAAACGTTATCTGTCCTTTTCTTTCTACAAGTGGTGCCTGATCTAGTGAGTTCATCCAGCACATTGATTTCTGGTCGAAATACATATAATCCTTTGTTCAAAATGCTATTGCAGAACGCTCAAAGGATAAAAAGTTGAGTGTAATCATGCGACGGTTCATTCCGGTGATGGAACAGGCATCTGAGCCAGTCAAGAGGGTTCAGAATCAGGAGACAATCAGGGAATCATAGGATGATAGACACAAAATGCTGGAGTAACATAGTGAGTCAGGCAGCATCTCTGGAGAAAATAAATAAGTGACGTTTTGGGTCATGACCCTTCGACTGAGAATCAGGGGAGAGAGAAACTAGAGGTATGAAAAGGTACAGAACAAATTAAGAGCCGGCTCCGATGACCCAGGAAAGGTGGAGCCCACAAAGGTCCATTGTTAGCTGTGGATGAGGTGATAATGAAGGAATATGAACAGTGACACTAGCAAGACGACTGGGGTGGAATGATGACATAGGATGAGAACTGTGGATGGGATGGGCTCAAAAGAAGAGGAACCTGTCAGAGTGGAGCACCCAGGTCTAGGTTGGGATCAATTCCATAGACAGAGCTAGTTGTTTGAAAGGCAATGGACCTGAGACCAACCTCAGAACAATGAGATCCAATTTCCAGGGCAACACGGCAGGAATTTCCCTTGGAGAATGATGCTATTCCGCTTGTGCTCGAGGTGCTGCATTCATTTATTGGAATTTAGCACTTTGACCAATAAGTCATTCTAATTATTTCGCATTCCAGGAATAATGGAAAAAATGGGTGCCCCACTAATGAATCTCGAGTTCGTTATGCGCTAATTTTATGTCAATCATTCACACATGGTGCCTCTGGCCTGCATCTCCCTTCAACTGCATCTCCCTTCAGGGCAGCACGGTGGCACAGCAGTAGAGTTGCTGCCTTACAGTGAATGCAGCGCCGGGTTCGATTCCAACTACGGGTGCTGTCTGTTCGGAGTTTGTATGTTCACGCCGTGAGCTGCTTGGGTTTTCTCCGAGATCTTTGGTTTCCTCCCACATTCCAAAGACGTACAGGTTTGTAGGTTAATTGGCTTGGTGAATGTAAATAAAAAAATTGTCCCTAGTGGGTGTAGGATAGTGTTAATGTGCGGGGATCGCTGGTCGGTGCGGACCCAGTGGGCCGAAGGGCCTGTTTCCATGCTGTATCTCTAAACTAAACTAAATTGTAGGCCAACATATGGGCTCTGTGTTGGAAGCTGATTGCCTGCAGAGAAAGCAAATCATTTCATTGGAACAAGTAAGCTGCAGAAAATAAATATAAAATAACGTCAGATCCAAGGATAATCAAGTTAGTTTGGTGAATGAGAAAGTCCCGAATCGTATCACCATGGTGCCAAAAGCAGATGCTTCTGCACCGGCTCACCTGGAATGAGATTCAGGAAAAGATAATTAGACTTGTAACATTTAAGCCCGATAAAAACTGAAGACAAACAGTTCGAAATGGAAATACGATGCTGATTTTCAGTCAGTGAAAGACTATCGGCAATCGGCATAGATTGATATTTTATTGTTTCTTTCAACATGACGTTACTGGTCATAAAACAGCCTCTACATTCAAGGTAGAAACACCTCAAAATGCAAACAAGACTTTTTTTTTAAAGCCTAGAGCCAATATATGTCCCAATATTTATAGATAAGAAAGCTTCTTGGTGAAGTGTTTCGAGAGGTTGATTATGGTGCAAATCTACTCCCGTCTCACAAATGAATTGGATCTGCTTCAATTTGCCTCTAGCCACAACAGGTCAACAACAGATGCTGTTTTGCTTTCTTTCCACAATGCTCTGTACCATCTGGATAATAGGAATGCATTGGGCAGGCAGGCTGCTGTTTGTTGACTATAGCTCAGCATTCAATCAATGTAATGATCCTCTCCAAACCTATCACCAAGCTCCATGACTTTGGGCTCTGTACCTCTATTAGCAACTTGTTTAAGTTCCTCATCAACAGATCGCAATCATTGCTGTAACAGCACATTCATCTCGCCAAACACATATGCATCTCAGGGCTGCACGTTAGTCCCCTGCTCTACTCTCTTTACAGTCATGACTGTGTCAGGGGTTATGGGGAGAAGGCAGGAGAATGGGGTAAGGAGGGAGAGATAGATCAGCCATGGTTGAATGGCGGAGTAGACGATGGGCCGAATGGCCCGATTCTGCTCCTAGCACATGAACTTATGACTGTGCGGCTAAGTAGAACTTACCCATCTATAAATTCACCGACAACACCATTATTGGTGGCCAAATCTAGGATGGTGATAATTCAGCGCACATTGGGGAGATAGTACTATTGGTTGAGTGATCTGCCGAAACCACTTACTCAATGTCAACAAAACCACAAAACTAATTGTTAACTTCAGAAAGGTGAAGTATTGAGACCAAGTGCCCATTTTCACGGGTGCTTTGATGGTGCAGAAAGTTAGAGCTTCAAATTCCTGGGCATTAACATCTCAGAAGACCTGTCCTTGGCCCAGCCCATTAATATAATTACATAAAGTCATGCCGGTACCTCTACTTTCTTAGAAACTAAAAGAGATTTGGTACGTGAAAAAAATCTCATTCAAACTTCTGCAGATGCACTGCAGAAAGTACCTGGACTGTTTGCATCTTGGCTTGGCATAGCAATTCCAATGCACAGGAATGGCAGCACCCCTGGTGGACATGGATAGGTGACGCAGCTTCAGATAATGACATTCCTAAATTAACTATAACAGTATCCATTATGAACAGATATCATGCATTAAGCAGATTGTTTTTTCCAAGCAACACCATTAATTTAATTTTATTCTGAAGCCATCACTGATGAATTTTATCACAGAATACACCCCCCTCAAATCTGAAGTGGATCATCTGCTATAAGATCAGCGACGTTACAAGATCAATTAATCAACAGCTAAATGGAGTGAAAATTTGTCAGTGCATTTTAAATGGAATCACGTTCAAAATCATGTAGACAGCTTGGTCTCTTTACCAAGACATTAATGAATGAATGAATGAATGAATGAATAATGAATGAATGAATGGATGAATGGATGCATGAATAAGTTTAATGGCCAAATATTCACATACAAGGAATTTGCCTTGGTGCCCCGCCAACAAGTGACAACATGACATACAGTGACAGTTGAGAATGATACATAAAACATTATTGATTACACATGTGAATTAGATAAAATACCAGAGCAAAAGGAGGCTACAGATTATTTGTTATTGAGTAGAGCTACTACTAGTGGAAAAAAGCTGTTTTTATGTCTGGCTGTGGCAGCTTTGACAGTCCAGAGTCGCCTTCCAGAGGGAAGTGATTCAAAGAGTAGTTGGCCAGGGTGAGAGGGGTCAGAGATGATCTTACCCGCTCGCTTCCTGGCCCTTGCAGTGTACAGTTCGTCAATGGAGGGAAGGTTGCAGCCAATAACCTTCTCTGCTGATCGGACGATTCGCTGCAGCCTCCAGGTGTCGTGCTTGGTGGCTGAGCCAAACCAGACCATGATGGAGAAGGTGAGAACAGACTCTACGATGGCCGTATAGAATTGGACCATCATTGCCTGGGGCAGATTGTGCTTCCTCAGCTGCCGCAGGAAGTGCATCCTCTGTTGTACCTTTTTAACTGTGGAGTCGATGGTAGCCCCCCACTTAAGGTCCTTGGAGATGATGGTTCCCAGGAACTTAAAAGACTCCACAGATGTGACCGTGGTGTTGTTGATGGTGAGTGGGGTGAGGGGAGAGGGGCTCTCCTAAAGTCTACAATCAATCCCACTGTCTTAAGAGCATTGAGCTCTAGGTTGTTGCGATGGCACCAGGACACCAGCTGCGACACTTTCTGTCTGTAGGCAGATTCCTCCCCCTCCTGGATCATTCCAATCAGGGTTGTGTCATCCGCAAACTTGAGAAGCTTGACAGAGGGGTCTGTGGAGGTGCAGTCATTGGTGTAGGGAGAGTAGAGGAGAGGGGAGAGTACGCAGCCTTGCGATGCTCCTCTGCTGAGGGTTTGCGGGTCCAAGATGTGCTTTCCCAGCCTCACATGCTGCTCCTGTCTGTCAGGAAGCTGGTGATCCACCGACAGACGTGTTCAGGCACAGTCAACTCGGACAGGGGCTACTTTGCCATAAGATACTGAGACTAATATTGATCTATCTCAAAAGTATTAAGTGATGATGGTGACTTGAATGCCTGATTTAAAAGTTGTAATTTTCATTTCCATTATTACCAGTTTGTTGCATAGCTACCTACTATATTAAATCCCTCATTGTTTAATGAATGTGAGATCTAGAGTAATCAGTTGCAAGAGTGAACCAGTGTCTCCACAAAATTAAGGTTAGGATGGAGACACAATTATTGTTCTTGAGTGGAAACCTGAGCAATGTGGTGATTTTGTTTCATACTTACACTGATTAAATTTAATTTACAGAAAGCAACTGCTATTGAAATTATCACAAACAAACTGATGAGAAGCAGACAAATGAAAACAGCAATCCAGAAAATGCAATCAGCAATAAAAGCAAATCAACTAACTTATTTGGCTGCCCTTTCACTCTCACCAATATATTCAGAACTTTCAAGTGAAAAGAATGCGAGAAATTGCCAGAAAGTAAAAGTTTTCATTATGCAGTTTATCAAAGCTCCCACCAAAACAACTGATGCATCCTGCATTACTAACATGGATACATACTTCTTTGAAATTGACAAGTTAAATTCACAAAGGTTGTCAAAATCATAATTCCAAACTAAAGAACTCAACATCCATCTGTCCAGTTTCTGACATCTATTTAGGTCTGTAACTTATTTCTAGATATTTCATTTAATAATGATGAAAAAACAAGTGAAAAGAAAAAATATGGCAGATGTGGTATGCGATGAAAAGCAAGATTGATCATTCAGAGAGCAGCCATTTGGAGGGAGAGAGAAAACGGGGAATTACAGACCAGTTAGTCTAACATCGGTAGTGGGGAAACTGCTAGAGTCACTTATTAAAGATGGGATAGCAGCACATTTGGAAAGTGGTGAAATCATTGGACAAAGTCAGCATGGATTTACGAAAGGTAAATCATGTCTGACGAATCTTATAGAATTTTTTGAGGATGTAACTAGTAGAGTGGATAAAGGAGAACCAATGGATGTGATATATCTGGACTTCCAGAAGGCTTTCGACAAGGTCCCACATAAGAGATTAGTATACAAACTTAAAGCACACGGTATTGGGGGTTCAGTATTGATGTGGATAGAGAACTGGCTGGCAAACAGGAAGCAAAGAGTAGGAGTAAACAGGTCCTTTTCAGAATGGCAGGCAGTGACTAGTGGGGTACTACAAGACTCAGTGCTGGGACCCCAGCTATTTACAATATATATTAATTATTTGGACGAGGGAATTGAATGCAACATCTCCAAGTTTGCGGATGACACGAAGCTGGGGGGCAGTGTTAGCTGTGAGGAGGATGCTAGGAGGCTGCAAGGTGACTTGGATAGGCTGGGTGAGTGGGCAAATGCATGGCAGATGCAGTATAATGTGGATAAATGTGAGGTTATCCACTTTGGTGGCAAAAACAGGAAAGTAGACTTTATCTAAATGGTGGCCGATTAGGAAAAGGAGAGATGCAATGAGACCTGGGTGTCATGGTACACCAGTCATTGAAAGTAGGCATGCCGGTGCAGCAAGCAGTGAAGAAAGCTAATGTATGTTAGCATTCATAGCGAAAGGATTTGAGTATAGGAGCAGGGAGGATCTACTGCAGTTGTACAGGGTCTTGGTGAGACCACACCTGGAGTATTGCGTACAGTTTTGGTCTCCAAATCTGATGAAAGACATTCTTGCCCAGAGAAGGTGGAGGGATTTTCATATGAAGAAAGACTGGATAGACTCGGCTTGTACTCGCTAGAATTTAGGAGTTTGAGGGGGGATCTTATGGAAACTTACAAAATTCTTAAGGGGTTGGACAGGCTAGATGCAGGAAGATTGTTGCTGATGATGGGGAAGTCCAGGACAAGGGGTCACAGTTTGAGGATAGAGGGAAAATCCTTTAGGACCGAGATGAGAAAAACATTTTTCACACAGAGTGGTGAATCTCTGGCACAGAAGGTAGTTGAGGCCAGTTCATTGGCTATATCTAAGAGGGAGTTAGATGTGGCCCTTGTGACTAAAGGGATCAGGGGGTATGGAGAGAAGACAGGTGCAGGATACTGAGTTGGATGATCAGCCATGATCATATTGAATGGCGGTGCAGGCTCGAAGGACCGAATGGCCTACTCCTGCACCTATTTTCTATGTTTCTATGTTAATCCCTACCCAACAGCATTGTAGGAGTATCTTCATGTACTGAGGTACAGTGAAATTCATTTTTGTATAGAGTTCAGTACAAGTACATAAGTACTTAGATGCATATTAGATAAGCAAATCAGATACAGTACAAATGTATAGTAGCGGTACACTGAGTCAGTATACAGAGTCGCCAGTTTGGCATCATCTTCAGGTCCTAGTTGTAGCAAGACGTTGTGTGATTCAATAAGATGGCTCCCCACCATCTTGTCAAGGGCTATCTGGAATGAGTAATAACTGCTGCATTTGCCAGATGTCCAGATTTAAAAAAACAAAACGAAATAAACGCTTCATTTGAAAACATACCTTTGACCCTTAATGTCATAAGGAATAGTATAATTAGTCCATTCGGCCCATCAAGTCTACTCCACCATTCAATCATGGCTGATCTATCTCTCCCTCCTAACCCCATTCTCCTACCTCCTCCCCATAACCTCCAACACCTGTACTAATCAAGAATCTATCTATCTCTGCCTTAAACATATCCACTGACTTGGCCTCCACAGCCTTCTGTGGCAAAGAATTCCACAGATTCAACACCCTCTGACTAAATCAATGAGTCGGAGTGCTGGAGCCCTTGTGTGCATAGCAATTCCAATGCACAGGAATGCAAGATGCTGCAGAGAGTGGTGGACATAGCCCAGTCCCTCATGAGCTCACCCCTCCCCTGTATCAACAGCATGAACTTGCAGCGTTGTCTCGGTTGTGTCATCGATCATCAAGGACTCCACCATCTGGGCCTTCCCCTCTTCTTACTGCCACCATCAGGCAGGAGGCCTGAAGTCACACACCACCAGGTTCAGAAACAGCTACTTTCCTAAAACCATCCAGTTCTTGAACTATGTACTACAATAACCCACCCCCTGCAATGGAACACCATGGATCACCTCTTACTCTACCATGGTCTTGTGTCTAATCTTGTTTTGCACAATCTGTTTCTTTTCACTGTCTTATATAATTTATGTCTGATTTATATTCTGTGGGTCATGTGAATCTATGGGCTTGTAATAAAGATTTTCATCGTAAGAAAAAAAAGACACAAAGTGCTGGGGAGGTCAAGGCAGCATCCCTGGAGAATGGATAGGTGACGTTTTGGGTCGGGACCATTCTTCAACCTGAAATGTGACCTATCCATGTTCTCCAGAGATGCTGCCTGACCCATTGAGTTACTACAGCACTTTGTGTCTTTTTTTGTAACCCATCATCTACAGTTCCAGGTTTCTTCAAGTTTTTCAATGTACCTATACCTCACTTTAATTGAGCATACGATAAAAAACTCGACGACTTGGAATCAGTTCACTGACGTAGTCTGATGATTAAAAATGAAAATTTGTAGAGGAAATCCCGCAGCTTCATATAATAAAATTCCTACACTAAATATAACAGTTTCCATTATGAACAGACATCATGCATTAAGCAGATTGTTTTTTTTCCAAGCAACACCATTAATTTAATTTTATTCTAAAGCCATCACTGATGATTTTTTTATCACAGAATGCACCCCCCATCAAATCTGAAGTGGATCATCTGATATAAGATCAGTGATGTTACAAGATCAATTAATCAACAGCTAATTGGAGTGAACATTTGTCAGCGCGTTTTAAATGGCATAACGTTCAAAATCATGTGGAAAGCTTGGTCTCTTTACCAAGACATTAACAGGGGCTACTTTGCCACAAGATACTGAGACTAATATTGAACTATCTCAAAAGTTTTAAGTGATGATGGTGACTTGAATGCCTGATTTGAAAATTGTAATTTTCATTTCCATTAATACCAGTTTGTTGCATAGAGTCACCCACTATATTAAATCCCTCATTGTTTAATGAATGTGAGATCTAGAGTAATCAGTTGCAAGGGCGAACCAGTGTCTCCACAAAATTAAGATTAGGATGGAGACACAATTATTGTTCTTGAGTTCAAACCCGAGCAATGTGGTGATTTTGTTTCATACTTACACTGATTAAATTTCATTTACAGAAAGCAACTGCTATTGAAATTATCACAAACTGATGAGAAGCAGACAAATGAAAACAGCAATCCAGAAAATACAATCAGCAATAAAAGCAAATCAATTAAATTATTTGGCTGCCCTTTTAATCTCGCCAATAAATTCAGAACTTTCAAGTGAAAAGAATGCCAGAAATTGCGGGAAGGTAAAAGTTTTAATTATGCAGTTTATCAAAGCTCCCACCAAAACAACTGATGCATCCTGCAGTATTAACATGGATACATACTTTGAAAATGACAAGTTAAATTCACAACGGTTCTCAAAATCATAATTCCAAACTGAAGGACTCAACATCCATCTGTCCAGTTTCTGACATCTATTTAGGTCTGTAACTTATTTCTAAATATTTTACTTAAGTGACGAAAAACAAGTGAAAAACAAATGTTGTATGTGATAAAAAGCAAGATTGACCATTCAGAGAGTAGCCATGTGGCAAACCCTACCCAACAGCATTGTGGGAGAACCTTCACATCCACCGAGGTACAGTGGAATTCATTTTTTTATTCATTTCAGTACAAGTACATAAGTACTTAGATGCATATTAGATAAGCAAATCAGATACAGTATAAGTGTATAGTAGCAGTGTACTGAGACAGTATACAAAGTCGCCAGTTTGGTGCCATTTTCAAGTCCTAGTTATAGCAAGATGTTGCGTGATCCAATAAGATGGCTCACCACCATCTTTTAAGGGCTATCCGGAATTAGTAATAAGTGCTGCATTTGCCAGTGATATCCAGATTTTTTTTTAAAAAGCAAAATAAACGCTTCATTTCAAAACATATTGCTGCCCTTCAAGGTCATCAGGAATAAGAGTAGAATTAGTCAATTTGGCCCATTGTCTACTCCACCATTCAATCATAGCTGATCTATCTCTCCCTCCTAATCCCATTCTCCTGCCTGTTCCCCATAGCCTCAGACACCTGTACTAATCAAGAATCTATCTATCTCTGCCTTAAAAATATCCACTGACTTGGCCTCCACAGCCTTCTGTGGCAAAGAACTCCACAGATTCACCACCTTCTGGAGCTGGAGCTGGAGCCCACCGGTTAATAGCACCTAGAGAACACTTTCCCCTCATGGACCATCAGAGGTGAAGGTGGCAGCTGATCAAGGTCTATATGCTGATCAATCAATAATATTCATTCTCATTAAAAGGTAAAGCAATTTGGCTCACTAATTTCCCCTCACTATAGTATCAAATGTATTGTTTCCTCACAAACCACAGGTAGTTTGACTTGTTTGAGCAGGGAAGAAGTTAATCATGCGGGTTTCATCCTCTCCAATTTCTCTCACTGCCTTCCTGGACTTCCCCGCAGATCCAGTTCTTGCATCCCAATTAAAATGGCTCTGAAAAAAAAGGCAGTAAATCTAAAATTAAACCAATTATTCCTGTGACTGGAAAGCATGAAAACAATTGGGCATTTTTGTAAACTAATAATACGCACCTGGATCCATACTGACCAGGAACCATTATCACCCGTCTTACAGACAGGAGAACCGCCCACATCATGAATTTGAACTTGTTAATGGATCATTAATTTAAATGGAACAACAATATATACTTGGTACTTGCATATCAAAGGTGAAATATCAGTGTGTTCCACAACTGTATTTGATCTACAACCAACAATAAGCAGAGTTGAAAATAGATAAAATAAATGTCACAGTTTGTGAAAAGACTGCATTAAAAAGTCATTTACACCCATCATGTCATCCCACATTCTCTACACCTCATCGAACTTTATGAGATGGCTTAAACATTTTTAAAGGCTTCAAACTAATGTATGGGATGCATCTGATAACTAAGGTTTTGAGATACACTTAAAAGCAGAATGTTCCACTAATGTTTATTCCAATTCTTGTAGTGACTGGCCAAATTGCTGCCACGTTAAGCTCCTTAATAATGACTCCAGCAGGTACTCATTGGAGCAGAACATTTTACCAAGTCATTTTGCAATATGTTCACGAGTTAAGAGTTGCCTGTACTACTTGAAGCTTATCAGAAGGTGGCGATCACTCTCTTTAGCACCAATTACCTCAACAGCCTATTTCAGTGAAGCATTTTTGAAACACATTTAAAATAGAATCACAAAGGAAACTTGCACAAAAATAAAAAAATGTAATAATAATAATAATAATAATAATAATAATAATAATTAATTTTATTTATTGGGCGCCTTTCAGACATCTCCAGGACACCTTACATAGGTTAACAGGAAATATAAACATATAATCAGAATAAAATAAATATTAAAGACATCACAGAAACACAAATTAAAAACAGAATTCAGTCCAAAAACAAAAATCAAAAACACAATGTGAAGAGAGAGCAGCGGCAGCTAAAGCGCGCCAGCGTCCATTCTCCCTTCACGGCAGCCATCTTGGACAAAGACTAAAAGGATTACCTTACAGACAAAAAATCATCCCCCCACAATGGACACCACTGTGGGGGAAGGCACAATGTCCAGTCCCTATCCCAAGTTCACCCCAAAGTCAGGCCTATTTGAGGCCACCGCTATTGCCTCTACGGAGGCCCGATGTTCCTGGCCGTTCTCACTGGGTGGTCTTGCCCCGGCGTCAGGAGAGTCCTCTCAGCTGCTGGGCCACCTGGAACGGCCGCTATCTAGCTGGAGACCGCGGCTTCCGAAGCCGACAATGCCGCGCCGGTTTGGAGCTCCCAGGCTCCCGATGTTGAAAACGGCGCCGCCCGCTCCGCTCCCCAGACCCGCAGCCCGGAGGTGTTGAACACGGCGGTCTCAGCTCACCGGAGCTCCAGCGCGTCGATCCAGCGCGGCGACCCAGGCAAGGCATCGCCCGCTCCGCTCCGCGATAGCGCTCCAGCGCTGTGCCGCCACCGAGGCCGAGGTGCTGGGCGGTCCACGCCAGGAAACGGCGCTCCAAGCCCGCTAGAAGGCCACGAGGACGGGTCGACGGGCAGCCCGGAGAAAAAGCTGCCTCACCGACCAGGTAGGGACCTAGAAGTAAAATTCTTGAATTCTTGAAAATAAAGAATTTTTGAAACACATTTCAAATAGAATCACAAAGGAAACTTGCACAAAATAAAAAAAATATTATGGTATACAATGCTGGTCTAACAATATTTCTTAACATATTTCACCACTCAGGGCCCAGTTCACTTCAGATTTGTCAGGTCTGAATTGAAAAAGACACCAGACTATAGGTGCAGGAGTAGGCCATTCGGCCCTTCGAGCCAGCACCGTCATTCAATATGATCATGGCTGATCATCCTCAATCAGTACCCCGTTCCTGCCTTCTCCCCATATCGACTGACTCCACTATTTTTAAGAGCCCTATCTAGCTCTCTCTTGAAAGCATCCAGAGAACCTGCCTCCACCGCCCTCTGAGGCAGAGAATTCCACAGACTCATCACTCTCTGTGAGAAAAAGTGTTTCCTCGTCTCCGTTCTAAATGGCTTACTCCTTATTCTTAAAGGATTCACACAATTTCCACCATCAAGAGTAACTTGGTACCATGCAGAGACCAGCAGAGCAGATGCCTTCCAACCTGACTGAGAGATGCATTGCACAAATCAGAAAATGGAATCAGAAATTGGTTCACATATATTGAAGCTCCGGGCCAGTCTCCAGGAAAGGCCGCACCAATCCAGTTGTTAGGCCGCAGGAGGGGACGGAGATGTGACATGGATCACATCTCTGTCGAGGTAAATGACTGAATATGGTTTCCCCCTATTTCCTCCCACCCTCCCACACACACACACACCCCATATAAGACATACCGAGAAACAATAAAACATACATTTTAGACACACTAAAAATAACAAAATAAATTGAAATAACACACAGTTTAGAGATACAGCATGGAAAAGGGTGCTTCAGCCATCGAGTCTGCGCCGACCAGCTATCACCCGTCCTGATTCCACCCTCCACACTGGGACAATTTACAAAAAATAATTAACCGCCTAACCTGCACGGTGGGAAAATGTGGGAGGAAACTAGAGCACCCTACAAAAACCCACGCAGTTACAGTGCGAACCTGCAACTCTGTACAGACAGCTCTCGTAGCCAGGATTTCACCTGGAACTCTGACATTGTAAAGCAGTAACCCTACCTCTGTACCACTGTTATAGTACCTGTTTCAATCACCTCCTCTGGCAGCGCACCCCATATATCCACCATTCTCCAAATGAAACAATTGCCCCTCAGTATCCTATTCATTCTGGCCCCTCTCACCTTAAACATATGATTTTTCGTTCTTCGTCAAGAAGACGAAGGAAATCATTGTTGACTTCAGGAAGACCAGAGGTGGCAGACATACCCCCATCCACATAAACGGGACTGAGGTGGAGAGCCTCGGGTTACACATCTCAGAGGATTTGTCCAGGTCCCTCAATACCACCAAATTGATCAAAAAGGTGCAGCAGCGCCTTTACTTTCTGAGGAGGCTCAAGATAGCCCACCTGTCCCCCCAGATCCTGTCCAACCTCTACCGCTGTACCATTGAAAGCATCCTGACCACCTGCTTCACGGTATGGTACAGCAGCTGCACCGCAGCTGACAGGAAGGCACTGCAACGGGTGGTGAAAACCACTCAGCACATCATCAGTGCCCCGCTCCCTGCCATGGATGCCCCCCACTGAAAACGGTGTCTGAGACGGGCCAGGAAAATCATCAAAGACCCCTCTCACCCTAACCATGGACTGTTTGCCCTCCTCCCATCAGGGAGGCAGTACAGGAGCCTCAGGTCTCACACAAGCAGGCTGAGGAACAGCTTTTTCAATAACACCATTACACTGCTGAACTCGGAGTCCCGTCGCTAGCTATCTTTAGACTCTCCCATTTGTATACAGTTATTTGCCTTTGTACCAGTTTTAATTCATCCACAATCCACACATTGTTAACCAATATTTTTTTTTTATTGTATGCTTATTTTGTATTTTTATTTTTACTTCTACTATCTTGCACTATGACTATAACCAGACGCTAAACTGCATTTCATTGTACCTATACTCGTATTTGTGCAATGACAAAAAAGTTGAATTGAATTAATACCCCTACCCTAGGTAAAATACTTTGTATTCACCGTATCTGTTCCCCTCATGATTTTATACACCTCTATAAGATCTCCCCTCATTCTCCTGGGCTCCAAGGAATAAAGACCTAGTCTGCGCAACCTTTCCCTACCGCTCAGGCCCTCTAGTCCTGGGAACATCCTCATGAATCTTTTCTGCACTCTATCCAGCTTAATAACATCCTTCCTACAGCAGGGTGTCTGTGGGAGTGATTCAGCCCAAACTGCCTGGAGGTGTGAAGTTCTCAGCTTCTAGTCGGCAGCACATCGCAGTCCATGAAGAAGCGCATCATCGCCCTACTACAAGTGGAATGGGAGAGGGAGATCATCTCACTGTTAAATATGGTATAGCACCTTTTGTACTTCCTAACTCAATGTTCTATTAAAGCTGTTTATCAGAGCTCTGGGCTTCATTCCCAGATGAAATGTTTGCATCATTTACTCACAATAATCAGCAGTCTCATAAATTAAATCCAATCTAGTCACCCCACTATTATGGGGTTTTACTGCCTCAATTGTCATACAATTGCCAAGTTATTTGGTTTCCTTTCAGCAACGTGTGAATCATTTAGTCTTAATGTCGTTAATGAGCATGATTAGGGAGCTCAAGTGTGAAACGCTTTCAGAGTCCTCGTTATGCAGTGCATCTGTCAGCCATACATGAAGGCATTTAGTCCAATGACTGGAATTGTTTGTGTGACTGTTTGCAATGCTAAATATAGGAAGGAGGGGGTAACGGCACTTCTATACAGTAAATCCTGCTCCCCTATTGATATATTTTTTTGCAGTTATATTCCATGGTAGCCAGGGGATGGAGGGGTGGTGGAGGTGGATAAGCACAAAATGCTGGATTAACTCAGCAGGTCAGGCAGCATCACTGGAGAAAAGGAATTGGTGACGTTTTGGGTCAAGACCCTTCATCAGTGCAGTTGCGTTCGGCTCTTAATAAAAGTTAAGAAGTTGCTGTATAGAAGTTTAGGAGGGCACATCATCCGAGGACGCACACTCCATTGAGGATAAATGGGGATACTATGGATAGGGTGAACTGTTTTAAATATCTGGGAGTCCACATCTCTGAGGATATGACATGGGCATCACACGCCTCAGCACTCGTGAGTAAGGCAAGGCAGCGCCTTTACCACCTCAGGCAATTGAGGAAATTCAGAGTGTCTCTGAGGATCCTCCAGTGCTTCTACGCAGCGGCGGTGGAAAGCATCTTGTCCGGGAACATTACCATCTGGTTTGGGAATTGCTCTGCCAAGGACAAGAAGGTTCTGCAGAGAGTAGTGCGTTCGGCCGAACGCACTATGGGAACTTCACTCGCCCCCCTATAGGAACTATGCAACAGGAGGTGCAACTCCAGAGCAAATAAAATCATGGGAGACCCCTTCCACCCCTGCAATGGACTGTTCCAGCTGCTACGGTCAGGCAAACGCCTCCGTTGCCATGCGGTGAGAACGGAGAGGTTGAGATGGAGTTTCTTCCCAGAGGCAATTCGGACTGTAAACGCCTATCTCACCAGGGACTAACGCTACAGAACGTTTTTCCTTCCATTATTTATTATGTAAAAGAATATGTGCGTTATGATTGTGTTTATAATTTGTTTGGTTGTTTTGTTGTTTGTCTTTTGCACAAAAGTCCGCAAGCATTGCCACTTTCATTTCACTGCACATCTCGTATGTGTATGTGACAAATAAACTTGACTTGACTTGACTTGACTTGGATAGGTATTGGAAGTGAGGGATCAGGCAGAGAAAGAGGAATACTTTGTGAATGGGTTAAGGCAGGGGTGGGGAACCTTTTCATGTTGGAATGCCACATTAAGTTAGCTGTAATCTAAATAAGGCCGCATCCAAGAAACTTCAATTATATATACTTCAAAATGTACATTATTTTGTTAAAATAGCCCTCATGACGTACTAATGTTTTAATTGTGGCCGTCAGTCGGGGAGGATTATTTCATTGAACTGTCTTTTGATTTAAATCTTTTTATTTGAATTTCACAGCAATTTGCATACATACAATGATAACAGACAGTGACAGTCAAGGCATAATTGTGCAACAGTATGTAAGCGACCCTCAAAGCTCTTACCCTTACCCACCTTCAACCCACCCGAATCAGGTCGGAACCAAACGGGGACAAACAACACTCACATTCATACACATCCACACAAATATGGTAAGATAAACGAAACAAAAAGGTACTATAAATAAATAAATAAAAAGGGGGTCACTAATAACAGTAAATAAGTAAGTAATTATATAAATAAGTGTGTGGGGGGGGTTAAGGGGAGAGCAGCTGCAGTAGAGCAGAACAATGGTGGAGAGCACTCAGTCCTCTTCCGAGTCCGGGGACAAGTTGAGAGAGTTAACAAGTTCCAAGAAAGGGTTCCATGTATCTAGGAATGTATTGGTAGAGAATTGAGAGAGAACCTACGTTTTTCAAGCTTTAAATTGTAAAGCACCTCCTTAATCCAGCGGGGGTGTGTCGGGGGACAGGTGAGCCTCCAGTTAAGCAAGATCAGTCTCCGGGCTAATATAATAATAATAATAATAATCTTATTTATATAGTTCATTATTTATATAGCACATTTTTAGTCAACTTGCATTGACCCCAAAGTGCTTCACATAATTACATTACATTTACACACAGGCAAAGGTGGGTGAAGTGTCTTGCCCCAAGGACACAACGACAGTATGCACTCCAAGCGGGATTCGAACCGGCTACCTTCCGGTCGCCAGCCGAGCACTTAGCCGATTGCGCCATCTGTCTCCGGGCTAACAAGGTTGTAAAAGCTAGAACCCGTTTCACCGCAACAGACAGGTTGGTGTTGGGAGGGGTACCGAAAATGGCTGACAGTGGGTTTGGAGGAATAGTCTGGCCGTAGGCTCTGCTTATCAAGTCGAAAGCACTCCTCCAAAAGGCTGCTAGCTTAGGGCAAGACCAAAACATATGGCGATGGTTGGCAGGAGATTGATTACATCTGTTGCAGGTGTCCCTAACAGCGGGGCAAATTCTAGATAATCTTGCATTTGTGTAGTGGACTTTGTGAAGGACTTTGCATTGGATTAGGCCATGACGGGCACATATGGAGGAAGAATGGATCAAATCCAAGGCAGAGTCCCATTACTGGTCTGTTAGTTTCATATTCAGCTCACCCTCCCACGCAGCTTTTAATGAGGTGTGAGGTTTCAATATAACCGACCCTAACAAGTTATACAAAACAGAGATGCATTTCTTCCGGTTGGGATCTAGAGCTAAGATGGTATCGGTCAGGGTTTCAGGGGGGCGATTTGGGAGATGGGGGAATGTCTTCTTCACAAAATCCTTAATCTGGAAGAAACGAAAAAGGTGGGAGTTTGGGAGGCTATAGTTGGACGAGAGCTCCGCAAAAGACGAAAAGATGCCATCCTTGTATAGGTTTTTGATACTACTGATACCGTTGCTATGCCAGGTTTTGAATGCGTGGTCTGTACTTGAAGGTTTAAAGATGTGGTTTTTAAGCAGTGGGGTCAAGATGGAAGGGCCTTGTAAACCGAAGTTTTTCCTGAGTTGACTCCATATCTTGAGCGAGAGGGACGCAATTGGACCTGCACCCACAGATGTTATAGGAAGGGGGAGTTGGGAGCATAGGACAGACCGCAATGGGAGATGTGAACTCGCCTTTTCCATGTGTACCCAGGTCGGTAGGTGGTCGCAATCATCATTCATCCAATACAGGAGTTTTTGCAAGTTAGCAGCCCAGTAGTATCGCCTAAAGTCAGGAAGTGCCAAACCTCCGTCACTCTTAGGAGACTGCAGTATCGCCTTTCGGATTCTAGCCGGTTTGCTACCCCATAAAAATTTAGATATAGTCCTTTCTAATTTATCAAAAAAAGATTTAGTGATAAGTATAGGGACGTGCTGAAAAAGATACAGGAATTTGGGTAGGACGACCATCTTGACCAGATTTATCCGGCCCACGAGGGATAGCGGTAAAACTGACCAGCAGTCAAAATCTCTTTCAGCTTTCTCAACCAGAGGCAGAAAGTTTGTGCGGAACATATCAGATAAGGATGTTGTGATAAAGACGTCGAGGTAGCGAAACCCGTCCTCTGCCCATTTGAATGAGGTTAAAGAGCGAGGGAGCTGCTTAGCCAATGAGTTAATCGGTAATAGCTCACTCTTTTGGTAGTTAAGTTTATAACCAGATTACGCGCCAAACCGTTCTAAAATATTCGTAATCACAGGGAGAGAGCTGACTGGGTTCGAGATGTATAGGAGCAGGTCATCCGCATACAATGAGACTTTATGAGTTGTGTCGAACCGTGTAATACCTTTAAAGCCCTTCTCTGAGCGTAACCAGACCGCCAAGGGCTCTATCGCGACAGCAAACAGAAGTGGTGATAACGGGCAACCCTGCCTGGTACCTCTCTGAAGGGGGAAGTGGGGCGACAGTGTGGCGTTTGTTTGTACTGAGGCCACCGGGAACGAGTATAATAGACTGACCCAATGAATGAAACTGTTACCGAGGCCAAACCTGTTCATCGCCTCATATAGGTACTTCCACTCGACCCTGTCGAAAGCTTTTTCGGCATCGAGGGAGACCACTATCTCCGGGGTCTCACTACTCGGTGAATGAATGAGGTTAAGGAGATGCCTAGTATTGTGGGAAGACTGTCGGCCTGGTATGACCCAGTTTGGTCTAACGAGATAATAGAGGGCATCACTCGTTGAGCAAGGGCTTTAGAGAGGATTTTGAGGTCCACATTCAGGAGTGAAATTGGTCTATAGCTACTACAAAGCAGGGGATCTTTCTCCTTTTTAAGAATTAGGGAGATAGTAGCCCACGACAAGGTGGGCGGTAGGCGACGATGTAAAAATGCCTCATTGTACATATCTCTCAGGACTGGTGCGAGGAGAGCAGAGAAAGCTTTGTAATATTCTACAGTCAAGCCGTCAGGGCCGGGTGACTTTCCGCTTTGCAGCGATGTGATGGCTGCTTGGACCTCAGCAACAGTTATGGGACCACCCAAGTCTCTCGTGGCTTCATCGTCAATTCGGGGAAACTTCATACTACTGAGCATGTCACCTGCAGTGGGAGGACAATCTGAAGCGTGTAGTTCAGCATAGAATTTAGCAAATGCTTCATTAATTCTAAGAGGATCAGTATGAATCTCCCCTAAGCTGGATCTAATGGCTGTAATTAGCCGTGAAGTCACCTCGTTTCTGGCCTGATGGGCCAAAAGCTTCCCAGCTTTATCCCATGATTCAAAAAAGTGTTGCCTAGATTTAAGCAGTCATAGCTTAGCTTTATTGGTAGACATGAGGTCAAAGTCTGTTTGTAACCTAAGGCGTTCTCTATAAAGGTTCGGGTCTGGGTCAGATGTATATTTGTCATCAATGTCCTTTATATTTTGTAACAGGTCTGCCGTTTGGGACGTCTCGGTTCTTTTCAGGTTGGAGACAAAAGAGATAAGTTGGCCCCTAATATAGGCTTTTGAAGCTTCCCAGAGTATACCTCTTTCTATATCCGGCAAGTCATTTAGCTCAAAATATAAGGTGATTTGGGAGTGCAAGAATTGCATGTAGTGAGCCTCTGCTAATAATGAGGTGTTGAACCTCCACTGTTTAAAGGTGTTAGTTCGTTTACGAAAGTGGAGATCGAGGGAGGTTGCAGCGTGATCTGATATTACGATGCTATGATACTCGCTGGATTTGATTTTGGAGAGCAGTCTGTTATCTAAGAGAAAGAAGTCTATACGGGTATAGGTACGGTGCACGTGGGAAAAAAATGAAAATTATTTAGTCGTGGGGAATGTAAATCTCCATGGGTTTGTGAGCCCAAGTTGTTTGGCGAAAGCATGCAGAGTCCTACCTGATTTAGTTAAAGTAGAGGCTTTGTTCGAAGATCTGTCCAGTATAGGGTCTTGGACCAGATTAAAATCTCCACCCACAATGACGTGGTGATTTTCAATATTTGGGAGAGATGTAAAAAATGTGGTTACAAATGAGCTGTCATCCCAGTTGGGACCGTAAATGCTGGCCAATATGACAGGTGTGTCTTGCAGTTTGCCAGACACCATGACAAAGCGGCCAGCAGGATCCTCCACAGTTTTCTGTGGTTCGAACATAACGTTCTTACGAATCAGGATAGCAGCACCCCTAGCCCTATCATTAAATTTCGAGTGAAATAAGTGGCTAATCCAGCCTCTCTTAAGCTGTGTTACCTCTCTGCTACGAAGGTGAGTCTCTTGAATAAAAAATATATCGCCTTTGAGCTGTTGCAAGTGGGCCAAGATCCTGTCAGTCTTGGTAGGACTTCCCACCCCCGGGGGGAGGGGGGGGGGGGGGGGGGGGAGAAGGAGTGACAAAAAATAAAAAAAATAAAATAAAATAAAAAAAATAAAAAGATATATACACACGTATACACACAACAAACAAGTGGGACACATATCACTTAACCATCTTTCAAACCTGAGTCCCCGGACCTGAGATCCCCCATGTCCCAACTGAACCTTGAGTGCCCATTGCACCAAGGTGCGTTGTCCTCACATCCGCATGGAGATATCCGATCTTAACGCCCAATAATTCCACCTCCCAAAGCAACAAAATCGCTCAATGTCAGTAAAGTAACATAAAATGAAATGAGTGTAGTAATAATAATAATAATAACAATGATAATAATAATTTGAAAAATAGAAAGTAGAAATAAAGTAAAATAAACATAAATAAATAAATACAAAGTTGAAATAATTGCCGTAATAGTTGCACTGCCAATGTCATTGCTAACACTAATGGTAATGGTTGTAATGATGATAGTAATAATAAGACAAAGCAAATTAACAAAATGGTGATACTGAATAAGCAAGCCAACATATAAGTGGAGCAAGAATAGCTTCCTTTGGTATTACATAGTATAGCTTAAAATCGACAAGGTATAAAGAAAGAGTTAGCTTTAGAGAAGTTAGCGAGTTGCAAACTGGGCTCTTGGATTAAAGCGCAGGGCAAAAGAACATCAATTAAGTATTGTTAAACAAAAACGCTGTAGGAGCAGATTGGTATAACACAGCCTTGGCTGTAATGAGCTCTTATCAGCTCCAGACAGTCCGCTAGGAAGACTAGTGTAAACAAACTAGCCGAATGCTGGCAGTGTTAGCAGCCAGCTACTAAAAACAAGAAGGCAGAGACCAGATCACGAACCACAAAGTGGGTCCCTTAAGCCCAATTTTATAGCGTGTGCCGGTGAAGAACCTTTCAAGTATGATTACAGATAAACATTATAAGGAAAAGTTGGTATAAGATAGTCATGAATCGTGGTGAATTCTTAACAGCCTCATACATTTCAAGACAGGGGTCTAGTATAATCAGCAAGGCCGAGCGCTAGCAATGGCTAGTTGCTAAGAGCAGTCAAGCTAAAGTTAGTCCATAGTGTAACCGTAGATTAACCGGACCCCTGTGCCACTCGGATATAGACGTACCGAGCAAAGTCAGTCGTCTGTTGGTCCCGGTCTGCGTCGACGGTAAGATGAGATGAAATACTGATCGCCCTCAGGAGATGTTAGTCATCGCCTCTTTCCTTCCCCGGTCATGATGAACAGCTTAGCTGGATAATGAAGGGAGGGTTTGAGACCCAAGTTGTACAGCTCCTTCATAACGTCTCGGTACGCGGAGCGTTGTTCAACTATCTCGGGACAGTAGTCTTCGAAAATGTGGATCAGGATATCCTTGAACTACAGCTTACCCCTCTGCCTCCGAGCCTCACGCACCACCAACTCACGGGTCTGGTATCTATGGAAGCAGATCACAACTGCTCTGGGTTTCTCACCAGGGCTTGGCTTGGCTGTTAGCGTACGGTGGGCTCGGTCTAGCTCCGGGGCTGATTCCAGTGTGTGTTCGCCAAGAGTCTCGAGCAGGAGTTGAGAGAAAAAGCTGTTGTTTGGGGACCTTCGATGTTCTCGGGGAGACCGACTATCCTTATGTTATTTCGGCGACTCCTGCCTTCCAGGCCGATAAGCTTAGACTTTAGCTTGGCTTTCTCTTCGGTCACCGTAGTTAGCATTGTCGCTATAGCTCGTATGTCTTGGCTGGTGGTATCAGCAAAAGACTCTAATGATGAAAGACGGTGTTGGTGATCTAAAATTGTGGTCTGGATATTGTCCAGCTTTGTTTCCAGTTTGGTGAACGCTGAGTTGAATTCTGCCAGTAGCGATACCTTGTGCTCTGTTAACATGGCTGCTAGCGTGGCCGTCTTTTGCTCCTCTTTCTTTCCTCTGCCTGGAATCTTTACAGCGTGGAGAGGTGCTGTCAATGGTGTTTAAATATTTATGGGTAATTATAAAACTTAGGCTGAGCTATAATAAAAGTTGGAGGTGAACAGGTCGGGCGCGTGGAAAAGTGCGACTACTCCAAGTGTCGCCCCCCAGTGGATCTTTGAACCGTCTTTTACTCTTTGGTATTTTAAATACGTTAATTTTAAGATTAAAATAAAAATAATAAAAGACGAACAAAAACATATTCATAAAAATAAGGTAGACAAAAATGCTGGAGAAACTCAGTGGGTGAGGCAGCATCTATGGAGCGAAGGAAATAGGCAACGTTTCGGGTCAACCCGAAACGTCACCAATTTCCTTCGCTCCATAGATGCTGCCTCACCTGCTGAATTTCTCCAGCATTTTTGTCTACCTTCGAATTTCCAGCATCTGCAGTTCCTTCTTAAATAAAAATAAAAGGATTTGTTCTACAAAATTTGGATTCATTCAAAAGGCTGCACTTAATGGCCTAGAAGGCCGCAGGTTCCCCACCCCTGGATCAAGGTTTGGACATTATTCAATTACAGAAGTCGTTAGCTGTTCCCAGGCTCAGTATCTGTGTGAAAGCTTTTCATCCAGAACATATTTCAGTTCACACATTATTGATCTGAAATGTTGTCAGTTTGACTCTCCATGGGCACTGGCTGGCCTATGGACCAGCTCCAAAATGTTATGTATTTATTTCCGACTTACAGCATCTGTAAGATCTTGATTTTATGGCTGGATTAAACATGCTGTTGGGTTAACCATACAACAGCCACCGATGTGAACTTCGGTGATTATAAGGCTTAAATCAGAATGCTCATAAGAGAATTCACATTCTGAGCAGATCGAGAAATAAATGCTCGTCCAAACAACGGGAGGGCAAAGTTTGAAGGTGAAATGTGCAAATTTTAAAGGACATGTGCGGAATAAGTTTTTGTTTACACGGAAAAAGATGGGTTCCTGGAACACACTGTGGTGGCGAAAGCAGCTATGGTTTAAGAGCCTTTTGGATAGGCACATGGGTATGCAGGGAATGGAGGGATATTGTTGTACAAGCAAAGAACTGCAGATGGTGGTTTACACAAAGGGACACAAAATACTGGAGCAACTCAGTGGGTCAGGCAGCATCTCTGGAGAGCATGGATGGGTGACGTTTCGGGTCAGGGCCTTTCTTCAGATATGATAACTTGTCATCATGTACAGCATGGACATTGCGTGCCGAAGGGCCTGTTCCCGAGTTGATGCTCTATGTTGCACTTCTAACGATGGGACAAGCCCCTACAATCAGTCTGAAGAAGAGTCCCGACCCGAAACATCACCTATCCGTGTTTTCCAGAGGGATATGAATCATGTGCTGGCTGATCAAATTAAGTTATCTTGGCATTATGTTTGGCTATTATGTAATTTTTGCAGATCCAGGAGTGAAATGAATGCTGCTCTTTCCCCATTAGCATATTGTGGCTTCATCATGCCTGCACCCTGTGCATTCCAGAGGTGAGGCGCTGGGTACAAGGTAGAGCCACTGTAAGTGTACACCTTAGGTAGTTTCCCAGAATCAAACTTGACATTCTGATCGACATTCTGAGTTCCGCTTGAATTAATACTGAAGCAGGCAGCAAGCACATGTCGTGAAAGCCCTCACATTCATGAATGGCCATTACTATCAACAGGTCATGTATGCATGATGAAAAAATCATTCAGATTGCACAATGTGGGACACCTCATGGTGAGTCACCAATTCATTTCCATGAAAATCATTTAGAAGCACAGTTACACAACTGGTAAGAGCTACTGCCTCACACCTGGTGACCTGATTCAATCCTGATCTCCTATGATGTTTGCATTTCTCTGGTTGCTCCAGTTTCCTTCACATCCCAAAATTTTGCAGGTCATTAGGTTAACTGGCCAATGTAATTTGGCTCTAGATGTTAAATGAGTGATAGAACCTCATGCAGAGCTAGCGAGGATGTGAAGGTTAGTGGAAAAGGGTGTTTCATCGTAGAACTACCAAGTGCTGGAATAACTCAATAGGTCAGGCAGCATCTCTGGAGAACGTGGATAGGTGGCATTTCTGGTCAGGACCCTTCTTCAGACCCTTGTTTCTGCTTCATGGTTGAGATGGACCCAGTGGACCACAGAGGTTACCACAGGTCCGTCTGGGCTGCTGAGACCCCCCCCCCCCCCCCCCCCCCCCCCCCCCCCCCCCCCCCCCCCCCCACCAAGAATGAGGTCTCTGCTCATCTGGGCCACAGACCTGATGCAGGGTCTTCACCCGAAACATCAATCATTTCTACTCCTTCCCCCCCGAGATGCTGCTGGACCTACCGAGTTCCTCCAGCAGTTTATTTATTGTTCCAAATGGCAGCATCTGTAGGCTCCTTTATCCCCATTCCTTTTCTCCAGAGATGCTCATAAGATCATGAGATAGAAGCCATTAGGCCATTCGGCCCATCAAGTCTACACCATTCAATCATGGCTAATCTATCTCTCCCTCCTAACCCCATTCTCGTGCCTTCTTCCCATAACCTCTGACACCCATACGAAACAAGAGTCTATCTATCTCTGCCTTAAATATATCCTCTGACTTTGCCTCCACAGCCTTCTGTGGCAAAGAATTCCACAAATTCACCAACATCTGACTAAATAAATTCCTCCTCATCTCCTTCTTAAAGGAACTTCCTTTAGGCCTGAGGCTATGCGCTCTAGTCCTAGACTCTCTGACTAGTGGAAACATCCTCTCCACATACATCCACTCTGTCCAAGCCTTTCAGTATTCTGTACGTTTCAATGAGGTCCTCCCCTAAGTTGCTGCCTGTCCCGCTCCAACATTCTGTGTTTATCTTTGATTCTCCACTTGATGGCAGTGTTGCACAATATTTTCCTCGTGAGTCTGAATATGGGACTGAGACGATTTCGCCTTATGTTTGTCTCCTGATAGAATTAGATATGCCCCATTCTTTCTGGTTGCTCAGCCCGCTGAGTTCCTCCAGGGATTGTTTGATGAAGCGAATCTCTTCAATGGTTAAGAAAGTTAACACGGTTTTCTCTGTGCCACAAACTTACAGCATCCAGCGGGAAGATAAAGTACATCGACATGGCTCCAATGCCGGTGTAAACAGATACCCTTGGCGTTGGGTACAAGGGCACGACACTTTTAAGGGCTGCGATATTAAGCAGGATAACACAAACTCACATAAAGAACTTTCTGAAACCAGAAGTGTGGACAACCTGAACTAAAACAAGTACTTTTCCCCCTAAACATGTAGCGAGAGACTGCAATGCATTTTGTGAAAGAAACACAGTCTGTGAAAGAGGGAGTTCTTGAAGCACCTTAACCGGCTCCATTTCTGGGATAGAGCGGTTTCCCAACCGCTATGGATGATGGGAAAATAACCTTCCATTCAACCACGGTATTTCTTTCTCAAATAGCGCCGCCACCTTCTACTAACCAGACCTAGTGCCCGAATTAACTAAAGTGCAAGCAAACTGCAAGAGGTATTGTCCTAGCTGCACCCGTGGATTCATTTAGCAACTGCCTTTCTATCCGAGTTTGCGAGGCGAGTTTTGGTTTACACAGAAAATACCTGGAACGAGGTGCACGAAGCAATAGGGTGATTTCACCAAATGTCAAATGAGCGTAGATCCCCCCTCACGTGACCGAAAATTTTAACTGGAGGACATATCTCAGTTTGGTACATGTTAGTGAATGGGGAAACACACACTTTCCCACCCGCTAAAAACATGGAAAACGGACGATTTTTGAGCTGAAATTTTCTGTGCTAGTCGGGGTGACCGTGAAGCACAGCGACCTAAATTTTCAGGCAAAAAAAAAAGATAGAAAGTAAGGTAATTACAAGAGGGAAGTGAAGGTAGAAAACAGCGGAAGTGAACAGCAAACATTTGCCGTGGTGATTTACAGGTCCAAAATATCGGGAATTATCGCGTTTGCTCGCTGAATTTCATCAAAAGTAAGGAATTATTAACTTACTTTTGATGAAATTCAGCGAGCAAACGCGATAATTCCCAATATTTTGGATCTTTAAATATCCACGGCAAATGTCGGCTGTTCACTTCCGCTGTTTTCTACCTTCAGTTCCCTCTTGTAATTACCTTACTTTCTATCTTTCTTTTTGCCTGAAAATTTAGGTCGCTGTGCTTCACGGTCACCCCGACTAGCACAGAAAATTTCAGCTAAAAAATCGGCCGTTTTCCATGTTTTTAGCGGGTGGGAAAGTGCGTATTTCCCCATTCACTAACATGTACCGAACTGAGATATGTCCTCCAGTTAAAATTTTCGGTCACGTGAGGAGGGATCTACGCTCATTTGACCTTTGGTGAAATCACCCTATACGATAGTTTACGGAGCATTTAAACACACACTGGGAATAAAGTACAAACAGGTGCAATTAGTTCAAATATAATGACAAGAAAGTTAAGATAGATAAAACAATGGTTAAACTGACCAAAATGGATTTATATGAAAGAAGAAAGTGGGCTAAAGTAAATAAAAAATAATAATTTACCATGGTCTTACAATTACAGGTATTCAATCCCTATTAACAGCAATAGGATCTTGAGCTGTGCAGCAGGTTGGAGCTCAATGGTGAATATTTTGTGCAGGACCTGAACATATGTAGGAAGGCACTGCAGATGCTGGTTTACACTGAAGATCGACACAAAGTGCACGAGTATCTCAGGCAGCATCTCTGAAGAAAAGGAATAGGTGAAATTTGAGAAGGGTCTCAACCCGAAACGTCACCTGTTGCTTTTATCCAGAGATGCTGCCTGACTCGCGGAGTTACTCCAGCATTTGGTGTCTATCTTCCCCTGAACTTACAAGCATGCCACTATCGACATATGCAACCGACCTAACTTTTAGTCAATAAATATGAAAACTCCACCATTGAGATGGCAGAGGTTCCAGACTTACTGGCATTTAAAATACTAAATACAAATGGCATCAATCAGAACAGCTAGCCTTTGCCAAAAAGATTGGGTTTGTTGTATCAAATTTGCTTATTATGAAGTAGAAACAAGGAATTGTAGATGCTTGTTTACAAAAGAAGATGACACCATCTGCTAGAGTAACGCAGGAGGTCAGACAGCATCCCTGGAGAACATGGTGACATTTCGGGTAGGGACCCTTCTACAGACTGGCTTATTATTAGAGCCAGGATGTTTAGGCACTAAAAAACTCTGAAATAGGCAGGGGAAAAAGGCATGACAGAATTACAAAAAAGGCACAAAAAGGCATTTATGACAAAAAAAAGGCACAAAAAGGCATTTATTTCCACCACCAAAAATGGTTAAAAATAATAATATAAAGGTATATTTCATTAAATGAGCAAAGTTGACTGACTGCACATAATTACTAGCATTTCTTTTTCAAACTATGCCGTCTGTCAGATAGAGTATGCTTCAGTTGTGAAAAGCTTCTTTCTACCCCAGCTGAGCTCACTAGTGCATGCTCGAAACAAGCTTACGACTCTATATTCATGTTTATATCTTGTGTATTACAACTACCTTTGAGAACTTTAGCTATGTTTTGTATTTCTTCAAGATCTTTGTTAGCTAAAATCACTCTCTCACATTTTCCTTGTATGTCTTTACCTACATCGCCAGGAACTTTACGAATATCGTCAGTTACTTTGTGAAAACCTGCAAGTTATTCACTAACGTTTCACTACGTTTCTCAAGGGAAGTGATAGCTTGTGGGAAGTTTGTAAAATTGGAAGCAATAAACACAAGATCGCAGTGGAGGGACTTTTTCTGCATGATTTCACTGACGATGCTGACTGCAGCAGATTCTTCTTCAAAACAGTT